>NC_044303.2:21755672-22060672 GCF_007474595.2 Lynx canadensis
AGGGTATTTTTTTTTAACAGGACAAAAAAGGTTAATACGAAGAATGTATGTGACCTGAGTCTTACATGATCATCAAACAGACCTTCTAGAAAGGGAACATATGTAAGCAACTGACATCTCTGCTGAATACAACCATTAGTTATCCTTGTTCAAGGCTTCTAACATGATATTATTTTCTTTGATTACCACCATTCCAATATTGTTCTATTGCCCACTAGCTCCCATCTCCATACATTCATCTATTTCCAGATTCACAAAAAGACCAAATCCCAGCAATTTTCCTTGAATATGTCTGCCACCATTCAATTCCAATGATAACTTTGTGTCCACATTTTTTCAGTTGTGCCAGTAAGCTTTACTCATTGTGCATACACATACAGGCTCAGAGTTACCCTGAAACAGAATTCTGTTTGGCTGTATGTATGTATTCTGTATGGCTTTTTATTTATTGATATATTTGCTTTAATTTTATTTCCATTTTAAAATCACGAATGTATTTTCTTTCTTTCTTTTTTTTTTTTTAAGTTTATTTATTTATTTACTTAGAGAGACAGAGAGCAAACATGCACAAGCAGGGTAAGGGCAGAGAGAGAAGGAGAGAGAGAGCATCCCAAGCAGGCTTTGTACTCTGCATTGAGCCCAACATTGGGCTCAATCTCATGACCATGAGATGAAATCAAGAGTCAGATGCTCAACTGACTGAGCCACCCAGGTGCCCCACAAATGTATTTTCTATATTAAAAAAAAAAGGAAGGAAGGAAAGAGGGAAGAAAAAGAGGAGAGGGGAGGGGAGGGGAGGGGAAGGGAGGGAGGGGGAGGGGAGGGGAGGGGAGGTGAGGGAGGGGAGGGGCAGGTTGAGTGAGAGGAGAGGAGAGGAGAGGAGAGAGGAGAGGAGAGGAGAGGAGAGGAGAGGAGAGGAGAGGAGGACAGATTAATTCTATTTTTCCACAACAAGAGAGTTTTTCCAAAACTCAGGTGGTGTGCTAATTGGGAGAGGTAAAACCAACCATATGGTTCTGGTGCAGCCACTTTCAACACAGCTGACAGGAAATAAAGCCATGATAGTTCTTTGTTGGGGATCCTTCTTTAATGGTCCCTTAGTTATGTTTAATGGCATCTGACATGTTTGGCAACAGTAGAGAAGTAGTCAAAGTGGAATAAAGAACAGCAGTTGGGGACAGAGGAAGAGAAGAAAGGATTCTGTTCTTTGTTAACCAAGTATCCTCCTAACTAGGTGAAAAAGAAGCCAAATAAACAGATCACCTAGCAAGGAAAAGGCTATTTTTTTAATGTTTATTTATTTTTGCGAGAGAGAGAAACAGAGCATGAGTGGGGGAGGGGCAGAAAGAGAGGAAGACACAGCATCCAAACAGGCTCCAGGCTCTGAGCTGTCAGCACAGAGCCTGATGCAGGGTTTGAACTCATGAGTCGTGAAATCGTGACCTGAGCTAAAGTAGGAGGCTAAACAGACTGAGCCACCCAGGCGCCCCAAAAGCTGTTTGTTTTTAAAGATTTGCTGACTTTAGGTTGGGTGGGGGAGGGGGGGAGCGGATGGGAGGGTGGGGGAGGCTGGGTTGGGCCTGCAGGTCAGACAGGTGCTGAGTATTAAGGAGGGCACCTGTGATGAGTACTGGGTGTTGTATGTCAGTGATGAATCACTAAATTCTACACTTGAGACTAATATTGCACTGTATGTTAATTGGAATTTAAATAAAAACTTGAAAAAGAAAAAAGATTTTCTGACTTCAGAATCTTATTCTCTTTTGATGGCAGGTCAATTACATATGACTGCACATAAATTTCAAACCATTCAAAAAAGCACAGAAAAAGAAGTTGTTTAGAAATGTGATCAGCCCATATACTCACATTAAGGAAGCGGCCCACATTTCCTTCTTTTGTGGCATCCAATAAAAACACATTCCCTTTATTGAACTTCTTTAGAGAATCAGGTGAAGTGTTCTTGGTTTCGCTTGGGAACTCTTTATCACAAAAGACCTGCTGGTTTTGAAATGCTGGAGATCTTTCCCCTTGGGGCTTTTGTATTTGAGACTTGAATTCCTTTATAATATTCTGATTATCCAGTGGGGTCGCTTGGTTACATCTTTCCCCTGATGGTATTTCTTCTCTACATTTGGTTATATCTATCACATCTGATTCAATCAGCAGACTGTTTTCAGTGTCTTTAACTTGGTAAGAGCTTGAATCCTCTAAGAAACATTTTAGAAGGAAGTGTCAGCAAATATACTTGGTTAAGCAACAGTCCTGAGATTAACATACTAATTAAATGCTGGCTGCTTTAATTATCTCTAATTCTTACAATGTATGAAGATAGATAGTACTCCAATTTTACAAATGAAACGTTGAGCCTCTGAGAGGGTAAGAGATTCACCTGACTGGCAATAACAATGAGAAGTGGGGTAAGAAACCAAGAACTGTCTCAAATATTTGAGAAATGTCTAGCTCCAAGTCTGCCTTCTTTATACTACCTTTTTATGAATGTACTGCTTGCCTCCTGTTACTATTACTGTATTTAATCTCTACTACTCATAAACTGACTTACCTCTCTTCAACTCTAGGATCTCCGTTTCCATATATTCTAAACACCTGTAACAGTGGGTGTTTAGGGAGTACTCTAGGCCTGTAGGACAACAATGAAAAGCCTGAGAAGACCTGCTGGCATTACCCTCTACGAGTCCCAAGAGCAATAACTGTATTGCTGGGGGTTGTGTACACATTAGTGTTTGGTAGTTCTGCTACATGACCACTCAATAGTTACAAATTTTTAAGCAATAATACCTTAGAGTAAGATACGCTGCCTTAATCATTTTTTATCCAATAATGGAAATATTTTTTTAGAATATTCAAAAGTATGAATCCTTGTCAAAGAGAATAAGTAAAATCATTTATTCTTTAAAAGTTACTGTGTCACCTAACTCAGTGGCACAAATTGTTTCTTTTAATGGTTTTGATTTAATCATTACTGTTACTGGCTGCTGTTCCTACATGTTCTCATATTTTAATCATAGGTTCCATGTGAACCATAATAGTACATAAATGATTTTTATAGTGCCTGCTATATATTAACACTATAGCAATCAATGAAAATAACAAAAGAACCAAAGCAGTAGTATTCATTATGGCTCACAGGCATGAAATGGTGAAGGAAACCAGACTATGTCATCCCAAAATATGCTTCTTTGACATAAGATTATTTTAGACTAACAGCGATTAAGTAGCATATGCAGGAAAAGCTCATTTCCCTCCCCTTATCTGTTTAAAAGCAGTACATAAATTTACAAAGGTGTCCCTCCTCCTACTAGGAAGGACAAAAGTTAGTGACAAGAGACAACTTTACACTTTCATCAGCCTGGAAACCAAACCAGTGGAATCTACATAACAAACTTTACTAACTAGTCTTTATCCGCTATTGGTTTCTCACAAATTTACCTTCCCACAACTTGCTGCCACTAGAGACTCAAGGTGCTTTTTTTTTTTTTTTTTTTAATTTTTTTTTTTTCAACGTTTATTTATTTTGGGGACAGAGAGAGACAGAGCATGAACGGGGGAGGGGCAGAGAGAGAGGGAGACACAGAATCGGAAACAGGCTCCAGGCTCTGAGCCATCAGCCCAGAGCCCGACGCGGGGCTCGAACTCCCGGACCGCGAGATCGTGACCTGGCTGAAGTCGGATGCTTAACCGACTGCGCCACCCAGGCGCCCCTCAAGGTCCTTTTCATTTGTCCTGTCACCCTTCTAAAAATTTATTGCTGTTGTTTTTTGAGAGAGAGAGAGAGAGAGAGAGAGAGAGAGAACGAACACAACCAGGGGAGGGGCAGAGAGAGAGAATCTTCAGCAGGTTCCATGCCCAGCGTGGAGCCCAATGTGGGGCTCGGTCTCACAACCATAAGATAGATCATGACCTCAGCAGAAATCATGAGTCGGACGCTTGACTGAACCACCCAGGTGCCCCTAAAAATTTACTGTTCTTTGGCTAAGATGCTAGATAAGCCACAGTTCTAAGCTACTTCTTTGTTACTCATCTCCAAGTACTCCCAGGTGTTATATGTATGATACACACGGTAATAGTGATACATGGCAATAAATTTCTGCTTGCTTTTCTCTTGTCAATCTAATTTACAAGGCCTCACGCAGCTAACCTAAAATGGGTAGAAGAGATTTTCCTCCCCTACAATTATAGAATAATTATAATACATAAATATCCTTTGTGATAGACCTTTTCTGTCAAGCAGCTGCCTCGCTCCCTACTCCCAATCTCCATCCTTTAAGACCAGGTTAGGAGTTGGGGATACAGATGCAAGGAAGCTCAAAGAGAGAAGAGGCAATGGCTGGTTATTTAAAAAGGGTCATCTTTCAGCAGTATCCCTCTGTGAGGGAGATAGTGAAATGCAAAAGTACCAAAATCCAGGTCTGTCAAGTTGTAACATGAAATCCGGCAAGAATGGTAACATTCAAAGACAAGCACTCAGAATAGCAGTATTTTTGCTTTTTGCTGAGCATCTCTGCAGCAGTGTTGGGTGGAGTACTGTAGAATGATGTATCTTTATTGTTAAAGAGTTAGGAAATGGCAGCTTTGGACAATGCTTCCAAAACCAAAGATAACACTGTGGACTATGTAACTCAGAGTGGTCTCTACCCCACTCCTTCCTGCCATGCCCCAGATCACTGTTGGCATACAGACTAGAGGTTGGCAAACTTCTTCTGCAAGGGGACAGAGAGCAAGTATTTTAGGCTTTGTGACCATATGGTCTCTATCCTGACTATTCAGCAATGCTGACATAAATCATCAGAGACAATATATAAATTAATGAGTGTGGCTATGCTCCAACAGAAGTCTTTATGGACTCCAAAATTATAATTCCATATAATTTTTGAGTGTCACAAAGTATTATTCCTCTTCTCATTTTTTTCCAGTTATTTAAAAATGTAAAAATTATCATAGCTCATGGGCCATACATAAACAGATGGTGGGCCAGATTTGGTCCACAAATTGTAGTTTGCCAACATCTGATATAGACAAGAAGTAACTTATATAATGAATGCAGCTGTTTAAGTCTGAGAAAATGAGCCACAGGTATTTAGCAGGACAGACAAAACAGCAGAAGAGGCAGGCAATCACAGAGTGAAACAAAGCCTACTTTTCATCTCCTTGGCTTTGGAGTTCAGATGTACTTGGGTCGGTTTAAATCCATCATTATCTTCTGAGCTGACAGACTCTGAGGATGTAAATCCCTTAAAAGAGAACACGGAAGATGTCTTTACTTTCTAGCTCAGGAAAAAGAATTTAATTTAGCAGTTAGCCCACTTTCATCAAGTGTCAATCTTCATAGGCTGTAGCTACCAGATTAGTTTTGAAAGCCTCAAAGCTGGTATCATAAGAAATCTCTGGAGTGATGGCACCCTTTTGGCCGTGTTCTGCTTCTAGGCACTTTAGTAAACCACTTTATCAAGTGGTTTATCAAGACTTATCAAGACTGTCAAGACATTCTTTAGGCATTAAAATTTAAAATAAAATTCTAATACATCCATCTGTATCCCTCAATTCTGATACCAGATTTGGCTTCAACCGTAAGATGTGCAAAGACAAAACACACTTTGGCTAGTTTTTACTTCAAAGAGAAGGTTAAGGGAGTTGCCTATCTTTATGAGTTGTAGACACTGCAATCACTTCATATGGCAAGGGTAGCTTTTAAAAAGGGCATATACTTAACACCATGCTTGGCACTGAACTAACTGTTCAATAAATGTTGACCATTATTAATTATTCAAGTTACTTAAAGGGTCAACATTTATTGAGCACTTGGGTGTCAGGCATTGTACTACACAAAGTATCTGATGTTTATCTCATTTAATCCTCTTAACTCTGAGATCATTTTACAAATAAAGGAACGTAGACTTGGAGAGATCACCCAGGTAGTAAGAAACAGAGCTGGAGGTCAAACCCAGGTCCATGTGGTCTGATGGCCCAACTTTTTCATAATTTTGTGATCCTGAGGAGGTATTTACTGTACATTACTAGGGCAGAAGATAAATATCTGCACACCACCTAGGGCGGAGTTTTTACTTTTCATCAACAAGCCCTACTATGAACTACCATTATGTCTTCCTGTTCTTTTTCCGGTATCTTTCTTTGCTTTCAGGTTATAGTCTCTGACTAGTTATTCTTCTCAGTACAGACTGAAAAGTGTACCTTTAGAGGCTATCATGTAAAATGGTGCTTTCTGGAAGATTCTTTTATTAGGCTGTGCCTCTTCTTTCTCTTACATCTTACAACCTTATCTCCTAAGCCTACTGTATCTTTTTTCTTATTATGTATCACTATCAACTCTGGAACACTTTAACTTTTCCTACAAATTCTCAGAACTGGATAGCTCTCAGTCTCAGTGGAATACACTGTCAGATCATGACCAATCCTCTCCTTATGTATCTAAGTTGGGAACATGCCAATCCACCATGGAGGACACTAATAAAGCACGGTCTTAACATTTCAAGAGTATGCCCATTCCAAAATAATAAAAGAAATCCTACACATTAAATAACACAAACAATTGGAACTAAGTAAAAGACAGAAAGATGAGATGGGCCCCATCTACATTTTGCAGTTTTTACCATCTTTTTCCCATTGCGTTGAATAATGGCTGTCTTGGCTTTAGGACTTCTAATGACTGAATGATACCGAATTCTTGAAATATTGTTACATTTCGTTTCTCTGAAAAGGAAAAAAAAGTTATTCTATATATCACTAAAAATTCTCTTTATTGGACTTTGAAATACAGATATCACTGTTACATAAATATCCATTACAAATTAATCTAATAACATCTACGGATAGCCCCCACTAAAGAAAGAAACATTTTAAAGTCAATCATATTTGAAGTACATTAAAAAAAAGAATCCATGAAAAGCTTTGCGCATAAGTTGATAGAAAATACAAAGGACTGCTAAAGTTATGACATCCATAAAGACTCTGATTAAAGTCATAAATTTTTTAAAGGTAAAACTCCAGAAATGGAACACTGAGGAAAAAAAGTATGTTGGCTAGATTTTATTTTATTTATTTATTTTTTTTTTTAAAAATTTTTTTTTTTCAACGTTTATTTATTTTTGGGACAGAGAGAGACAGAGCATGAACGGGGGAGGGGCAGAGAGAGAGGGAGACACAGAACCGGAAACAGGCTCCAGGCTCTGAGCCATCAGCCCAGAGCCCGACGCGGGGCTCGAACTCACGGGCCGCGAGATCGTGACCTGGCTGAAGTCGGACGCTTAACCGACTGCGCCACCCAGGCGCCCCTAGATTTTAAAATCTAAGTGTTCTAGATTTCTCTGTGTTAAACTTGTAAATGTGAAGCAAGTTGATATACAGGAGATACACAGGAGTAGGGGTAAAGTAAGACACAAAGAGAACCACGCTTGATCAATAATACAGATCAATCCTGATTAGGTTTCTAAGATTTTACTTACGTAACAGGTTCTTTTAAATTATTACAGAATGTAGGTGGACACTCCTCAGTCTCAGCACTTCTATGTGTTTCCAGGTCTAATGGGATAACTTCTACCTCACAATCTGCAACTTCTATTTTCCTCTTTTTTGAAAACATATTTTTCATAATATTCTCTTCCTTTCCATTTTCATCAGTAGGATCAGGTTTCCCAGTGTTAGATCTGCTTAGTAATCTTCCTAAAAGAAAAAAGGGTTTAATGAGACAAAAGATAATTGCTAAGCAACAAAAGAGCATCTCTATTCTGCTCCATTACTAAAGAATCCTGTGAAATATCCTTTATTTCTAGAATGAAAATAAACACATTAACTAATCCTAGAAAACTCTTGTAAGAAATAATAAACAAAAGACCAGTGAGAGATTTCTTATCTTCCAGGATATGAAAAAACATTGGCCATCTAAAAAAAGCATTGTCTGTTCTGGTATAACATGAAAGAGAATAGATTTAGCTACAATAATAGAAAACAAAAATATAGATCAGAAAGCCTTCTAGAAAATTAGAGAGGTGAACTCCAGTCTTAAGATTACAGCTTTTATGGGGCACCTGGGTGGCTCAGTTGGTTAAGCATCCAATCTCAGCTCAAGTCATGAGCTCATGGTTAGTGGGTTTGAGGCCCACATGGGGCTCTCTGCTGTCACCACAGAGCCCTCTTTGCATCCTCTGTCCCCCTTTTTTCTCTGCCCCTCCCCCACTCACTCTCTCTCCTTCTCTCTCTCTCAAAAATAAACATTTAAAGAAAAAGAGTATAGCTTTTGTGTCTAGTTAAAAATGCTGTATCAGCTAAAACGTATGTTCTTTATAAACGTTGAAAAAAAAAAAAATTAAAAAAAAAAAAAAAAAAGGGGTGCCTGGGTGGCGCAGTCGGTTAAGCGTCCGACTTCAGCCAGGTCACGATCTCGCGGTCCGTGAGTTCGAGCCCCGCGTCGGGCTCTGTGCTGACTGCTCAGAGCCTGGAGCCTGTTTCCGATTCTGTGTCTCCCTCTCTCTCTGCCCCTCCCCCGTTCATGCTCTGTCTCTCTCTGTCCCAAAAATAAATAAACGTTGAAAAAAAAAAAAATTTAAAAAACGTATGTTCTTTTTATAAAGTGACCTATTTAAATCTGAGGTGATATGCACCTATTATTCTCATATTAAGTTCTAGTATAATATTAAAATCTTCAAGTTTATGCATTTTCTTGTAAGGGACTCAAAATTATACTTACCAAGTCAAAATTAGCAGCCGGATCAGAGAGATACCTTAGGTACATTTTCTAGTAATGCAGATAAAGCCAATGATACTTCCTGGACACCATGTAGCACCTTATAAGGCAGCTAACTTTCATCAGAGTTATTTTGAGAAACAGGAGAGACAAATGTGTAGGTAAATTGTGTAGGATGTGTGTCTGTAAGTGGTATGTGACAGGGATCCAAGTGTGACTGTTATGAATTATAATAATTCTTGCCCTCACTGAAGTGAACCTGGAATTTCAGATGAGAAGGGCTGCTCTGGTCCCTGCTGCCTTACTGCCAAGACTCAGTCTAGGACATTTCCTTTAGACTGGCTCCAGAGTTATGTTCCCTCAACCTTTCTCATTTCATGGTACACATAGGAAGTGAGGATTTTTGCCTGATACTCTGGGGTAAATGGCTGACACTACTGGAGACTGGTGTTTCTGGCCTGGCGGCTGTGACCAGAAAGAATCAGTAACTGTACAGGCGTGCCCGGATGGCTCAGTTGGTTAAGTGTCTGACTTCAGCTCAGGTCATAATCTTGCGGTTCATGAGCTCGAGTCCTGCGTCAGGCTCTGTGCTGACAGCTTGGAGCCTGGGGCCTGGTTCAGATCCTGTGTCTCCCTCTCTCTCTGCCCCTCCCCGTTTGTGTGCGCTCTCTCTCTCGCTTGCTCTCTCTCTCTCTCTCTCTCAAAAATAGATAAACATTAAAAAAAATCATTAACTGAACAACTATGACACACCAGTTGGGAAGTTTTGCTCAGAGTGTGGGCAACTCTCTTGAGTCCCTGAAATGGAGTGAGCTGCTTAAAGTCACTGCCTGAATCATCCTGTGCAAGTATTTATTACAGACTTAACTTGTTACATTCTAACAGCCCAAGTCATTGAGCAAGACAGTCTTTGATTGATAATCTTTACCTTAGCAAATCAGTTATACAGTTTTTTTTTTTAATGTTTATTTATTTTGAGAGAGAATGGAAGAGGGGCAGAGAGAGGGAAAAAGAGAATCCCAAGTAAGCTCTGTAGTGTCAGCTCAGAGCCCAATTCAGGCTTGTTCTCACAACCACAAGATCACAACCTGAGCTAATATCAAGAGGTGGACGCTCAACTGACTGAGCCACCCAGGCACCCCCACCAGAGTCATGTAGTTTTCTTTCTTTTTTTTAAAGTTTATTTATTTATTTTGAGAGACAGAGACAGTGTGAGTGGGGGAGGGGCAGAGAGAGAGGGAGACAGAAGAGAATCCTAAGCAGGCTCCATGCTGTCAGCTCAGAGACTGACCTGGGGCTTGAACTCACAAAACTACGGGACCATGACCTGAGCCCAAACCAAGAGTCAGATGTTTAACCGACTGAGCAACCCAGGCACCCCTAGTTTTCTTATTCAAAAAGACTTCTAACCTTACCACAAAGCATCTGTAGCTATCATGGAGACCAAAAAAAAAAAAAAAAAAAAAAAGCCTCACACAATAACCCAAGTTTTATCTCTGAGCCTTTCTTTTCTGGAACATCCAGTGTTTCCTAGAACATGTCATCCCTTCAGTGCTCAATCTCCCAGTTACTTGTCCCCTCTCTTATGCTCCTCCTATATATTGTTGCTCCTGTCCTTGCTATAAGATCTCAATGGCCCTGGCTAGTAAAAGAGATTCAGAAATGTGGACCTTACCATAATTTGAATAATTAACCTTTGCTTTACCTGAATAAATGCAAACAAATGTCCCTCTGTCAATGTCATCTAGGCAGCGTACTCCCCATCCCTTCTTTTCAGTTTTGAACACCTGTAGCCTCACTTGAGGTCCATGCTGCACAACTCGGTTTTGACACATTTGTCGATTGCACTTGCACAACAGGCTGCATTCATAAATGCTGTCAATAAAATATGCAAGAGAAAATCAATCAGATTTCCAAATTAAAAGCAAAAGCAGTTTATACCGCTACCTCACCAATAATTACCAAGGGAGGCAGACTAAGTGTGAAGGCTCCTAAAGCTAGACTGCCTGGATTCTCATCATAGCTCCAGCCATCTACTATACTAACTGTGTGGCTTGGATGAGTTATTTAACCTCTGTGCTTCAATTTTCCATTTTTAAAAGTGGGTATATATGATAGTACTTGTCTTATAGGGCTGTTTCATAATTTAATGGGTATTTACAAGGTGCTTAAGGCAATGTCTGGCACATAATAAATGTTAGCTTTTAAAAAACTGTCTAGAAATGTCTGGGAAGGGAATGTCTAGGAAGAAAGATTTTCTGTTTCTATGCATTTTTTAATAACATCATTCTTGAAAGTTTGAAAACTCCCAATTTTTAAATGAGCTTTGTTAAGCTATACTTCTTAATGAGGAAATGGCTGCCCAAAGCAGGCTAACCCTAGAGGGGAACAGCCACCTCAAAGCAAACATTTAAGTATGTTCTGTGTGGTACATGAGTGTTCTCTGACTTCCATTTCCAAGAACAATATATAAATTTGTTTTTTTATTCCTTAATATATAGATTTCTGCTACAAAAATTAATATTTAATGATATCTATAAGACTATAGATCACAATAGTATAAAGTACCCACCTTCAAAAATACAAACACCCTGCAACAAATCCTCAAGGTATCTTACCCAGTAGGTATTTGTCTCTGTAGTCTTTTATATTTATATCCAGTGGTTATTTTATTACTCGACAAGGGGCAAGTCTTGGCATTCCTTGCTGTCAACTGAAGACATGCACATTTTGTTCTAAAAGGAAGGCAATGGATGGAGAAGTTAGAATAAAAAAGCACCAACTTGAGTAATGAGAGTCTTCTTAAAAGTGTAAATGATAGGGGTGCTGTGGTGGCTCAGTTAGTTGAGTGTCTAACTCTTGGTTTTAGCTCAGGTCATGATATCACGGTTCATGAGCAAGCCCCACATGGGGCTCTGTGCTGACAGTGCAGAGCCTGCTTGGGATTCTGTCTCCTTCTCTCTCTGCCCCTCCCCTGCTTGTGATCTCTCTCTCTCAAAAATAAATAAACATTAAAAACTGTAAATGACAGTAAAAGATGTAATTGTATTTAGAATAGTCATTTGGCTCATGGACAGCTGGACTTCTTCCCTAAACAGATTTCTTTAAAAGACAAAAACTAAGAGGAATTTATAAATAATTCTAAATAATATAAATAATTCTAAATTACCCTATCCCTGTATTTGTTCATGAAATACATACTTAACTATATGAGTTTTAGTTTTTTGGTTTTTTTTTTAACGTTTATTTATTTTTGAGACAGAGAGAGACAGAGCATGAATGGGGGAGGACCAGAGAGAGGGAGACACAGAATCTGAAACAGGCTTCAGGCTCTGAGCTGTCAGCACAGAGCCCGACGCGGGGCTCGAACTCACGGACCGCGAGATCGTGACCTGAGCTGAAGTCAGCCGCTAAACCGACTGAGCCACCCAGGCGCCCCATAGTTTTAGTTTTTTTAAATGAATTCCTTTCATTTCCTATTCAGCAGAAGCTAGTTTGTGAAAATTCTCCTAGCTCCCCTCTCCTACAATGGATAAACTTATGTGCGAAAGGGCATAGGTAGTTTTGCAGACATCTTAAATTATCTCTCCCTCCAATTACATGAAAACAATTGGGGAGATTGATGCTGGCCATCTGGCTACCACAATCTGCTTTTCATAGTGTTGCTAAAGCAGACGACATACAACCATAGATTTCTCTCATGCAAGATGGCAATCTAGAAAGACCTCCTCCATAGACGCACCAGATCTACCTATTTGTAAAGCAATGCTTTGGGAAGAACTGAAGGCTGACTGAACAGCTTCTTCACAACAAAAGATAGACCATGTACAGAATGGCAAGAGAGACAGAGACACTGTAATGAAGGGAACCCCCACCACCTCTGACACTGCAAACTGCAGTGGGGAAGGACTGGTGAGCAGATTTATCTGCCCTGGGACACAGAAAAAAAGAAATGACAACTAGAATACAAAGGAACTGGCCTTAGAACCCTGTTGATTGGCAGGGGAGCTGCTGCAACTCTCTGAGTTAGAGGGGCTGGCAAGTGCCCCATTTTACATTTCCTCTGCACCTTAATAGCACAGATGAGAGTAGAGTCTGGGAGCCCTAATTGGACTATCACCATACCAAGCCTCAGACGCTTTGAAGCACAGAAAAAAAGCTGCATTTTCAAAGAACAACTAGGACATAAAAGACTCAGCCCTAAAACTACGCAAAATGGCAGGGAAGCTGCTGAAACCCTCTCAGAGTCAGAGAGGCTGGTGAACACCACAGGTGATATTCCCCCTCCACCCTGACAGTGCAGACAGGACAAGGGTCCAGGTACCTTAGCGGACCTACCACTGCAGTGAGCCCTGGAACCCTAGCCCACACCAGCCCTAGCCATCCCATTAAAGCGGCCCCAGTGCAGCACACACCAGATACCTCTGGTCAGCATTCACTATAGCTGCAGACATCTCTTCAAGGTGACACAGGTGCAAAGTACCCTGGAAGACTCCAGGCTGACAATACTCTGGCTTCAGATGACATGTTAGCATATCCCTGGTACACAGTATCCTAGGACCTCCTGACCCATTTCCTGACTCAGCCCTAGCCACCCTGCCAGGGCCCCCCTGAATAAAGAACTATGGGACCTTTGGCCTAACACCCATTTAAGCTTTAGCTGTCTTCTCAAGGTACCCTCTCTGTGAAGAACCCTGGGACCATCCCAGACAATGTCCACTTCAGCGTCAGCTGTCTGGCCAATGTGCAATCTATGCTGAGAGCCCTAGGACTGCTCCATCCCACACCAACTTCATCTCCAGGCATCCCACCAGGACAGTATCAGCATGGAGTCCTCTGTCCCACAGCCCACAAGAGCCACAGATCCAGCCAGTCAAAGTCACTTAGGCACACAGTGTCCACAGACACAATCACACACAAGATCATTACTTCCTGTTTAGGAGAAGTTAACGATTATACCTAATTCAACAGAAACAAAGACAGAAAGTCAAGTAAAATGAGGAGACAGGAATATGCTCCAAACAAAAAAACTACACAAAACCTCAGAAAATAAGCTAAATGAAATGGAGATAAACAACATGCTTGATAGAGAGTTCACAGTAATGATCATGAAGACATTTACCAAACTGTAGAAAAGATAGGATAAACTCAGTGAAAACTTCAAGAAGATAGAAAATATGAAAAAGAACCAATCAGAGTTGATGACTATAACTGAAATGAAAAATATACTAGAGGGAATCAACAGATTCAAGGATGCAGAAGAACATATTAGCAATCTGAAAGATTGGGTAATAGAGTACCCAAGCTGAATAATGATAAGAAAACACAAGTTAAAAAAAAAAATGAGGATAGGTTAAGGGATCTCTTGGACAATATCAAGTGAGCAAACATTTGCATTACAGGGGTCCTGGAAGTAGAAGAGAGAGATAAAGGGGCAGAAAACTTATTTGAAGAAATAATAGCTGAATATTTCCCTAACCCAGGAAAGAAACAGACATCCAGGTTCAGGAAGCACAGAAAGTTTCAAACAAGATGAATCCACAGAGGTCCACACCATGATACATAATAATTAAAACGTTAAAGATTAAAGATAAGGATAGAATTTTAAAAGCAGCAAAAGAGAAGCAACTAGTAACATTTAAGGACAAACCCATAAAGCTATCAGCTGGTTTTTCAGCATAAACTTTGCAGGCCAGAAGGGAGTGGGCATGATATATTCAAACTACTGAAAGGAAAAAAAAAATCTACAACGAAGAATATTCTATTTGGCAAGATTATCATTCATAATTCAAGGAGACATAAAGACTTTCCCAGACAAACAAGTTAAAAGGTTCATCATTACCAGATTGTCCTTACAAGAAATGTTAAAATGGAACACAAAAGGCCATAATTAGAAGAAAATTATGAAAGGGAAGAGGACTCACAAAGTTAAAAGATGTAAAATATGACAATATAGATATAAAATGTGGGAGGGGGGAGTTAAAATGAAGAAGTTCCTTTAGACTGTGTTTAACCTTAAGTGACCATCAGCTTAATACAGACTACTCTATATTTAGGATGTTATATATAAACCTCACAGTAACCAAAAACCTGTAATAGAGATACAAAAGAAAGCCAAGCCTAATACTAAAGAAAGTAATCAATCTTAAGGAATGAGAACAAGAGAAGAAAGGAATGGAGAACTACAGATATGTCCAGAAAACAATTAACAAAATGGCAATCAGCACACACTTATCAATAATTATGTTAAATGTAAATGGACTAAATGCTTCAATCAAAAGACACAGGGTGACAGAATGGATTTAAAAACAAAAACAAAGACTCATCTATGTGCTGCTTACAAGAGACTCTCTTCAGACCTAAAGACACAGACTGAAAGTGAAAAGATGGGAAATGATATTCCATGCAAATGGAAGTGGGAAAAAAAAAAACCTGTGGTAGCAGTATTATATTGGACAAAATGGACTTCAAAACAAAGATTGTAACAAGACACAAAAAAGGGCAATATATAATGATACAGGGATCAATCCAAAGACAGGATACAGCATTGTAAATATTTAAGCACTCAACATGGCAGCCCCTAAATGCATAAGGCAAGTTTTAACAGACATAAAGGGAGAAACTGACAGTAATACAATAATAGTAGGGGACTTTAATATCCTACTTACATCAGTGAACAGATCATCCAGGCAGAAAGTCAATAAGAAAACTGTCTTTTTTTTTTAAATTTTTTTAACGTTTTATTCATTTTTGAGACAGAGACAGACAGAGCATGAACGGGGGAGGGGCAGAGAGAGAGGGAGACACAGAATCGGAAGCAGGCTCCAGGCTCTGAGCCATCAGCCCAGAGCCCGACGCGGGGCTCGAACTCACGGACAGCGAGATCGTGACCTGAGCAGAAGTCGGACGCCCAACCGACTGAGCCACCCAGGCGCCCCAAGAAAACTGTCTTTGAATAACACCAGACCAGATGGACTTAAGAGATACACATATACAGAACATTCAAGCCAAATACAACAGAATACACATTCTTTCCAAGTGCACATAGAACATTCTATAGGATAGATCACATATCCCAATAAACAAGTCTTAATAAATTTAAGAAGACTGAAATCCTATCAAACATCTTTTCTGACCACAATGGAATGAAATTAGAAATCAATTACAAAAAAAAAAAAAGTGGAGAAACCATAAACATGTAGAGGCTAAACAATATGCTACTCAACAAGCAATGGCTCAATGAAAAACTCAAAGAGAAAATTTAAAAATACCTGCAAACAAATGAAACCCACTGGTCCAAAACCTTTGGGATGCCGCAAAAGAAATTTTAAAAGAGAAATGTATAGTGATCTCAAGAAACAAGAAAAATCTCAAACAATTTAAACTTACACCTCTAGAAATTAGAAAAAGAAGAACAAGACCCAAAATTAGTAGCAAATAATAAAGAATAGGGCAGAAATAAATGTAAAAGAGACTAAGAAAAAAAAATAGACAAGATCAATGAAACCAAGAGCTGAATCTTTGAAAAGAAAAACAAAATTGATAAACCTTTAGCCAGATTCATCAAGAACAAAAAGAGGATCCAAATAAATAAAATCAGAAATGAAAGGGGTAAAATAACAACTGACACTACAGAAATACAAAGGATGATAATAGATAAGAGACCTCTATGAAAAATTACATGTCAACAAGTTAACAACCTAGAAGAAATGGGTAAGTTCACAGAAACATATAATTTTCCAAAACTATATCAAGAAAAAGAAAATCGGAATAGTCTGGTTACTAGTAACAAAACTAAACTGGAAATAAAAAAAACTCCATTTAAAGAAGAGTTAATACATAGTCTCAAACTATTCTAAAAAACAGAAGGGAAAGGAAAACTTCCAAATACATTCTATGAGGCCAGCATTATCTTGATACAAAAACCGAATAAGTATATTACAAAAAATGAAACTACAGGTCAAGACTCCTGATGCAAAAATCCTCAACAAAAGATTAGCAAACCAAATTCAACAATACATTAAAAAGATCATTTACCATGATCAAGTGGGATTTATTCCTGGGATGCAAAGATGGTTCAATATATGCAAATAAATCAACATGATACTCAACATTAACAAAAGGATAAAAATCATAGGATCATCTCAGTAGATTCACAAAAAGCATTTGACAAAATTCAACATTGTTCATGATAAAAAAAACTCTCAACAAAGTGGGATTAGAAGGAACATACCTCAACATAACAAAGGCCATAAATGACAAACTCAGAGCTAATATCATACTCAGTGGTGAAACCTGAGAGCTTTTCCTCTAAGATCAGGAATAAGACCAGGATGTCCACTCCCACGACTTTTATTCAACATAATACAGGAAGTCCTAGCCACAGCAATCAGACAAGAAAAAGAAATAAGAGGCATCCAAATTAGTAAGAAAGAAATAAAATTGTCACTATTTGCAGATGACATGATACTACATACAGAAAACCCTAAAGACTCCACCAAAAAAACTACTAGAACGGATAAATGAATTCAGTAAAATCAGAGGATACAAAATCGATGTACAGAAATCCATTGCATTTCTCTACATTAACTAATACAAAGAGAAATTAAGAAAGCAATCTCATTTACAATTGTACCAAAATAGGGATGCCTGGGTGGCTCAGTTGGTTAAGCATCTGTCTTTGGCTCAGGTCATGATCTCGCGATTTGTGAGTTTGAGCCCTGTGTCAGTCTCTGTGCTGACAGTTTAGAGCCTGGAGCCTGCTTCATATTCTGTGTCTCCCTCTCTTTGTGCCCCTCCCTCTTCCTCTCTCTCTGAGATAATAAACATTAAAAAAAACAAAATTGTACCAAAATAATAAAATACCTAAGAATAAACTTAACCAAGGTGGGGGGGTGCCTGGGTGGCTCAGTTGGTTAAATGTCTGACTTCAGCTCTGGTCATGATTTCACAGTTTGTGAGTTTAAGCCCCGCAGTGGGTTCTGTGCCGACAGCCTGCTTCAGATTCTGTGTCTCCCTCTCTCTCTCTGCCCCTCTTCTGCTTGCACCCTCTCTCTTTCAAAAGTAAATAAACATTAAACAAATTTTTTAAATGGGGCACCTGAGTGGCTCAGTCAGTTAAGCATCCAAATTCGGCTCAGGTCATGATCTCCCAGTTGGTGGGTTCAAGCCCCGCATCGGGCTCTGTGCTGACAGCTGAGAGCCTGGAGCCTGCTTCGGATCCTGTGTCTCCTTCTCTCTCTGCCCCTCCCCTGCTCGCACTCTTTCTCTCCCAAAAATAAACATTAAAAAAATTTTTTTAAAAACTTAACCAAAGTGAAAAACCTGTACTCTGAAAACGATGGATGAAAGAAATCAAAGACAAATGGAAAGATATTCCATGCTCATGGATTGGAAGAATATTGTTAAAATGTCTATACTACCCAAAGCAATCTACAGATTTAATGCAATCCCTGTTAAAATATCAACAGCATTCTTCACAGAACTAGAATAATCCTAAAATTTGTATGGAACCACACCCACACACCCACACACACACAACAAAAAACCAAAACAATCTTGAAAAAGAAAAACAAAGCTGGAAGCATCACAATTCCAGATTTTAAGTTATACTACAAAGTCATAGTAACCAAAATAGTATGGTACTGGCACAAAAACAGACACACAGGTCAAAAGAACAGGATAGAAAGCCCTGAAACAAACCCATGATTATATGGTCAATTAGCACAACAAAAGAGGCAAGAACATGCAATGGGAAAAAGACACTCTTTTCAACAAATAGTGTTGGGAAAACATGATAGCTACATGCAAAAGAATAAGACTGGACCACTTTCTCACATCATACATAAAAAAATAAAATCAAAATGGATTAAGGACCTAAATATGAGACCTGAAACCAAAAAAGTCCTAGAAGAGAGCACAGGCAGCAATTTCTCTGACATCAGTTGAAGCAATATTTTTCTAGATATGTCTCCTAAGGCAAGAGAAATAAAAGCAAAAATAAACTATTGGGACTACATCAAAATAAAAAGCTTCTATACAACAATGGAAACCATCAAGAAAACTAAAAGACAACCTATTGAATGAGAGAAGATATTTGCACATGACATTATCTGATAAGGGGTTAGTATCCCCAATATATAAGAACTTACACAACTTAACACCCAAAGGACAAACGATCCAATTAAGAAATGGGAAGAAGATATGAACAGAATTTCTCCAAAGAAGACTTATGGCTAACAGACACATGTAAAGATGCTCAACATTACTCATCATCAGGGAAATGCATATCAAAACTACAGTAAGATATCATCTCACACCTTTCAAAATGGCTAAAATCAAAAACACAAGAAACAAGTTTTGGTGAAGATGTGGAGAAAAAGGAACCCTCCTATACTGTTGATGTGAATGCACACTGGTGCAGCCACTGTGGAAAACCATATGGAGGTTCCTCAGAAAGTTAAAAACTATGATCCAGTAATCGCAGTACTAGGTATTTACCCAAATAATAATAATAAAAATACTAATTCAAAAGGATATATGCACCCCTATGTTTATTACAGCAGTATATACAATAGCCAAATTATGGAAGCAGCCTAAGTGTCCACCGATAGATGAATGGCTATAGAAGAGATGGTATACATATATATATGTGTCTGTGTGTATATATATATGTAATGGAATATTTTTCAGACATAAATACAAATGAAATCTTGCCATTTGTAACAACATGGATGGAGCTTGAGAGTATAATGCTAAGTGAGATAAGTCAGTTAGGTAAAGACAAATACCATATGATTTCAGTTATATGTGCAATTTAAGAAACAAAGTAAATGAGCAAAGGAATAAAAAAAAGAGAGAGATGGGGTGCCTGGGTGGCTCAGTTGGTTAAGTGCCTGATGTTTGGTTTTGGCTCAGGTCATGATCTCACCGTTAGTGGGTTTGAGGTGTGCATCAGGCTCTGTGCTGACAGCATGGAGCCTGCTTGGGATTCTCCTTCTGCCTCTCTCCCTCTCTGCCTTTCCCCCACTCACGTGTGCATGCACTCTCTATCTCTCAAAATAAATAAATAAAACTTAGCAGAGAGAGAGAGAGAGAAAAATCAAAGAAATAAACTCTTAACTATAGAGAACAAACTGATGGTTATCAGAGGGGAGGTAGGTGGAGGAATAGGTTAAATAGCTGATGGGGATTAAGAGCACACGTATCATGGGGCGCCTGGGTGGCTCAGTCGGTTAAGCGTCCGACTTCGGCTCAGGTCATGAACTCTCAGTTCGTGGGTTTGAGCCCCGCATCAGGCTCTGTGCTGACAGCTCAGAGCCTGGAGCCTGTTTCATATTCTGTGTCTCCCTCTCTCTGACCCACCCCTGTTCATGCTCTGTCTCTCTCTGTCTCAAAAATCAATAAACGTTAAAAAAAAATAAAATAAAAAAAAAAGAACACATATCATGATGAGCACTGAGTAATGTATAGAACTGTTGAATCATTATAATGTACACCTGAAACTAACACTGTATGTTAAGTACATTGGAATTAAAATAAAAATCTTAATAAAAAATTAAAATTAAAATGCAAGACAAAAAGCCCCAGAAATCTGTTGCATTTCTACACACTATTAACAAAGTAGTAGAAAGAGAAATTAAGAAAAAAACAATCCCATTTATAATTGCACCAAAGCTGAGCATCTTTTGTTGTACTTTTCGGGCATGTGTATATTTTCTTTGGAGAACTGGCTATTTAAATCTTTCCCCATTTTTTACTTGAATTGTTTGCCTTTTTATTGCTGAGTTATAGGAGCTGTATATATATCCTGGATCCTAGACCATTATCAAATATATAATTTGCAAATATTTTATCTTATTTTGTAGGCTGTCTTTTCAACTTTTTGATAATGGTTTTTTTGATGCAGAAAAGTTTTTTTTAATTTTTTAATGTTTTTATTTATTTTTGACAGAGAGATGGAGCGCGGGTGGGGGAGGGGCAGAGAGAGAGGGAGACGGGATCTGGGGCAGGCTCCAGGCTCTGGGCTGTCCGCACAGAGCCCGAGCCCGGTGCGGGGCTAGAACTACGAGACCATGACCTGAGATGAAGTCTGACGCTTTACTGACTGAGCCATCCAGGCGCCCCAATGCAGAAAAGTTTTTAATTTTGATTAAATTCATTTTTTTCCTTTTGTTGTTCTTGCTTTTGGTATCATTTCTAAGAATTCATTGCCACATCCACATGATTTTTATTACAGCATATTGTTATAACTGTTCTATTTTGTTATTAGTAGTCGTTAATCTCTTACTGTGCCTAATTTATACATTAAACTTCACTATATTTACGTGTAGGAAAAAACACTATACATAGGGTTCAGAACTATTTGTGGTTTCAGGCACCTACTGGGGGTCTTGGAATATATCCTCCATAAATAAGGATGGGGAGACTACTGTATTCATGTTTTTATTGTTCTATCTGTTCCGTAAATGCTATACTAAATGTAAATAATCAAACAGGTGTGATCCTTTGCTAGAAGGGATCCTTGGTAAAAAACCATCGAGTGGCTGGTCATATAATAAAGAATATATCCAGTCTTTAAAAAAAAAAAAAAATAATTGCACCAAAGGGAATAAAATACCTAGGAATAAACTTAAGAGAGGGCGCCTGGGTGGCTCAGTCGGTTAAGTGTCCGACTTCAGCTCAGGTCATGATCTCACAGTTCGTGAGTTCAAGCCCCACGTCAGGCTCTGTGCTGATGGCTCAGAGCCTGGAGCCTGTTTCAGATTCTGTGTCTCCCTCTCTCTCTGACCTTCCCCCGTTCATGCTCTGTCTCTCTCTGTCTCAAAAATAAATAAACATTAAAAAAAAACAAACTTGAGATAAAAATCCTATATTCTGAAAACTATAAAACACTTATGAAAGAAACTGAAGAGGACAAAAACAAATGGAAAGATATTCCATATCCATGGACTGGAAGAATTAATATTGTTAAAATGTCCACATTACTCAAAGCAATCAATCTACATATTCAATGCAATCCCTTTCAAAATACCAATAGTATCTTTCACATAGAACAAATAATACTAGAAGTTGTATGAAACCACAAAAGACTCTAAATATCCAAAGCAATCTTGGGAAAGAAGAAAAAAGCTGGAGGTAACCCAATCTCAGATACCAAGATATACTACAAAGTTATAATAATCAAAATAGTATGGTACTGGCAAAAAAACAGACACTTAGATCAATGGAATAGATACAGAGCCCAGAAACAGATGTGCATTCACATGGTCAGTTAATCTTCAACAAAGGAGGCAAGAATATACTATGGGGGAAAGACAGTCTCTGCAATAAATGGTGCTGGGAAAACTGGACAGCTACATGCAAAAGAATGAAACTGGACCACTTTCCTACACCATACACAAAAATGAACTAAAAATGGATTAAAGACCTAAATGTGAGAACTGAAACAATACAACTCCTAGAAGAAAAACATAGGCAGCCACTTCTTTGACATTGGCTGTAGAAACATTTTTCTAGATATGGCTCTTGAGGTAAAGGAATCAAAAGCAAAAATAAACTATTGGGACTACACCAAAACAAAAAGCTTTTGCACAGCATGGGAAACCATCAACAAAATGAAAAGGAACCTACTCAATAGGAGAACATATTTGTAAATGACATACCTGATAAGGGGTTAATATCCAAAATAGGCAAAAAACCTCACACAACTCAAAACCAAAAAACCAAATAATCTGATTAAAGACTAGGCAGAGGACCTGAATAGACATTTTTCCAAAGAAGACATACAGATGACCAACAGATGCATGAAAAGATGCTCAACATCACTAAGTATCAGGAAAATGAAAACCAAAACCACAATGAAAACAAACAAAAACCACAGTGAGATACATCACTTCACACCTATCAGAATGTCTATGACCCCACAGAAATAACAGGTGTTGGTCAGGATGTAGAGAAAAACACTATATACACTGTATATATCATCTCTAAAAATAAAACATTACATTTAAAAACTAAACTTTCAAAAGATTTGGTGCTACGTCCTCTATACTTTTAAGTACATATATACCTACAAAACAATATATTATACTGTTTTTAAAAATTCACTATAGTTATTATCCTACAACTTGCCTTTTTCATTCAAAATAGTGTTTTTGAGATTCATCTGTGTTATACACAAATGTAGTTAATTCCTTCTAATTTTCGGACAGCATTTAGACAAGCAATTAAGTTGCTTAGTATATAACAAAGTTGCTTCTAGCTTTCAATATTAAGAACAGCTTATTCTTCTGCTTATGTGTAAGCACCTCTAGAATAGTATCTCTCGAATATTTTTGAATATGACCCACAGTAAAATACATGTTCTTCATGATCCTTTACAGGCATACATACTTCTCTGTGTATGTGTATAAACTGACACAGTGGCATGAAACTTTATCCTATGTATGACGCACTTGGTTTTTTTTTTTCTTTTTAAAGATTTTAAGTAATCTGTAAACCCAATGCAGGGCTCAAACTTAACAACTCCAAGATCAAGAGTCATGCTCTACCAAATGAGTCAGTCAGGTGCCCCTTGGGTATTTTTATTTAATTTAAAAATTGCTATTTACAACTGCTTTAATCATTTTACATCCCACTAAATCTGTAGCTTGGAAAACAATACTCTAGATATACTTAAAAGTACTATTGCTGGAAAGAACATATGCATATCTTCAATTGCTATGTAATTGTTTGAACAACCCCTTGTAAAAAAACTGGTCTGGCTTTGTATAGTATTCTAGTTTTACAGTTATCCTCCTTTGGGATTTTAAGCTAACATGCCTGTTTGTGTCTTCCTTTACTTCTGATGAGACGTGTGCTGTCAATCTTTTTTTCTGATAGTGTTTGAGATTTATTCTGTACCTTAGAAACCTTTTAAGTTGCATCATGATGTATTTAGGTGTACATTTATCTTATTTTCCCTTCGTAGTACATTGTAGGCTTTTTTCACTCTGAGGACTCTGGCCTTTCTTCAGTTCTGGAAAACTTTCAGCTATCATCTCTTTAAGTGTTGCTTTCTTCTTCTCAGATATACTGGAGTTTCTCATTTTATCCTCCATGGTTTTTAATCTGTAAATTATCTTCCCCATGTCTTTATCTGTTTGTATTCTGGGAGATCTCTTTCATTTTGCCTTATAATTTACTAATGCTCTCTCCAGCTATATGAACTCTACCATTGAGTGTGTCTAGTTAGGGTTGTTTTTTTTTTTTTAATGTTTATTTATTTTTGAGAGAGAGGGTGAGACCCAGAGTGCAAGCAGGGAGGGACAGAGACAGAGGGAGACACAGAATCCGAAGCAGGCTCCAGGCTCTGAGCTGTCAGCACAGAGCCCAAAATACGGCTTAAACTCAGGAACTGCTAGATCATGACCTTGAGCTGAAGTTGGATGCTTAACTGACTGAGCCTTTGAGGTGCCCCAATCTATTTAGTTTTTAATTTCATTGACCCCATGTTTTATTTCCCACATTTCCATTTTTTTTATATATATATATATATATATATATATATATATATATATATATATATATATATATATATATATATATATATATTTTCCCCCTAATCTCCTTTTCTTGATGGATACTAACATTTTAATCTCTGTGAACATTTTAAACATACCTATTTTAAAGTCTCTTTTAATCAGATTCTGCATTTATCTCTGATTCTTCAGGTGTGAATTCTCCCATTTGTTGAGATTCACACTGTCTTTATGGTCCTAAACATCTCTGTATGCTCTGTATGAAATCATACCTTGGGGCACCTGAATGGCTCAGTCGGCTAAGCGTCTGACTTCGGCTCAGGTCATGATCTCACAGCTCGTGAGTTCAAGCCCTGCATCGGGCTCTGTGCTGACAGCTCAGAGCCTGGAGCCTGCTTTGGATTCTGTGTCTCCCCTCTCTCTCCTCCCTTCCTCTACTCGCATGCTCTCTCAAAAATAAATATTAAAAAATTAAAAAAAGAAATCATACCTTTCCATAAGGTTTACTCCTGGGTACTCCTTTATGTTGACTCCTTTCCCTGTTGCTCTGGCTATGACTATGGGTTTCATTGCTCTGCAACCGGTTATTGTTAATTTCATTCCAGGCTTTGTGAGATAATTAGCCTGTTCCCAGTCCTGTAGAGGTCCCTGTTTCCATTCCCAGGAGAACTCAGTGCCCACTCAATGCCATGCATGGGACATGTTTAATTCCCATTCCTGTAAGAGTTAGAAACCCTGGCCACAGTGCTTGTGTCCATTTCCAGATCCCAATGGGTTTCAGCCTTTGCTTTTGTGATTTCTCCTACAATTTCTGACCAATAGATGCAAATATGTATACTGGTGGCACATTTTATATAAAGATTAGTGTCCATGGTATTAAAGCAAAAATCGCATATAGCCAAGATTCTTTTAAAAAATCTCAAAAACTGACCATTAGGTAAAGTGTCCAATAGTTTTTTTTTTTTCTCTCCAGCACTGAGAGATTGGGGCTTGGCCACATGTAGTTAGATTATACTTAGAGGCAATGTTAAGACAAAAAAACAACAACTTATTTTTAAACAAAATAAAACCTGGCACTGTGAGAGATTTCTCTCTCTAAAGAGATTTCTCTTTAGGCCTCGATGACAGGCCTAAAAAACTGAGCCAAACTGAGGTAACAGCAAATTCATGTATCTCATCTCACACTTCAACTAACAGAGAAAACGGTGAAACTACTATCTTTACTATTTAAATTATTTCTCTCTCTTCTTCTTTTGCCAAGTACAGGTAGCTAAATTTGCATTAAATTAAATATGTATAATGCAACTCCACTCTATATATGCCTACCTACAAATACATGTATCTTACATACCTTTAAAACAAAATTTTCAAATTCCTAATATATTGGAATATGTTTTAATTTTTTAACGGAATGCCAATGTTATGAGAATACTAATTATAACTATTTATAAGGGGCGCCTGGGTGGCTCAGTCGGTTGGGCAAATGACTTTGGCTCGGGTCATGATCTCACGGTTTGTGGGTTTGAGCCCCACATCGGGCTCTGTGCTGACAGCTGGGAGCCTGGAGCCTGTTTCATATTCTGTGTCTCCCTCTCTCTGACCCACCCCTGTTCATGCTCTGTCTCTCTCTCTCTCAAAAATAAGTAAAATGTAAAAAAAAAAAAAAAAAAAAATTTAATAAAAAAATAAGTGTTTATAAAAAGCAAAGAAATATCTGTAAAAGTAAAATAAGACATATAACATAATGATTAACAGCATGGGTTCAAATCCTGGCTTTTCAATTTGTTTGCACTATGATCTTAAAATTGGCTTCTCAACTTCCTCATTTGTAACACAGAAGTAACATTACCTACCTCAGAAGGTGTGTGAGGATTAAATAAAAAAGTGTATGTAAAGTGCTCGTCACAGTGTATGGCACTGTTACATGGCATTAGCTGGACTTGTTGCTATAATGATTGTGGTACAGGAAATACTCATCCTTGGGAGAAAGAATTTTTAATTTACTATTGTATTTGGCAAGCAGTTTTCTTTTCTATTGCTGGTGAGAGTGTATCTTTCCATTTTAGATTCTTGGTAAACAGAGTTTAGACAGACAGACAAACTGATACACAGCAGGACTTCTTGACAAGTACCCTACATTCAGAAGATGTTTGGAAATGCCATGTTTCTCTACTCACATGTCTATGCAGCCCTCAGAACAGTCACATGAATCAGTAAACATGTTGGAAAAGCTGTTTAGATAATATGCTCGTGGCCACATAGTCCTTCTGTACTTAAACTGTGGAAGCTTTCTATTGTCAATTTCATTACAGAAAGAAATGGGTACCGATTCCACTCCATTGCTAATATCCACATCAGAAACAATTTCTTCTTGTTTTGGGTAATTCCGAGTCAACTGAACATAGGTATTGAAAGAAAAGTTATCTGTAAATAAAAAGTTACATTCTGTCTCAAGCAGGTAACGAAAAACTTCCTCCACGTTTCGTAGACTCCTTCCACAAGGGGTTCTATAACTCACGTGGAGTGCTGAAGAATGAGAGTTTGTCTTTGCATGTCGTCTTTGGAAGTGGCATTTGATTGGTAGCTGCAGAGGGTTTTCTCCCTTGAAGGTTAGTGGCATTTTCATCAGACAAGTTCTAGAGCAGTCATGACTTTGGTAACGTAAATTCAAAGATGATTTCTTTTCTGTAATGTATGCAACTTTATTTTCCAAAGGAGGAATTTCCTTATTTTTTGTAGATCTGTTTAAAATTAATTATTCATTAGTATCTCAAATATATAACACAATTCCCCATTTTTAAAAAACATTGTACACTAAGGTGCAATTAGTTCCTATTATCTTCTTTTCAGACATAATACAATAAGCCAGACTCTGAAAAACACATTTTACTGATTATGTTCTGTAGCCATATAGAAGTTATACCTTAGGGATTTTTTTTCCTTTGGACACCAAATACATGGTGTCTACCTCTTCAACTGAGTGTCTAACAATTCGGTCCAATTCTGACACTATCTATCTACTTGGAGGCAGCATCAGCTCCCAGGTGTTAAAGAGCTCAGTCCCACAAGACTGTCCCCACTTCAGATGCCAAACACAAGTTCCAGGCCACTCAAACTTTTGACCAACCCAGGGGTTTCCACATGCTTTCCTCAAGTTTGATAATTTGCTAGAAAGACTCACTTTAATTACTATTACCAGTTTATAATAAGATACAACTCAGGGACAGCCAAATGTAAGAAGTGCATGAGGCAAGGTAAGTGGGAACAGGCACGGAGTGTTGCTACCCTCTCTGTGTGCACCACCCTCCCAGCACCTCAAAGCATTTACCAACCAGGAAAACTTCCAGAACCCTGTCCATTTAGAGGTTTTTATGGAGACTTTATTATGTAAGCATGATTGATCAAATCATTTGCCAATGGAGATTATCTCAACCCCCAACCCTTCACCCCTCCCTGGAGGTTGGGAGGTAGGACTGAAGGTTTCCAGCTTCTAATCATAATGTTTAGTCTTTGGCTGACTAGCCCCCACCCTGAGGCTACTCAGGAGCCCCTCATTAAGAGTCATTTCATTAGCATGCCAAAGACATTCATTCTTCAGCTGACTCTAAAGGTTTTAGAGGCTACACAGGATCAGAACAAACACCAAGTATCTTTCCTATCATACAATAACCTAATTTCAGAATATTCCAGAAAGTTTGATTACAGGTGTAACTCCGTGCTACAGTACCTATCAAATTTAGAGTTTATTTAGAGCATGCACTTTGAGGAATGTTACTTCTTCAGGCATGCTTGGGTTCGCTTGTAAGAAAACCGGTAAAGGCTAGCTAAAAAAATTACGAATTCATCAGGAATCCTTCAACAATTGTACCAGTTTTTTTCTGTAATATGTATTACACCTAGCATCATACTGACATATTTTAAAATAATCAACTGACATGAGAAAATGGAGAGGTTACTGAATTTAAGAAAAAAAATCTGTGAAAAGACTCCATGTATATGGAACTTGGGTTTTAATCTTTCTTCAGATACCTGAAGAAACTAAGTTTTGCTTTACATAGTATTTTCTATCTTTAGGTATCTGTTATTTATTATAAAAGTTATATAGGTATTTTAGAGATATTTTTACAATTACCATATAAAGCAGCACTATCCAATAAAACTTTCTGCATTGATGGAAATGTTTCATATCTGTGCTGTTCAATTTGGGAGCCCCACTAGCCACATGTGGTGAATTATTCAGCACTTTTAAATGTGGCTAGCATGACCAGAAAAAAATTTTTTTAATTTTGATCAATTCAAATTTAATTTTAATTCAAATAATTCAAATTTAAATAGGCACATGTAACTAATGGCTACTTACTGAAAGCAGAGATATGAAGTTCCCCATCCCCTTTCTAGCTATATAGCAATCCTTTGCATAAATTCCACAATTTATTTAACTAGTCTTCTGTTGTTTCCAATCTTTTACTATTACAAATCATTATGTGGTGAATAACCTTGTGCATAACAATTTCATACATGTAAAGATTATTACTTCAGAATACATTTCCAGAAGGGGCAGTACTAGGTCACAGGGTAAATGAATTAGTAATTTGTAAAGATTGCCTAATTGTTCTCCATGGGGTCAGCCCTTTGAGCAATTTATGAGAGTACCTACTTTTGCAGAGCCTTATCAGACAATAGCTCTTGATGCTTTGGGATTTCTGACAATCTAATAGATGAAAGGATGTGCTAGAATGTATTTAATATAAACCTTTTAATGTAAAAAACATTTGTTTCCAATTTTCCTGTATGTTACTACTTTGATCAACATCCTCATACATAAATCCTTGACCAAATTCCTGATTATTACCTTAGGGTACATTCCTTTAAGAAGAGTTACTGGGTAACTAGAATACCCATTTTAAAATAACCTCTTATTAATAAAACTTGCAAACTTACATAACTGTGTATTTTCTCATTTAAAAACCTGATAAATTGGGGGAACCTGGGTGGCACAGTCAGTTAAGCTTCTGACTTTGGCTCAGGTCATGATCTCGCAGTCCATGAATTTGAGCCCTGAGTCAGGCTCTGTGCTGACAGCTCAGAGCCTGGAGCCTGCTTCAGATTCTGTGTCTCCCTCTCTCTCTCTGCCCCTCCCCCACTTGCACTCTGTCTCTCTCTCTCTCTCAAAAATAAACATTAAAAATTAAAAAACAACAACAACAACACAAACCTGATATATTGGATCCCCCTATACTTGTAAGAACTGTAGAACTCTTAGCACATGATGCCTCCATCTAAACCTGTGCACTACCACAACAAAACTCCAGCAAGGCTTCTAGCAGCATAAGACCAAGTCTCTGGGATGACCCAAGCCCCCCCACTAACGTGCCTGCCTAAGAAAGCTCAAGGCTGTCAAGACAGTTCATGGTTTCTTGTAGCCAAAACCTGAAGATAAGCTCCTGACCTTCCTTCCTTAGAACAGTTACTAAAAAAGGGCTTACAATTGTGAATCTTTCTTCCATTCCTCTAAGATGTGTATTTATCTCCTACAACTCAAGAGTGCCTTTCTCAAGGTCCTGAAGGGCCTTCCTTTGAAAGTTAATCATCAGGAAGGGTAAGGCCTCTGTCTTCCAGTCTCTGTGGGAGGAGAGATCCTAACATTGATGATTCCCAGCTAGGACACATAGCTGGCCTCATAAACATTCACACTGACTCTTTGTAATTTTTCACTTGGGTTCCTCTCTTCTATCTCTACTCCCTCATTTGCCTTTAAAACACTAGTCACCCCAGCATAAACTGGAATAGAGCTCAGCTTTTTTCCTTAATATCAGTAGTTACTGCATAAAATGTTTTCATCACTTCAAGGTCTGGTTTTGTTTATCTTTGACACTTGTTACCAAACTTCAGTAGTTATCAACATGTTGCCTATTTTACTTCTATTTTCCCCCCTCTTGCCCCACACTAAAACATGGGGTATTCTAAAGCAAATCCTAGACATTACATCTTTTACCTGAAATAATTCAGTATGTATGTCTAATAAATAAGGTTTTTAGGGGCATTTGGGTGGCTCAGTTGGTTAAACATCCGACTTCAGCTCAGGTCATGATCTTACAGTTCGTGGGTTCAAGCCCTGCACTGGGCTCTGTGCTGACAGCTCAGGGCCTGGAGCCTGCTCCAGATTCTGTGTCTCTCTCTCTACCTCTTGCCCGTTCATACTCTCTTTCAAAAATAAACATTAAAAACAAAAAAAAATTTTTTTTCAAGTAAGGTTTTTAAAAGAACCTACAATCTCAGTGACCCATCTTCACATATCAGTGATTATCTTAAAATCTGAATCAGAATTCAAACAAGTCCCACACATTGGATTTGATTCAGATGTCTTTTTGTCTCTAATCTTATAGCAGTGCCCCTCTCTCTTCATTTTATGACATTTATTTGTTGCAGTTGAATAACTGTGTCATTTGTCCTGTAGAATTTCCCACATTCTAGAATTTGGTTGATGGTTCCCCCTTGTGGTGGTGTCATTTAACTCATCCCTCTATCTGGTAAATCAGTAGTCAGTTTTAGAAGCTTGATTAGATTCAAGTTCAATTTAGGCGGTGGGGGGCAGGGAGGACAGTGCTATAAATCTTTCACTTAATAGTTTAGTTATTCACTCATTAACATTATCCAGGTCAATGCTACTCAAGGTATGGTGGTGCCATCCCACAGTGGTTGGCTACCAATTCATAAGTACAAAAATATAAAGTTGTAAAAGTTTAGGAACTTTTACAGCAATTTAACACTGCTGCAACATTTCATTGTATTTTATGAGTATTCATCCTCAATAAATTTGAAGTTTAAAACAAAACAAAACAAAACAAAACAAAACAAAACAAAACAAAACAAAACACCTGTTCTTACCACAATTAGTTTAACAGCACTGGCCTAAGGTCACTGTTTCTTTGGGAAGGGGGGAAGTTGTAAAAATAACAATCTTCTAATTCTACCATTTCTACTGCATTTTTTGGCTGGAATTCTTTGATAAAGAGGAAATTTTCCTCATCAACTCTTGGGTTATCTGAAATACAGTTAATATAGGAAAGGCAGGATAAATGCTTGATTCTTTCTCTTTAATTACTAGTGCTCAGAATGGTGAGTTGTATCCTAGCAACTACCAAAGTGACTGATTTTTAAATTTTGTTTAATGTTTATTTATTTTTGAGAGAGAGAAAGAGAGAGCGTGAGCAGGTGAAGGGCAGAGAGAGAGGGAGACAGAATCCGAAGCAAGCGCCAGGCTTCAAGCTGCCAGCACAGAGCCCAACGTGGGGCTTGAACTCATGAACTGTGAGACCATGACCTGAGCCGGAAGTCGAACATTTAACCAACTGAGCCACCCAGGCACCCCCAGTGACTTTTAAAATGTTATTTTTAAAATTTAAAATGGGTTATTAAGTATTTAATGTGTTTAAATCAATCACAGTGATTATTCCTTTTGATATCCAAATTGTGCCATTTTTTGGTCAGTGGGAGCTCTTTCAAGTTTGCTCCTATCTTTCTAACACACTTGGTAGTCTTTGATAGCCTTCTTGCTTTCTGTCACAAGATGCCCCAGGTCTGGAGTTAGCCATTTCTCCAAAGGACTATGGTTCCACTTAATGAGCAATAACATTTAGAGACCACAATCATGGCACTAGGAGGTACACACATTTTAACCAATACAGGCTAACCAAACCGATTCTCAAAAAGGCCGGATCAATTTATACAGTATGAGTGTTGATCAATTGATTATTCTAAAAATTTTAACCGATTTGATAAATGAAAAACAGTACTTTATTACCTCCTTAATGTTTTTCTCTAGGAATAGAGAGATTGAACATAATTTCATGTTTACTGGTTTTTCCCTTATGGTTAACTGTCTGTTCATATGCTTTCTCCAATTTCCTATCAGGGGTTTGTTTGTTCATTCACTTATTCATTCTTCCATCAGATTTTTTGAGTGCCTGCTATGCACCAGGTGCTACAGAAGTAATAATTTTCTAAATAATATCCAATTGTTCCAGAGTCATTTACTGAATAACAAGTCTTTCTTTTACTGGATGACTTCTGACTGACTGACTTAACAATACCCCACATTCTTACAAATACATAAAAATGTTATTTTTTTCTATGCTTATTTGGTCTCTTGATGCAATTGTTAATTCTTCTACCAATGTGTTTTTTTTTTTTTTTCTATAGGTTGACTCTTGATTTTGGCTCAGGTCATGATCTCAGTTTCGTGAATTAGAGCCTCTCAATGGGCTTTGCACTGACCTAGAGGAGCCTGCTTAGGATTCTTCCTTTCTCTCTCTCTCTCTCCCTGCCCCTGCCCCCACTTGCACTTGCTCTTGCTCTCTCTCTCTCTAAATAAATAAACTTAAACAAAATAAATAAATAAATAAAAGAATAAACCAACTCTTGCATTTATGTTTGAAATAAAAATTTTAATGAAATAAATAGAAAATGAGAGAGTTTTGGTGGTAATTTATATGAAAAAGAATCTTGTATTTTAGTGATTTAAAGTGATTGAACTTGTTTTTACAAGGTAATGAAATTTTGTAGATCAGAAGACCAGAATTTCTGGCTTTCTCTGAGAGTATTTTTTTTTTTTTAATTTTTTTTAACGTTTATTTATTTTTGAGACAGAGAGAGACAGAGCATGAATGCGGGAAGGGCAGAGAGAGAGGGACACAGAATGTGAAGCAGGCTCCAGGCTCTGAGCCATCAGCCCAGAGCCCGACGCGGGGCTCGAACTCACAGACCGCGAGATCGGGACCTGAGCTGAAGTTGGACGCTTAACCGACCAAGCCACCCAGGTACCCCCTCTGAGAGTATTTTAAAATAAGTATCAAACGGGGCGCCTGGGTGGCTCAGTCGGTTGAGCATCCGACTTTAGCTCGGGTCATGATCTCACAGCTCATCAGTTCGAGCCCTGCATCAGGCTCTGTGCTGACAGCTCGGAGCTTGGAACCTGCTTCGGATCCTGTGTCTCGCTCTCTCTCTGCCCCTAACCCACTCACATTCTATCTCTGTCTCTGTCAAAAATAAATAAACATTAAAAAATTAAAAATAAAATAAAATAAGTATCAAACTGTAATGACATCTCTAGTATTTGCAAATGCAAATCATATGCAAAATAGTCAATCTGTAACACTCATAAACCCTAAAAAAACAACAAAAAGAATTCTAGGGGAGGCTGGGTGGCTCAGCTGGTTAAGTGTCCAACTTTTGATTTTGACTCAAGTCACGATCTCATGGTTTGTGAGAGCGAACTCTGCACCAGGTTCTGTGCTGGCATCGCAGTCTGTTTGGAATTCTCTCTACCTCACTCCCTCCCTCTCTGCCCCTCCCCTGCTCATGATCTGTCTTTCCCTCTCAAAATAAATAAGCATTAAAAAAAAATTCTACACTGACAATTTTTTTTTTGTCAATTTAATATGTAGCTGAAAAGACCAACAAAATAAGGCAATTAACTTAAGAACTTTCTTTATAAAGACACTTTTGTTTTTGAAATTGTTCACTGGTGTAGCACAAAATACTTTCAGGAACTTCCTTTAAACTACTTCTTAAAGGTTTTAGTATAGGTGTTACCTCCTAAAAATAAAGATTATGTGTCACAATGTCAGATTTCCTTTCATACGATTCTACTTTATGCTAAGGAATCTTTACTGAAATGGTAAAAGGAGAAAGAAACAGTCAGAAAAATTTAGCCTATTCTCCTAAGTAATTTAGAGCCATTTAAGTATTTGAAAAGCTGAACTGGTACTGAAAGAAATACTGTTTGGGGCACCTGGGTGGCTCAGGTGGTTGAGCATCTGACTCTTGATTTCAACTCAGGTCATGATTTCATGGTTCATGTATCCCTCTCTTTCTCAAAATAAATAAACTTAAAAAAAAAATACTGTTACCCTCCACTTTACAAGAAATAATCTAGGACTGCTGGTTCAGGCAGTAGTGCATGTGACTTGATCTCAGGGCTGAGTTTAAGCCCCACATTGGGAGTAGAGATTACTTAAAAATAAAATCCTTAAAAAAAAAAAATACTCCAGGAAAAATAATTTTTTAGTTAAAAAAATTGCCAACTTGGTAGCTTTTAGTATATTAATAACATACACAAAGACATCTTTTTTTTTTTTTTTTTTAAAGTAGGCTTCAGGTCTAACACGGGGCTTGAACTCTTGATCCTGAGATCAAGACGTGAACTGAGATGATTCGAGTCAGATGCTCAACCAACTGAGCCCCCACGTGCCCCTATATACAAAGACATCTTAAGCTAAATTTTATTCAAAGACTTGATTACCTAGGGATGTTAACAAGTAAACACCTTGTTAAGAGACTCATGAACTTTTATCCTACATAAAATACTAAAATTTATGACTTTTCAAGTTGATGGGAAAAATTTTTTTTATATATTTTATTCTTATGTCAAATGATTAGAAAGAATAATTCTCTTTCTGGAAATGAAAGCATTGACAACATAAAAAAATTTAACCTATATACATACAGAAATGTACAGTCTTCTGGAAAGGAGTCTTCATATGATGTAGAAGGCAATGAACCTGATTTGTTTTCCTGTTCATTCTGGATCACCGATGTATGATCTACATGAAAAAAATACAAACATGAGTATTAAGTATATCAAGTTAAGAATCATTTACTCTAATATCTAAATAATATCTTTATTGATTAGAGATACATGGCGCCCTTAAATCTGCAAACATATGAAAATATCAAGATTAAATTAAAAAATCAGGTGTGAATATTTTCAAAAATATTGACAAAATAAGATATGATCAAGTAAAAGACTTAGGGTAGAAGATACTTCTACTGGAGAAAATATAGTTTGCCCTGAACTTTATTTGAATTTTAATCAACCTTTAAGGTAAACATCAAGTATCCTTATTTCTGCCTGTATTTTATAGAAAAATAACAGCTCGTACTACAAAAGGTCACAAAATGGAAAATTTATGTTATCTTTTGCTTTCTCATTGTTCCCACTGCTATCTATATTTTTGGAGGGTGGGGTATTTGGGTACCTCTTTTTGTACTTCCACTTGTCTTTTCATATTAGTCTTTCCTATATCTTTCTTCACTTAATTTCTTTTTATTTAAAAAAAAATTTTTTTAACATTTACTCATTTTTAAGACAGACAGAGTGTGAGTGGGGGAGGGGCAGAGAGAGAGAGAGAGAGAGAGAGAGAGAGAGAGAGAGAGAGAGACAGAATCCGATGCAGGTTCCAGCCTCAGAGCTGTCAGCACAGAGCCCAACACAGGGCTTGAGCCCATGAACTGCGAGATCAGGACCTGAGCTTAAGCCGGATGCTTAACCAACTGAGCCACCCAGGTGTTCCTGCATTTAATTTCATCCTCTATCTTGTGTTTTTTGTACTTCATCTATTTTTACTCTCTAACATGACTACAATAATAGAAGTAAGCTGTGTATTTAGTGAAAAAAGTTATGGATTCCCTGTTCTTATTTTGAAAAATGGTTATGTAGAATATTCTATGTTTGGTTTAAAGATATTTTTTAAACATGTTTTTTCCTATGCATTGAGGACCTTTAAGAAAAAAAGGGATTCTCATCTTGCTTCAGGTTATTAACTTACATTGGTCTTTTACTGCAGATCAATCTTATTAAGAAGAAAAAGTTTGGGGCACCTGGGTGACTCAGTTGGTAAAGTGTCCAACTCTTGGTTTCAGCTCAGGTCATGAATTCACAGTTCATGGGCTCAAGTCCCTCATAGGGGTTTGTGCTGGCAGCAGGGAGCCTCCTTGGGATTCTCCCTCTCTCACTCTCTCTCTGCCTCTTCCTTGCTCACACTCTCTCTCAAAATAAACAAACATTAAAAAAAAAAAGGAAAAAACTTTAAGTAAATAAAAGAATAGTTTAAGTTATAACATGAGGCCACTACTTGGCTACCTGGAAAACAATTATCCCTCTTTAATTATCAAGATAAAGGTTTAAAATCTGATAGTTGAAAAGAGCTATAATACCTGATTAAAATTAAGTTTTACAAATTAAGCGTTTCTGATTTTTCCCAACTAATTTCTTTGCATAAATCATAAAAATCCATACTAACAAATATGAATAGAATAAATGTATATAAACATAATTAAAAATAAAACTTACTGAAACATGGAGATTTTATTTATTTTGAGAGAGAGAGAGAACAAACCAGCAAGGAGGGGCACAGAGAGATGGGGACAGAGAATGTGAAGCGGGCTCTGTGTTAACAGCAGAGAACCTGATGCGAGGCTTGAACTCAAGTACCATGAGATCATGACCTGAGCCAAAATCAGATGCTTAACCGACTAAGCCACCCAGGAGCCCCCAAACGTGGAGATTTTAAAATTAATCATCAGATAAGGGAGGAAAGGGGAAATAATAACTCCTCTCAAGAAAACAGTATCCAATCCTTTGTTTGGGGACATAGCACATATTTACAGTTAGACACCAACAAAGAAAATAAAGGTAATCAGTGGTTTAGGATTCAAGTTGGATATGGGATACCTTGTTTTGACCTTAACATGAAGTCCTTTTGTCTTTCCCAGTTTCAATGTTTTTTAAAAAGTAAATACTAACATGAAACTTTATTACTAGAAAGTTTTTAATCTTTGTTTTGCCAACAATGTCAATTACATAACTCCCCAATTCCTTACTTACAAATATTGCTCTATACCACTGGCAAATATATACTTTTGATAAATTCATTACATTTCAGAGGAACCATATAAAAATACAAAATTGTAATATTCAATATTTCTATTGATAAAATTATCACAAAAAAACCAAAACTCAATTTACTTTGTTAGCGAGAAATAAATTGTTTTAGAATTAGTTCCTTTTACCACCTCCTGCATTTAAAAGCCTCTTCTTGCAAAACTAGTGTGATCTCTCAAGTATGTTGATTCCAAGTGCTACTGAAAGATACTGAGTAAGGTTGTTTTCTTGAAGAAACTACTCTTGGGGCACCTGGGTGGCTCAGTCGGTTAAGCGTCCGACTTCAGCTCAGGTCATGATCTCGCGGTTCGTGGGTTCGAGCCCCGTGTCGGGCTCTGTGCTGACAGCTCAGAGCCTGGAGCCTGCTTCAGATTCTGTGTCTCCCTCTCTCTCTGACCCTCCCCCGTTCATGCTCTGTCTCTCTCTGTCTCAAAAATAAATAAACATAAAAAAAAAAAGAAACTACTCTTCTAAAATTATACATTAGCTACTGAAATTGAGAATACTTTTGAATAAGAAAAAGGTTTCTTTAAAATAGACTCATGATGCTAGGCTATATTTTCAGAGATTTAAAACCTTAAGACCCCATATTATGTAAGTTAAAATTATTATAATTTGTTAATAATATTTAGCAGCATTAAAATCCAGTAAAGTACCTTCTCAATATTTTAGGAAATTTGAGATAGACTAAGATTTATAGGAGAGTGATTCTGATAAAACAACTTTTTATTTTCCTAGTTCTGGTACAGTATCTTTGATCAATTCCTCCGAAACCTAATTTGTTTAGAGTCTGCAAGACTAATGGTCTAATAATCTAGAAATAAAAAAATTTTACACTAACTTATCTATGCCAGAATATACCTTTCTAGTACTGTTTTTCACACAAGGTGGGTTTACAGTAGTCTGGGGTCTTAGAATTTTTTGAAGAAGAGATACATTTGTTCATTTCCTAAGAGGCTTAGAAAAGTGTGCATTTCCTATCGTTGGATGGGTAGGACTTTTTATTTAATAGGGACACTGATTTATATAATTTACCAGTATAGGTCTTACATTTTATATTAAATTATCTTTAGGTAATCTCACATAATCTGAACTCAATTAAGCCTGCATCAAGTCAAGAAAATAACAGAATACTCAAAATTGGGATTATTAATGCACGTACCCTTTATCAATGTTGAATTGTTACTTATGGTTGCTTCATTCACTAGAATCATTGCTTGGATGTATTCTGTTAAGGAAAGGAAAAATGCATGAAAACCAGCAGCAGCAGCATCATTTTCATTGTGCCAGCTACTGTGCTAAATAATTTATGTACTTTATCTTAATCTTCATTAACTCCTCTGAGAGATTCTTATGATTACCTGCATTAGAAACAGAAATTGAAGCTTAGGAGTTAAACTATTTATTCCAGGTCATTCAGCTAGGAGTTGTTAGAACTGGATTCAAAACTAGATATATCTGACTCATGAAGGAATGAGAAGGAACATTAAAATGAAAAACAGCGCTACTGTTTGGACAAGCAAACAAAAGATTAATGTCATAAAAACATCCACAAAGTATTAAGAAGAGTCCAAATGAAAATTTGCTTGAATATCTTATGTCCTGAAGGAAAGAAGTAAATTTCTACCTAAAAGTCTCCTGTTCTACAACCAACCAGGGTTGAAAACAAAGAAACAGAAAAAATACAAACTTGGCTGACGGAACTGACTGCTGAAGCAGAAGGCAAGTTCTGATTAAAGCAGGCAAAATATCATTACATGTACTTTCGCATTGTTAAAAAACATTAGGTGTCTCTGAGTAATGGGGTGGTGGATAATTTTTGTTATATTTTTCTATTGGTACTAAACGTTGTACAATGAGCAGATATTACTTTTGCAATACCCATCACCCCTCAAAAAGAGATATAAAGAGAAAGCAAAGATAAAATGTGGGGAAAACAAGGGAGCCTGACAGAAAAAGAGATAAACTCAGTAGCTAACAGTCAAAGTAATCATTTTCACCCACTTTCACAAAATGTCTATGGCATATGGCAAAAGCGTGTTTTTGTCGAAGCAGAGTACAAACACACACAAAGCAAACAGAACTGATAGGCTCTTAGATAACAAAAGAAACATAGTGGAAACAGCACTGTATTATACTGCCAGTGGGTAACATTTAACATTAAATGTATTAAAAGTTTTTTGTGCTTCATACCTTTATTTGTGGCAGACCCATCTTTAATCTTTTGTTTCAGTGATTGTAACACATTTTGCACTTGTTCAAAGATGGAGTCCACTTTTCCATCATCTTCCAGCTCCATCCAGAAAGTTTTTGCATCACCTATAATACAAGTGAATAGCTTAAGAGCTCAATAAAAATAGACTGTAATTTCCCCAAGGCATATGTTATAGAGAATCCACGTGGTTTCTAAATAATGTCAAGATTTAATTGGTCTATTTTTTTCCTTGAGGAAAAAGATTTTTATCACTGTTTCTTTATAAAGAATAGCAAAGAATATGACCTAAATATCTTACTCATTTCTGCTAACATAAAAATATGTTGAAAACTTTAATGGTACTATTTCTGGTGTCCCTGGAAAACAGAAGGAATGGCTTCATTCTAGGCTGGTGGTAGATGTACGTATAAGCATTTTAAAAGTTTCAGAGATATAACCTCCACTGAGTATGGAAATGGTTTTAGAATGAAACATCTCAAGAATTGGTGAAGTAACTAAATGTCTAACAATAACGTTTTTAAATGTCTTTTATAATTTTTAAATAATTATATGAAGCCAAAATAATGTTTATACTTTTTATAGATAGCTATATAGATGAGCCAATATTTCATATGCCCAGCAAATAAACACCTTAGTCATAAATTCCTAGAGAGAGGTGCCTGGCTGGCTCAGTTGGTAGAGCATGCAACTCTTGATCATGGGGTTGTTCAAGCTGCATGTTGGGGATAGAGTTTACATAAAAAAAAAAAATTTCCTAGAGGAAATAATTCTTTGAAAGCTGAACACAAATATGAGAAATACAATTAAACTGGCAAAAGCCAAATCTCACACCTACACCACGTTTAAAAGTAACAAAAATACCTAAAATGTTAAAATTTATTTGTTAAAATGTTAAATGTAAAAACATATAAAATGTTCAAAATTAACAGGGCCTTAAAGAACAGAGAGACATGATTATTGCACTTTAGAAAGGTCACTTGAGAAGCCATTCAGAGGATTAATAAACAGAGAGCCTAGTAAGCTTTCAAAAAATATATTTTCCTTAATAAAAATTAAACCTACATCTCTAGGTTCAGCAGTGGGGTGAGAATAGTCATAAAGGCTTAGGCCTCATAGTCCCAAATCTCCCTGGCAAAGTTACCTTACCCAAAGGGGATCTCTGGCTAATTAGGGATGCTGCCACCATCACAGTCTCAGAAGGGGTGTTGTTTCCCTGTTGACACTTTGGCCTGATGCCTCCAAGACCAAGCCTACTTTTAACTCCCCATAGGACAGCTGAGACAAGATTTTAAACAAATGCAATGTGAGAGGACACAAAGGATGAAGAAAGAGGTATTAGAGGCAGGAGAAGCCATGCCATGGAGAGCCTTTCACTTGAGTTTTATACAAAAGCCTATGGGAGCCACTCAAAAGGTTTAAGAATCTTATATGTGATTAGTTTCTTAAAAGGTCACTCAGGTGGCAGGGGAAAGAGGGAGGAGTCAAGAGTGATTTCTAAGTTTTTGACTTGGGCAACCATATGCACAGTAATAGTATTCATTGAGATAGGGAATAAAGACAGAAGACAAGTGAGAAATTTAAGTAGGGCAAGTACACTGGGTATACAGGCTCCAGAGTAAGATCTGGTCCAGTTATACGAATTCTGGAGTAAATGGTACACAAATGCTTGAGTAGATGTAATTAAGGACAATGTATACAATGAGAAGAGGGTTTTTTTTCTTTTTAAATGTTTACTTATATTTGAGAGAGACAGAGAGACAGAACATGAGTGGGGGAGGGTCAGAGAGAGAGGGAGACACAGAATCCAAAGCAGGTTGCAGGCTCTGAGTTGTCAGCACAGAGCCTGACATGGGGCTCAAAACCACAAACCGTGAGATCATGACCTGAGCTGAAGTCAGACGCTTAACTGACTGAGCCACCCAGGCGCCCCGAGAAGAGGATTTTCTATATATAAGGCATAAGAAAAAAGAATCAGGGAGATCAAGAAGGAGCAAACAGGTGGAAGGAAAACCCAGGAGAATAGCATATCAGGAGTCAGTGGAAGAACAGAAGTGGTGATTAATAATCTGGGCTTTGGAGTTCAGATGCATTTGTGTTTGAATCCCAGCACTAGCAGTCATTAAGCTGTGTGACCACATCTATAAAATGGGAATAGTGATAGCATCTAGCTCACAGAGTTGATGTGCAGATAAGCATGTGGCCTTTATCTAGAAATTACTGTAATTTAACAGGGGACATAGTCTTAAGCACAAGAAATTAATCTCTACTTGTGGAACTTTAGGTATCACTTAGCTGAGAGGGAAAAGTATCTTGTGAAGGACCTTCCCAGAATCCTTAAAATCATTTTTTCACTGAGAGATCACCAACAAAAATCACAGCTTTTAGACAAAACTATTCATGAAAGCACTTAATTGGTTGTTACTATGTTTCTTTTCATGAATGAGTTAATACTCCACACTAGGGATTTATCTTTATCTGAGGTGGACATCTAGACGGAAAGGATTTTGAAAGATACTTAGAAATAGCTTCTAGTAGCATTATAATCTTCTGGAATCATCTACAACTCTCACCTGGCCTGAGAAAGCCAGCAGCATCACTGCTTAGTGATGTTGAAAAGACCACAATTAGGATTCATCTGAATTTGTTTTCCAGTGACTATCATTTAAAACTGTGTTCAAAATGTCAATTCATGATACCAAGTTATTCTGATAGGAAATACTTAAATTATCTGAAAAGTGAACAGGGTAAATTATTAGTTTTAGAATGGATTAATGGACACTGGAAATAGAATTTAAGAAAATAAAGCCAATCAGAAAATACTGAAACTGTCTGCTTGTATAATAAATGAAAGTAATTTAGAAATTCATATTTATTTATTCTGGGTTTTTGATATTGTTCTTTATGGTATCATTATTTCATATGGCTAGTTTTAATTCTCATTTAAATGGTTCTTATTCCTCATGTCTTCCCTCTTGATCATTTTTGTCTTCTCAGTATGGGAATTTTTAACCACAGTAATATTAAGGAAAAAAAAGGTAACTGATTTATCTGAAAAATGAGATTAACAGATCCAGTTAATAAGTTTTTTGAAGAGGCTAAATGAATATCACATGGAGAAATAATTGAGTCATTTCAACTGTATGCCATCTAGATGTTTACCACAATGTAAATAATTTTGGTTTCTTGCTCCTTTTCTTTGTACTGTATGTATGTTTGAGATTATAATCTAATACTGTAAATATTTCAGTATATTGCACTAGAAAACACAAGGAATAAATCCTTGAACTGAAAATCAAATCAGTATACTAATATTGCTACTTGCCTGTAGAAATGAAGAATACCATCTCATTATTCTACTGTTTGTCCTAACTTGCTCCCTTAGCTAGATATGACTATTGCAGGGACATAATCACTAAGTGGGAAGTATAGTTGCTTTGGAAAGAAGAAAGACAAATTATATAGTTACATTATATTGTGTCTCTCAATCTCCCTTGACATACACTGTCTATGTAAAAAGGCAATACTCAAGAATCACAGCTAGATGAGTTATTTGCTAGACACCTGTTTTTGGAGTATTAACGAAGTACACTGATAATAGGATATATATATATATATACACACACACACACACACACACACATATACATATATATATCCATCCCTACACACACACACACACACACACACACACACACACACACACACACACACACACATATATATATCCCTGGAGGTGCTTCAGGGCATTGGTCTAGAGGAGCTCTATGATGCCTTTGAGTCTGTGATTAGCAAAGTGTGATCTATGAGCCCTTGGGGTCCCCAAATCCTTTCAGAGAATATGCTAGGTCAAATTATTTTAATAGTAATACTAAGACATTATTTGCTCTTGGTCGGCCGCTTAACCGACTGAGCTACCCAGGCACCTCTGCAAGTACACTTTTTAATTTAGAGATTTTTAAGTATCTTGTAGATGAAGTGCATACACTTACCCATTCTTTTTCAGACACTTCATGGCTTAAATTTTAGAGTCAGTTTAGAGTTCCCCATACTGGCATTTTCTTTTCTTTTCTTTTTTTTTTTTTTTTAAGTTTGTTTTGAGAGAAAGAAGGGTGCAAGCATGTGAAGGGCAGAGAGAGAGAGAGGGAGAGAGAGAATCCCAAGCATGTTTCGTGCCATCGGCATGAGCTTGAAGCGGGGCTGTACCTCATGAACCCTGAGATCATGACCTGAGCCGAAACCAAGAGATGACACTTAACTGGCTGAGCCACCCGAGCACCCATGGAGCTTTATTTTCAAGTTGTGTTGAATATGTATGTGAATTTTTATAACGTTGGCATTATTCCATTGAATCTTACAGTTAATCTTATTATATCTATTTATTGATATAGAATATTTACTTATATATTTTACAATGCTTTTCAATGGAGTTTTAAAGGATTTAAGGAGTTGGGGCGCCTGCGTGGCCCAGCCAGTTGAGCATCTGCCTTCAGCTCAGGTCATGATCTCATGGTCTGTGGGTTCAAGCCCCATGTTAGGCTCTGTGTTTATAGCTCAAAGCCCAGAGCCTGTTTTGCATTCTGTGCCTCCCTCTCTCTCTGCCCCTCCCCTGCTCCCAGTCTGTCTCTATCAAAAATGAATAAATGTTAAAAATTTAATGAATAAAAAAAAAGACATTATTTGCTCTCTTTTTTTTTCTAGAATGACTTTAACTGATGGTACAAAAGCATTGGTGAGTAAAAGTCAGTATGTCTTTGCATGAATCAAGGGGATGGAACCAAGCTACCAGTAAATTTTCTAGTATAGTACCAGTATACTTTTCACCATCAATTTCACTTAAGAATATCCTTAATAAAGCAATATAAATGGTTACCACAGTACAATGGCTGTCTCAAGCAAAAGCACTAGTGAGACTGTTTGAATTACAGGCCAAACCAGCTAATTTTTTTCATGGAAAACTATTTTTACTTAAAAGTACTAATAAAAATTATAGTATTTTTAGACTTGGGTGTTTAACACACATTTTCTTGAAAAAAAAAAAAAAGTGAGCCTACCACCTGAAGTTCAATATTGACAGCATTTGTTGCTAATGATAAAATTCACACTACCAAGTTAAAATTGGAAATTTGTAAACTTTACATGTGCCCTGGTAAGCCTGATAGCTTCTCAATAATTAATCACTTTTCGAGGAAATGGGTAGCAATATTAACAAATGTGATTTTTTAATATTGTATGATGAAATGTGTCAATATCTGGAAAATCTGCATGATTCATTGAACCAATATTTTCCAAGTGGCCAACGCATATTATAAAATCATAAAACACCTATTCAATGTGCAATAGATTTTCTGTAAGAGAGTGTTAAAAAACTCACAGATATGTGTTCAAATTTCACACTACAACTGACCTGGAAGGAGTAACTACTTGTTGAGTTTTATAGTTGTATCCAAAAAAAAGTCCACAATTAGCTGAAAGGCTATTAATACTCTTCCTTTTTTCAACTTTTTGTCTGCGTGAAGCTTCATTTTCTTTATACATTTCAACCAAAGCAACATATCACAATAGACTGAATGCAGAAGTACCTGTGACTCTATACTGATATAAATAAATGACTGAATAAATACATAAATGGGAGAAAGGAGCTAAATCTCCCTTGGAGAAGAATTCCAAATAATTAATGTAGATATTCCATTCTCAAAGATGGGGAGCATAATCCCCATTCCTTGAATATGAACTATATATGGGGATTTCCTATCAAAAGTACAGCAGGGAAGGAAAGGGAGAGAAAAAAGTAATTTACAGTGGAGAAACATAACACTATGTCTGACATAACACTATGTCAGCCAGGTGATCAAGCTCAGTATCAATGAGAGAGAAAGCATGTTGATATCATGTACTCTTGGCATAATGTGGTAAAAATGGCACTTTACCACTATGGTCTTCTTCCCAAAACTCATAACCCCAGTCTAATCATGAGAAAAATAAATAAAACAATAATTCCAATAGAGGGGTATCCTACAAAATACTTAGATACAAAATACTACAAAATAAAAAACAAGTCTGAGCAACTGTTATATCCAAGAGGACCCTATGGAGATATGACAAGTAAATACAATGTGGGATACTGGAACAGAAAAAGACATCAGGTAAGAACTAAGGAAATATGAATAAACTATGGACCTCAGTTAATAATAATGGTTCATTAATTGTAACAAATGTACCAGACAAAAATAAGATGTTAATCATCAGTAAAAGCGGATGTAGAAGATATGGGAACTTTCTGTACTATCCTCTCAATTTTTCTTTAAAAAGTAAATCTAAAAGTGTTCTAAAAAGTAAAGAATAATTTTACAAAAGTACATTAAAGAACTGACTTAGCTTTAGCGATACACAATTAATTATCGGCTATCAAAATTTTGGCTACATGAGAATAAGTCCTAAATTCCTTCAAATGTAGAACCGTCACTTGCAGTGAAAAGCCTTGAAAATTCCACAATTTGACTAAATTTAGTAGTCTACATACTTTTAAACATAACGTTTAACAATGGTTTTCCAAACCTACCATTTTTTTCTCCCATCTTTTGGTGTTGTTTATAAACAAAAGTCTTCAAAATTAACTTTATCAATGGACTGAAATCACTTTGATAGGAGAATATAACTGGAATCCAACTGTGGTATCTATGAAATTTGTAGTTCTCAGAGAAAACACATCATTATGGAATTCTAAGCCCAATGTTCTTGGATACTTGAATTTTCAAATGTAACTGTGGTTGAAGAAACTTTGAAAAATGACTGCTAGTCCAACCTGATGACAAGTCCATGCAATTTCATCAAGCAAGTATTTATAGTCATATCAGATCATTGACAATATCTTTTTAAAAACAAAAACCAACTCCATCTTTTGGTCCATGGATGCATGAAACATTCTGTAAAGAAAACAACAAAGATTGGTATATATTTGTAAGGAATAAAATATATATAAGAAAAAAAGACTGTTATAACAATGCCTCTATCTTTTAAAATAGCATAAACTATTATAGAAACAAGAATACATATTAACTGGAAAAATGTGTAAAATATCAAAATTATGAAATTACAGAGAAATTAAGTATCACCCATATTTAAAATACTGTCAATTAACATAAACTATCCCCATTTTTTTACTTAATTGTTTTTTAATTTTTTTTTTTATGTTTATTTATTATTGAGAGACAGAGAGAGCATAAGCATGGGAGGGGCAGAGACAGGAGGAGACACAGAATCAGAAACAGGCTCCAGGCTCTGAGCTGTCAGCACAGAGCCCGACACAGGGCTTGAACTCATAAACCACGAGATTGTGACTGGAGCCAAAGTCGGACACTTAACCAACTGAGCCACTCAGGTGCCCCATTTACTTTTTTAACTTTTTAAATTTTTAATAAATACTTTATAAAAACTTTTAAAATGGCGATAATAGCACTAACTACCTCAAAGGCATGTTGTGAGGATAAGAGTTACTTAGAATGATGCCTGGCACATACAAAGGACTCAATAAACATTAGCAATTATTATTATTCTTTCAGTATATATACTTTAAAAATAAATTTTGGATTTTAGTGTATACAATTTCTTAATAATCTTCTACTGGTAACATATCTTGCACTTTTTCCCCCTCGTTAATATTATTCTATAATATGACTTTTAAGTGGCTGTATAATGTACTTTGGTCAATAAACCACATATTATAGTACACTCAAAACTTTTAGTAATTAAATTTTAATAAATTATTAATTAGTACTGTAAATAAACCTCTATATTGGGGATTTAGATTATTTCCATTTTTTCAATATGATAAATGCTGGAATATACTTTATGCATATCTCTGATTATTTCCTCAAGAATACACTTAGAGATGGAACTAATAGGTCAAAAAGCGATCAATAATTCTCAGTCTCAAGATATTAATCAACATATGATAAATTCTGCTCCCACTCCCATACCAAGCCCAAATGTCAGATTTTTTAAAATTAAAAAATATAGTCATGCTAAAGACAAAAAGGGAATTTTCTATGGACCAAGTCTGTGAGACCTCCCTAGGGAAAAGAAACAGATGGGAAGCTGAAGAGATAATGCCAACCACCATCATAACACAGCAAATCCTCTCAGAGAAGATGAACGTACAACCCAGAGTCATCAAATACCCAAGGAAAGCTACACCATCAAAAAGAGACTTAACAAGCCCACCAAAAGATGGGCTTGTCGTCAAGAGGAAAACAGAGCATCCTGAAAATAATTTTAAAACAAATGTTATTAAGGCACCTGGGTGACTCAGTTTGTTAAGCATCATGATCTCATGGCTTGGGAGTTTGAGCCCCACTTCGGGTTCTGTGCAAACAGCTAACAGCTTGGAGCCTGCTTCAGATTCTGTCTTGGTCTGTCTGTCTGTCTGTCTGTCTCTCTCTCTCAAAAATAAACATTAAAGGGGCACCTGGGAGGCTCAGTCAGTCAGTTGAGCGTCTGACTTCAGCTCAGGTCATGATCTCGTAGTTCTTGAGTTAGAGCCCTGCATCTGGCTCTGTGCTGACAGCTCAGAGCCTAGAGCCTGGAGCCTGCTTTGGATTCTGTGTCTCCCTCTCTCACTGCCCTTCCCCTGCTCACACTCTGTCTTTCTCTCTCAAAAATAAACACAAAACAACTTTTTAAAAAATGTTAAAAAAATTAAATGTTATTGCATTTAACGTCCTCAAAGAGCTAAAGAAGGAAATCTCATCCATGAAATAACACAATTTTGAAAAATAACCAATTAGGTATCTTGGATATAAAAATAGTTGTTGAATAAACTCAACAGATAATTGAATAACAGCATAAACTCAGATGAAGAGCCAGTAGTAAGCTGGAAGACTGAGTTGAGTAATTCAGAACACAGAGGAAATAAGAGGAATAAAACAGAGAGAATGAAGAAGAGGCAATAATGACCAAGAATTTCTCAAAACTGGAAAACATACAAGCTCACTAAGGGTCCACTGGGTACCAAGCAGGATAAAATACACCCTACTAGACAAACTGTGGATAAACTAAAATATCAAGAATAAAGGCAAAGTCTTAGAAGCTTCCAGAAAATCTAGATTATCTAAAAGAAACACATATCATACTGGTAATCAGACTTCTTACCAGAAATGTCAGAGGCAGTAAGTTAAGGCAAAATAAGTCTGAGCCCAGAATGCCATTTCACCCAAGCTATACTTCAACAGAGAAGGTTAAAAAAAGAGACTTTTATAGACATTCAAAAAGCCAAATAGAGACTCTCTGAAAGAAATAAAGAAGTACCATAGTTGATTAAAAAAACTAACCTAGACTGAGGTATAAGAAGCAATAATGAGCAAATGACTAAAACACATTAATGCTAAAGACAGATTAAAAATGGGTTTTAATAATAAGTGAAACAAAAATGATAGAAATAGCCATAGGAAGTTGTATTCTTTTATAGAAGGGGGGTGGGAGGGGATCACTGCAAAAGTAGAGAAAGTAAAGTAGAAGCATGTCAAGTTCTTCTTCATAGGGAGAATATTAATACTAATTAAATTTGGATCTTGTTAGGAAAATATAAATTTAAGAACTATGCTGAAAATATAAAGGTAATATATATTTTTTATTTTTTTTAAATAAATTCAAGATGAGTCAAAGAATTTAAATAAAAAAAATTTTTTTAATGTTTATTTACTTTTGAGAGTGTGCGCGTGCCTGTGTGTGTATGTGTGTGTAAGCAGGGCAGGGGCAGACAGAGAGGGAGACACAGAATTTGAAGCAGGCTTCAGGCTCTGAGCTGGCAGCACAGAGCCCAATGCGGGGCTCGAACTCACAAACTGCAAGATCATGACCTGAGTCTAAGTTGGGCGCTCAACTGACTGAGCCACCCAGGCACCCCTAGAGGTAATAATATATTTTAAAAAACATGTAGAACATAGAAAACTTGGGGCCAACCTCAATTAGAAAATGGAAATGGGAGGGGCGCCTGGGTGGCTCAGTTGGTTGAGCGTTGAACTTCAGCTCATGATCTCATGACTCATGGGTTTGAGCCCCATGTTGGGCTCTGAGCTGTCAGCCTGGAGCTGAAGCCTGGAGCCTGCTTCAGATTCTGTGTCTCCTTCTCTCTCTGCCCCTTCCTGGCTCTCCCTCTCTCTCTCAAAAATAGACAAACATTAAAAAAAAAAAAAAAGAAATGGAGGGGCACCTGGGTGGCTCAGTCGGTTAAGCGTCTGACTTCAGCTCAGGTCATGATCTCCCAGTTTGTGGGTTCGAGTCCTGCATCTGGCTCTGTGCAAATAGCTCAGAGCCTGGAGCCTGCTTCAGATTCTGTGTCTCCCTCTCTCTCCTCCTCCCCCACTCACGTGCGCTCTCTCAAAAATAAACATTAAAAAATTTTTTTAAAATAGAAATGGAAAAATAAGATATAAAAGATGCAAAGAGAAGTACGGTAAATAAGAGGGCAAGAAAAAGGCCAAATTGTTAATCACAAAAAAGGTGACTGTGTTAATCTTACTTACTAGAGGACTCTCAAACTGGATTGTAAGCAAAGCCTAGTTATATTTTAAAATAAGAGACCCACTTAAATTACACAAAATGTCATCAAAAGCTTGAAATAACACTATGTGAAAAAAGATACACCAGCAAATTTAAGAAATATTCGTATCAAACAAAATAGAATTTAATATGAAAACCAATAGAAGAGACAAAGAGAAATATTTTACACTGACAGAACAATTCACATGTGTATCTAACTGAAATTACTGACTTAATACCAAATAGGCTCAAGAAGCAGAAATCCCAGTTAGAGGCAAAAGTATAAAAAAGCTAAAACAACAGTGAAAGATCTTACCAGAACTACATACCACGTATCTCTACCTCATCCCCATTATACTAGGTCTGTTAAGTTTTATAGATATATTTTACAAAACTTTCAAGGAATGAATAATTTCTATCATATACGAACTGTTCCAGGGCAGGAAATATATGGGAAGCCATTTAACCTTTTTTTTTTTTTTTTAAATTTTTTTTTTCAACGTTTATTTATTTTTTGGGACAGAGAGAGACAGAGCATGAACGGGGGAGGGGCAGAGAGAGAGAGGGAGACACAGAATCGGAAACATGCTCCAGGCTCTGAGCCATCAGCCCAGAGCCCGACGCGGGGCTCGAACTCACGGAGCGCGAGATCGTGACCTGGCTGAAGTCGGACGCTTAACCGACTGCGCCACCCAGGCGCCCCTTTTTTTAACATTAGTATAACCTTGGCACGTAAGAAATTCAAGGTCAAAAGCACTTAGGGGTATAGAAGCAAATATAGTTAAGTAAAAATATACCCAGTAAAGTATATTACCAAAATAAAATTTATCCTAGGAATACCTAAAAAGTTTAACATTGGAAAGTTTATCAATGTAAATTCCTACATTATCATATGAATGGAAAAACCAACATCTGAGATGCAGAAAACAAAACAATTCAATGAAAGTCAGCAACTATTCTGGAGGCTGGGAGATGGGGGACTCTTAGCAAACTACCAATGAAAGAGAACTTCTTTAGGCCGATAAATACTCTCTACTAAAACCTAGCAAGGAACATCATACTTAATGATTGATGAAACCTTAGAAGCATTTTTATTAAAGTTAGGCACAAGGATGAGGACACTTGCCACCACTGCTCTTATTCACTATTGTACTGATGTCTGTGACAAATGCATAAGATAAAAAAACACCTAAAGATTTTAAAGGAAAACAAGATCTACCTGTAAACAAAAACAAAATAAAGTTAAAAGACAAGGAAAGAGCTGAGAGAAAAGACTTGTAATCTATTTTAACAATAGTAACAAAAAGGGTACATAGCCAGAGACATTGAAGAAAATTTTATTTATTTTTTTAATGTTATTTATTTTTGAGAGAGAGAGAGAGTGTGAGAAGGCAAGTGGCAGAGAGAGAGGGAGACAGAATCCAAAGCAGGCTCCAGGCCCTGAGCTGGTCAGCACAGAGCCTGATGCAGGGCTCGAGCTCATGAACCGTGAGATCATGACCTGAGCCAAAGTCGGAAGCTTAGCCGACTGAGCCACTCAGGTGCTCTGACACCGAAGAAATTTTTAAAAATTGTATAGGATACATGGTATCTAGGACACATAAAGAACTCTTTAAACCATTAAGAAAAAGATGACTCAACAGAAAAATGGGTAATTTTTAAAATAAATTATAGAAATTTACATAAATTATAGGTTAATAAACATGAATAGATACTGCAACCTTACTTAGTAATCAGAGAATGAAAACTTTTTTTAAAAAATGACTATTAATTTCACCCATCACATGGACAAAAAGAAGACAGTATCTCGTGTTGTTCTAAAAAAAAATTTTTTTTAATGTTTATTTTTGAGAGAGAGTGAGAAAAAGAGATGGACAGAGTATGACCAGGGAAGGGGCAGAGAGAAAGAAGAGAATCAGAAGCAGGCTCCAGGTTCTGAGCTGTTATCAGCACAGAGCCTGATGAGGGCCTCGAACCCACGAACCCTGAAATCATGACCTTAGCAGAAGTCAGACACTCAACTGACTGAGCCACCCAGGCACCCCATCGTGTTGGTCTAGACTGTAGGAAAATTGAACTTTCAAAACCTTTTTTGGGATGTGTAAATTAGTAGAGGTATTTTGAAGACAAATTTGTCAAGACCAATTAAAATTAAAAATGTTCATAACTTAAAACCAAGCAATCCCACTTTTAGGTATACATCCTTGAGAAATAGCACATGTACACAAGATAATACATACCAGGATTTCCCTGCAGCATTGTCTATAAGGTGAAAAACTGGGAACAACCAATGTCCATCAAAAAGAGAATGGCAAATAAAATGTGCTATATAGTACCTATCAAACAAGATATGACTTAATATAAAAAACCAGTAAGAGACAAAAATAAATATTTTACATTAACAGAACAATTCAGCCATACCCTAAAACACTACCCAGCATGCATAAAAAATGAGGCATAAATTATAAACTATAAATAACGTGTATAGACTTCAAAAACACTGTCAAATGAATAAAGCTACAAAATGATAGAGTATGCCACTATCACCATTTTTGAAAAACTACAAATGCATACATGAACGTATAGAGAATATTAAGTAAAAAAAAAAAGACTTGAAGGTTCTGCACCAAAGTGTTTAGTATGGGATAGTGAAGGGAAACTCGGGGATTGTGCTATCTGTAAGGTTCTAATTTTGCAAAAGGAGAATGTTAATAGTGTACTTAATGTAAAACTTAAGTATAAAAGTCCGTTTTACAGGCTTTTGGAGCACACTGCCAAACTGCTCTCTAAGAAGGTTCTACCAACTCCTATTTCCACCTACAGTACACAAGCAGACTAATAGTTTTTTAAAGAAAAGCTCTCACCGCTGTTGTTCATACCTTGTGAAATTTTAAAAATTACTGAACAGTAAAGCATCTTTAGTGAAGAAAATTTGTAAAATATAGAACATAAAGAAGAAAAGTTAAATCACTCTATTTCGCTTCAACTTATGGTTGCCTTGGTTTTGAAAAACAGCCTGTTTATGAAACTGTGACCATTTCTTCTCTATTTCTCATTTTTTAATTACGATGACAGTAATAAAGTTTATTGAGTATAAACCATGTGTCAGGCACACTTCTACATACTTGACTTAATAATCTGTATAACAATCAGGAGAGAAAACCAGCATGCACGTTTTTGAAGAGGATGCTAAAGTGTGTCATACGGTGACAGCGACAAAAAATAAGGAACCAGGCAGGATGATTTCAGAGCCTGGTTTTTTTTTTTTTTTTTTTATTATTCCACTCTACCTTTTGGAAGTTACCTCTTTGCCTCATACAGAACTCACTGCAGGTTTCCACATAATGAGGAGCACAGTTCATTAGCCACTGTTCCTTATTTTACTTGATGGGTAATTACTTATTGGGTTGTGGTTGATGAGAGTCAGGTGCCTTTAGGATCTGATCTCAATTACGTGATCTTGGACAAATGATTTCTACTTATTTAGGGCTCGTGTAAGTCTTACCTGTGAAATGGGTCAGTGGTTAAACCTTCATATTCTGCTTCTGGATTTTATACTGCAGTCCATTTTTCTGCAGTCCCCTTTACAGCCTCTGGTTCCCAGCTGCTTAGGAGTCACCTCACATTAAGGTGTGCACTCGGAGACAGAAACTGAAATGGGGGTTGAGAACTCAAAATGCCCGCGGTCCCTTCTACAGCCTGGGACCGCAGGTGGGTAAAACAAAAAAGGAGGTTGCAAGGGCTGGGGTCCACTCGGCCGAGGGTTCCGCCGCGTTCCCAGGTCTCAAGCCAAAGGAGCTGTCAGGGGGCCACCCAAGGCCGTGCCTCGGCTCCACTGGCTCCACTGCTTTTTTCCGCCCGCCAGACCTGAAGGCTGCGCTGGGCCCGCTCCGTTGGCGAGGCTGGGTTTCCCCGCGGGTCGGGCTCTTCTCCGACTCCACGCCACCAAATCCCACGACCCCAGATGCTCCCAGGCCAGGAAGTACTTCACCATTTACTAGACCTCACCTCTGCAACAACTGTCCCGCCTCGCCTCAGGCGGGGAAGGAGGACCGCCCAATCTCTTTCGTCCAGGCCTTCCTAACGCTAATCCTAAAAGGGAGGAGTCGTTCACCGAAAGCTCCCCCTACTCGGCCAGGAGCCCATTGGTTGGACACCCTACTGGGTCCACACCTCTGAGGATCCGCGCGCTTATCGCCGGCAGCGCGGCGGCGCCGAATCGCGCCGCCTCCCGATTGGCTGTCAGCGCTCTCGGCTTGTCTCGCGCTCTCTGGCTGGGCCAATGGGGATATCTGCAGTCGAGAGGCCAGCATCGTTGGAGTGGTGGCGCAGCTGTTTCCTCCGGTAGGTGTTCCGCTGCCATCTTGTGTGTGGCTAGGACTGGGCTTCTTGGAGGTTGGAAACTTACTTAGCGGCTCCAGGTGTGGAGGGGTCCTGAGGGAGCAATGGAGGCGAAGAGGGGTCGGAGGGAATACACCTGGTGCCTTCCTCACTTACCTGAAAGGGAGAGGTTTTCTTGGGCTGAGTCTCAGCCCTGGCTGGAGAGAGTGATGAATGGTGGTTCTGGTGGGGCGGGGGAGATCCCAAGCTTTGGTTTCTTCGTCATTGTGAGGGCTCTGCTGCCTTAACACTGATTCCTTGGGTGCCAGAGAGCTACACCCATAATCTTTGTCTCGGAAGACTGACCATCAACTCTCCTAAGAAGGTTGTCTGATGGATTGATTCAGAAAGGAAGAAGGCTGGTTATTAATAGAAGGGGAAAGAGGGAGATGCCTCACCACTATCCTCAGGTTAGCAAGAGACATCTTTATTGTCTGTCGTTTGCGAGGGAGTGACTGCTAAAGTGTTGGTTCTTGTCATTAGTTGCCCTCTGACTAAGGCCATCCTTTGGTAATAGTAGGCGTCTAGTTCTGCGTTTGGGCAGTTTTATATATTGGTATGCAGCCAGCATTCCTGCAGTGGTCTTTTTTTAAATCTAGAACGTGGTGGTCTTTGCAGAAACAGGGGAAGTGAAGGAAGAACTTTGGTAAATCTTTGTTTCGCTGGTTACGATCTGTTGAAGCTTTAGGAATTTCTTGGTCTGCCTTGACTTGCTTGGTTGCTTTGTCAGGGACAAGGAAGCGTTTGTAAGGAAAAACACCTTCTGAGCTCTTTATGGGGTGGGAGGAAGAAAAGAATTACCTCCTTTTCCTGATCTTTTTTTGTTTTTTTTAAATCGAAGTAGAAAGCACGCATTAGCTTTCATTTTGGAGGAAAATTTATCAGATCTGAAAACCTAGCCGATAAAAGGCTAATATTTTTGATGAGAAGTTTTGACATGCATTAGACCAAAGCAGAGATACTCGCCTTATTGCCTTGGGTTTAGTTTTACAGTTACCCAAGGTTAACTGATGACTCAACCTAGTCAACAGCAGTAAAACAATGGAATGATTAAAAACTAATTTTCTTTTTAAGATTTGCTTTTTAAATCTTAAGCCTAAGTTTCAAGAGTTCAATAATTTAGTGTTGAGTTGATGGCTAAGGTACTTGTTAATACCAGCTATCATAAAGTAGCTAAGAAAGATCAGTGGCTAAAAAACATAAAGAGCACATAATGGCAGCTCAGTACTTGTTTGCCGAAATTTTTGTATAGCATTCTCATGTAATAGCATCTGGTATATGTTCAGAAGTATAATTGTTGAATGAATAAATAAAATAATGCAGTAATTGGAAGGTGTGGACATACATTTCTTTTTAGCCTAACTGAAAAATAATTTTTTAACCTGCTTTCTAGAATACTTGATTGTCAGTTCTCTGAACTAAATTTATGTGTTGCTTTCAGTTTATGCATACAAATAATGTTATGGAGAGGTTCATAATCCTTTTTTGTGAGGTCTTTTTATGAAATCTTAATACAGAGAAATTTAGAAATGAAGATGAGCCCTTAAGTAATAATGCTCTATTTGCCATTTTTTTTGAAAGCAGTTTCAGTAAATGAATACCAAACTTACCAGTGCTTTAGATCTCTTCTGCTTAAGAATTTCTAGTTTCTTTTTACCACTGCTTAAAGTCAAAATACTGCACCGGTAAGTTTACTTTATTGCTTGATATGTTCTGTAATTTTTAAATAATAAACTAGGTAAGTATGCGATTTTTCTTTGAAGAATACAGTTCTCTAAATTTCATAATGTATAATTTGAAGATCCTTACAGATTTTTTTAAATAGTACTTTTGCATGAACGATGCTAAGTGATTTTAAGTACAAGTGATTTAACTTCCATTGGTATGTTAAGGATTATTTTTCGGGGCGCCTGGGTGGCTCAGTCGTCTGACTTCGGCTCAGGTCATGTCTTGGAGTTTGTGAGTTCCAGCCCTACGTTGGGCTCTGTGCTGACAGCTCAGAGCCTGGAGCTTGCTTCGGATTCTGTGTCTCCCCCTTTTTCTGCCCTTCCCATGCTCATGCTCTGTCTCTCTCTCAATAATAAATAAACATTAAAATTTTTTTTAAAAAAGGATTTTCATTGCAATCTCATAATATATATATATACACAAGTGTAGATTTTTTTCCCCATTATCAATTGATGCATGCTGTTTAATTAGAAAAAATGTAGTAACACCTTTGAAATGAATATGGTATTTTTTGGCAGAATATAGAGTAAATCTACTTATCTTCATAAAAAATCAATAAAAACTGCTCTCAACCTGTTTGGAGTTATTGCATTTGATATTTTAGAAATCTAAATGATTTTATTAGTGAAGTTTTTGGGGTGTAAGCACTTTTAAATAAAAATAACATTTAAAATATGATAGATTTTTCCACCTCATTAACTTAAAAACCAAATTTGCATGTAAGTCATCTCTGTTTAAAATTATTTTTGAAGTACTACTTGAAATACCTTTTTATGCTTTGCAGTAATTTTGATCATACAAATGTTACTTTGGGGGAACATTTTGAGATTAATTTTCAGAAATATTTCTATATTCCTCATTAATTGGTGCATTTTGCCATCACTTTTCTAGTCTTTAACAAAATGGTTCATTATGGGGATAAATGTGACTAAAAATAAAAAATGATTTAAAACCGTATGAAGATCAAAATCACCATTGAAGTTTGTGGTGTTCTGTTAATCAATGAAATGATTGAATGCCTGAGTCATGAGGATGACCGTTAACTACAAAAAATGCTTGTGAGATAAAACATGTGGGACATTCAGATTATTTCATTTAAAGAGAAAATGTTTCTTTTTAAAAGGAAATATTTGAAGTATTATATATTTAGCCTTTTTTAAAAGAAATTGAAAAACTATAATTTTGCCTTTACTATGACTTCTCCCTTTGTTTTTTTTTTTGTTTTTTTTTTTCAACGTTTATTTATTTTTGGGACAGAGAGAGACAGAGCATGAACGGTGGAGGGGCAGAGAGAGAGGGAGACACAGAATCGGAAACAGGCTCCAGGCTCTGAGCCATCAGCCCAGAGCCTGACGCGGGGCTCAAACTCACGGACCGTGAGAGTGAGATCGTGACCTGGCTGAAGTCGGACACTTAACCGACCGTGCCACCCAGGCGCCCCATGACTTCTCCCTTTGTAATAATCTCATTTGTTTTTGCTGTTTAAACTATAATTTTTGTGGGGGCACCTGGGTGGCTCAGTCGGTTGAGCGCCCAACTTCAGCTCAGGTCACAATCCCACGGTTTGTGAGTTCGAGCCCTGCATCAGGCTCTTTGCTGATGGCTCAGAGCCTGGAGCCTGCTTTGGATTCTGTGTCTCCCTCTCTCTCTGCCCCTCCCCCACTTGGGCTCTGTCTCTGTCTCTCAAAAATAAATAAATGTAAAAAAATAAAAATAAATAAAAAACTATAATTTTTGTGCAGATAAGCCATAATTCTATGTCAAATTCTGTTCTTTTAAGCTCTTAGCACTCATTTCTCATAGATTTTTGGACAGCTAGATCTACTCAACTTGTATGCAACTCAACATCTTTTATGTTTCCTATCTTGATTAAGGGTGTAGTTATCTTCTGAGTGGATCAGATTTAAAACTTCAAATTCTTGGGGCACCTGGGTGGCTCAGTCAGTTAAGTGTCCGACTTTGGCTCAGGTCATGATCTCACAGTTTGTGGGTTCAAGCCCCGCGTCGGGCTCTGTGCTGACAGCTCAGAGCCTAGAGCCTGCTTTGGATTCTGTGTCTCCTCTGTCTCTGTCCCCCCCGCCCCCCACATAAACATTAAAAAAATAAATAAATAAAACTTCAAATTCTTCCCTCTCCCCTTTGCCCAACTCTACAATCTGTAGCTTCAACCTCCAAAATCACTTTCCTCTTTTTTCTACTTTCATTGCCACTGCCTACCGTAGGTCCTCTTTTTCTTAACATTTTATATGCCACTGTATTTTTGACAAAGCCTTCACTTCTCAACTTGGAATTTGTATTAGTTAAGATGTACGTTTGTGACATTCTATATGTATGTACTGTGACAACCTAAAAAATAATTGTGGCCCCCAAGTTTTTTAATAAAGTTATTTTATTTTAAAAAATTACAAATTTCTTTCATATCTAAAAAGATGAGCTAATTAGGTTGCTTTGCTGCAAAAAATTGTGGGGAGTCTCCAAGATCCTTCTGACCTGTTGCTCTGCCACTTCATCCTTCAGCTCCATCTTGTGGACCAAGATGGCTGCTTCACTTCCTGCCATTTTTATGCCACATGCTTAGGTTAAAAGGCTGAAAGGTATAATGGTAGGAAACACAGAATATTTGCACATGGGGGTTGGAATAGGATTTTATCCTCTAATTTTTAAAAAGCTATATTGTCACAAATTTTTAAGTAACAATTTCAGTGAGAATGTCATGAACTTTTGATGATTCTGTTTGGTTCCTACAATTAGATTTGGGAGGAATAAGGTGTGTAGCTTGTGATCCTCAACTATCACTTGCAGACTTGGGAACTACTTTATACTTTCCTTTTCTCTGTAAAAACGGTTCTCACTGCCTTAATTAACCTTTGAAAGTAATGGATGCCTAGCTCAACTTCCTCTTTGGAATATAGACAGGTTTAATTTAATCACAACCTCTTGCCCTGTACTCAAAGTCTTCATTTAAGCATGTTTTATATTACCTTGTTTCTCACAGGCTGTGACAAACAAAATAATTCCTTGGAAAGCAAGACTTGTTCCTGAGTCATGAACAAGTTTGCATGCAGTTGGTATTGGATGCATGTTTGCTCATTTGAAGTATATTTCATATTTCAAATAGGATAAAAAATTGGATGGGAAGGTCCATGGTGGGCCTATCTTGCTTTACATGTAAAGTAGGATCTATAACTCTGGAGGATGTACTGGTCTCTTACAAATCAACAAATAAGAACATCAATACCCTGACAAAAGGAGCAAAGGACATGAACTCATGATCACAAAATAACAAGCACAGATGGCTTACGTGAAAAATATTTAACTTGTAATTAGGGAAATAAATATTTACATAAGCAATTTGTAGGGCACCTGGGTGGCTCAGTTAAGTGTCTGACTCTTGGTGTCTGCTCAGGTCATGATCTCGCAAGTTTATGAGTTCGAACCCCACATCTGGCTCTGTGTTGACAGTGCAGAGTCTGCTTGGGAGTCTCTCTCTCCCTCTCTCTCTCTGCCCCTCCCCTACTCACTCACCCTCTCTCTCAAATAAATAAACTTTAAAAAAATTTAACAAGCAGTTTGTCAGAATGCATTGAGACAAAACTATATATACTCTGACCCTTTGTAAGGAAACTTCTATGGAAATGGAGATGGGGTCAAAGCTTTACGAACACAGTGTAACTGTATTTGGGAATAACTGGAGGTAAGGAATAACTAATGGTAGAAGAATGGTTTTATAAATTATTACACATTCATCATGGTAGACTATATTTCAGCTTGTTAAAAGTATTTTCAAAAGGTGTTTAATGATACAGGGTACTTAATGATGTTGGAGAAAGGTCACCATTTTGTGTTAAATGAGAAAAGTATAGAATAGTAATTGAGGAAATGAAATGAGATACCACTATGCAGCCTATATAGAATGGCCAAAAAAAAAAAAGGAAGGAAGGAAAAAAAATATCAAGTGCTGGCAAGGATGCAAGGCAACAGGATTCAAATCTTGCTGGTGGGACTGCAAATACCAGTCGTTTGGAAGACAGTTTGGCAGTTTTTAGAAAATCAAACATGCCTTTATTATGAGACCTGGCAATCTCACTTCTAGGTTGAAGTCATCTCATTTCTGAGTTCTTTTTATTTCTGATTTGTTGGGTTCTTTCAAGGGTGTCATCTTTTCCTTAATGTAATGTTATATGGCTCATTTTTATGTTTTTTTTTTCTTATAACAGTATGTATTTATAGCATAGTCAGTTTCCCTGTGTATTTATGTTATCCTTCACTAGGAAGAGGTTTGTTTTTGTATTACATTGCAAGGATGTACTACTGCAGTTTTAAAAAACCCATTCCCCAATTAAGAGACATCTGGGTTATTTCCAGTGTTTAGTGATTACAAATACAACTGTTATAAATATCTGCAGAGAAGTGATTTTAGGTTTCATTTCACTTTTCTTGAGAAAAGCATAGAAGAGTCCTTGGGGAAATGCAAATTAAAATCATAATGAGACGCCATTACATATTCCATATGATGGCTAAAAACTAAAACGCACACATTTTCTCTAAGTATTTGTATGTACAGATACTCAAAATGTATAAAACATGAAAAGTTACCAATAACACCAAAAATATCAGATGTATTAGTAATATATGGGCTCAACTTAATGAAAAAGGTTTTCGGATTTGTGTATACAAAAGGTAGAGCTATACAAGTTATTAATAATAAAGGGAATTAATAAATGAAGAATTTAAAAAACAATAATCAAGGGAAGACCAAAGATACATCAGATAAATGCAAATTTTAAAACAGGGTTTTCATCTTGGTATCAGACAAGGCAGGATTTAATTCAGAAAGCATTAAAATAAAGGATATTGTCCAAGTTAAGGGCTACATTCACAATTAAGATTTTTTTAAAATGCCTATTTATCAAATAATACATCAACAGCTTTTATGAAGTATAAACTATAAGGGATGTGAGGAGAAGTAGAAATCTGCTAATAGAGGACTTTCACACACCTTTCTAGTACCACTAAGTATATTGTAGGGTAAATCTCCTAGATTTATATCAAAGTTTGAGTCCACTAATGGAGAATACATCTTTTCAAGTGCACAGGAGACAGTTTAAAAAAATCTGCTATATTAGACCACAAAGAAAACCTCAGTCCGCCCCCCCCACCCCAAAAAGTCAAACTTTTGATCACATGCAATAAAACTGGAAGATAATTTTTAAAATAAAAACTAACACGTGACTAAAGGTGTCTGTAGGACTATGGTAACTTTCTAAATCCAGATCTCACCATACATTCTTTAAAAACCATACAGATCTATAAAGAGAGCAAATAAAACCACCACCATCCTTGCCTAACTAATTTCAAATTATGGGTATGTACGGAAGTAAATGCTGAAATGCAGCAGAGTGAGCTCTGGCACCCATGCTGAAGTGGCAAATGAGGTTGACACTGTTGAGAACAGGAGAAGGAAGCAAGATCTAGAATCAGTAGAATGCAGATAAAATACCTCCAGAAAGTGAAAGCCCTACCCTAAGGAAGGAAATACTAACAAATTTGAGACTGTTAGACAAAAGGAAGGGACTTGAAAGCTCATGGGACCAAAGAGGCAGTCTGAGAAAGGTATTGTTTTTGAGATAAGAGGAGAGTTGGAAGGCACACTATATACCTGGAGACCTGGTGGTAAGAGTAAGAAAAGATAGTAGAAATTAGGGATCTTGATGAAAAAGAAGATACATCAACCACTCTCACCCAAAAAGGAATCATTGATTTAAAAAACTGTACTTTATCAAACCAACAGAAGGTGCTGTTGAACTAGAAAATCTAGTAATTTTTCTAAATCCCTCACTCCTGTCTATATGCTATTGTTAATCTGGTTTAGGAAAATTAGAACATTTCAAAATGAAAAGATACTGGCACATAACATCCATATAAAGTTACTATAAGTAGAAAACATAAATTTTGAGTCAGAATATTTCAACTGATGAAAAGTCTCTCCCAAAATATTCAACTATAAGAGCTAAAGAAAACCACAGCACAATACTCCTACCTGAATTAAATATCCACGGATAAGCATTTGCAGAGATAAAGTTCAAATACAAATTCAGAACCCCAAAACAAATGGACAAAAAGAGGAAGATGTGAAAAGTAAATTTGCTGAACTGAGGAAATAAAATGAAGAGGGGTGCCTGGGTGGCTCAGTCGGTTGAGCGGCCGACTTCGGCTCAGGTCATGATCTCACAGTCCGTGAGTTCGAGCCCCGTGTCGGGCTCTGTGCTGACAGCTCAGAGCCTGGAGCCTGCTTCAGACTCTGTGTCTCCCTCTCGCTGACCCTCCCTCGTTCATGCTCTGTCTCTCTCTGTCTCAAAAATAAATAAACATTAAAAAAAAAATGAAGAAAAATCATCTTTTAAAATGAAGCTAAAGTCCAAGATACCTAAGGGAGAATAGAGTTCCTGAATGTAAGAGGTATTGAGGAAAGACTTGAAGATAGCCAGAAGAAGGAAAATTAAATGAAGAAAGAGAAAGAGCAAATGATACCGACAATATGTAAAAATTAGAGTTCTTAGGAAGAGAAGAGCAATAGCAGAACTAATATTTAAACTTCAATCCATGAAAACATTCTGTAATGAACAGAAGACTCAAATTGAAAAGGCTCATTGTGTACTGAAAAAATTGATCTAGAATGGTCACCTCCAAGGCATATCCTAGTAAAACTATTGGGCATTCAAGTAGTGAAAAATTCCTCTAGGCTTCCAGGTAGACAGAAGACATTAGGAACAAATTTCTCAAGAGCAACATACAGAGCAGAACAGGCACAGATTGTTAAAGTCTATGAAATTGTAAGACGGGGATTTTAGAACTGACTCCATCCCAGAAAAAGTGAAAACCATGATAAATTCCATACACTAAAAAAAAGTTACATGATGAAAAGTATCATAAGCAACGTAAAAAGACCAGTGACAAGGTAGGAAGAAATAATTGAATTTACATCACAAAGAGCTGATCTCCTAGCTAATCTCTTCTAATAACCTAGAAGTCAGAGCAAATGACTGGCAACCCAATAGAAAATTGGGCCGAAGATACGAGAGGTCACAGAAAAAGAAATGCAGCTGACAAACACACAAAAGATATTTAACTTCAGTCATACTAAGAGAAATATAAATAAAAGCTATACTAAGGGGTGCCTGGGTGGCTTAGTTGGTTAAGCGTCTGACTCTTGATTTCAACTCAGGTCATGATCTCATGCTCAGGCCCCAGGTCTGGCTCCTCTCCGAGCTTGGATCCTGCTTAAGGTTCTCTCTCTCTCCCTCTCTCTCTGCCCCTCCCCTGCTCGTGTGTCTCCCCCCCCCCCCAAAGCTATACTAAAAATTATAGCTACACTCAAGCCTTTCTCACCAAAATCCAAAGTTATATAATATGTTCTGTGGATTGTGGGGAAACAGGCACTTTGATGAATTGCTGGTAGGGATACAAAAGCACAAATCTTGGGAGGGAATTTGGCAGTATCCAACCCGTGTGTATAATATACATATATTATATGTATACTAAATTACATGTGCATTTACTTTTTGACCCGGGCACCTAACTTCTAGGAATCTGTTCTAAAGACACAGTGACATAAAATATAAACTGGCATTTGTATGAAGTTACTCACAGCAGCATTACTTGTATTAGCAAAAGATTAGAAACAACCAAAATGCCTGTTAATAGGGGACTAGGTAACTAAAGTACATTCAATAGTGGAATAATCTCCATTCCCCTTCCAAGTTGCTGTTTTCTCCAGAAGTCATAAAAGAGAGTGTAGAAAGTCTACATGTACCAACATTGAATGATCTGCAGAATATATTATGAAGTAGAAGAAACCTCAAAGGCATGAAACAATATATAATCTATAGGTAGAAGGAGGGAATGTGAAAGGTGCCAACAGCGGACGAGAGATTTCTCTGTTACTTATTTATATAGTTTTGACCTTTGAATCATGTATGTTTACATATTCAAAAATTAAATTAAAAAAGTAGAACTGAAGGCACCTGGATGGATCAGTTGGTAAGTGTCTGACTTCAGCTAAGGTCATGATTTCATGGCTCGTGAGCGAGCCCTGAGTCTGGTTCTGTGCTATCAGCTCAGAGCCTGGAGCCTGGTTTGGATTCTGTCTCCCTCTCTCTGCCCCTTCCCACCCCCCCCCTGTCTCCCAAAAATAAACATTAAGAAAAAAAGAAGAACTGAAAGAAAAATTTAAGAAGGAATGGAAATAAATTTACATAACTGTATAGCATTTTGGTGTCATAACCATACAAGAAAAGGAACAATTTCTAGTGACTTTAGGACCTAGATTTAGCATTATTATTTGTTATAGTGTTATTTTTAAAGTATTTTATGTATATTATTGGGCAAAATAGATGTAAAATATCTATAATTGTTGAACAAAACCTCAGAAGTTCGTTAAGGCTGTAAATTAAGAAAATGTAGTCTCAAAATTTCTTTGACAGATTGAGCAAAATGGAAGCGAAATACAAAAAAACACAGGACAGCTACATAACAGAGTACATGTTATATGGCACTGTGTCAGACACTATATATATATCATTTGACTCTTGCGTATACCTATGGAGAATCATGATATTTTATTCCTAAAAGGTTCAGAGAGGTTACATAATTTGCTTCAGATTAGACACTTACAGAGTGGGAGGTTGAGATTTAAACCCAGATCAATGTGATTCCAAAGCCTGTGCTTTTTCTACTACATTATTGCAGGATTTCAAATATTGAGAAGAAAGAACATCAGGAGCTAAATGTTCTGTTTAAACCAGTAGTTGCTGATCAGAAAATACATTAATATGCAGACCCTAAGTCAGTGGTTTATATGTTCTTCATGCAAGAGCAATGCACTAAAGGAGAGAAGTGTAAGTTTTCTCTTATTTCTGATGGGGAAATGTAAACACACATACACATATATCTTTATATTGATGTCGAAGATAAAAATTTTGTGAAAGTTGCCATCAATGACTGAAATTAATAAAAGATGCAAACTAAAAGTGTGAGAAGTAGAAAAGAAAAACTCTAGTAGGCATGGATTTTCATGATGCTGTTAAAAGCAAAAAAACCTTCAAAGCTTCTCTTTGTGATACTTAAAAGCTCTTTTAAGCTTTGCACAGCCTTTTTATAAAAATTGGCCTCTAGGGGCAACTGGGTGACTCAGTCATTTAAGCGTCTGACTCTTGATTTTGGCTCAGGTCATGATCTCGTGGTCATGAGATTGAGACCAGTGTCAGTCTCCGTGCTGGACCCTGCAGGCATGGAGCCTGCTTAGGATTTCTCTCTCTCCTTTTTGTCTGCCCCTCCCCCCACTTGTATGCACATGTGTGCATTCTCTCTCAAAATAAATAAATAAAAACATTTCTAAAAATTGGCCTTTGAGATACTAGCTTAAGTAAGTTATGTTTCCTGTGGAAGATGAGGGCTAATGGATATATTTTGGGGGTGCTAGGGCTCCCCTTCTCTAAGCCACCCCCTCATACCACTACTGGTTTCCCCTGATGATAAAATATTTTCACTTAGTTCAATGCTACTTTCTAAAAGTTCTGGCACTTGAAGTAATTGGGGTAGAGGGATTTTCCTGTTTTAATTGGTTTATCTATATATGATTATGGTGGAAATTTAATTTGTAATTCTATATACCTGATAACAGTAAGAAAATATATTGGATTTGCTAGAAAAGTTTAAAAATTAATTTTGAAGCTTTTCTTTTTGTCAGAAGCTGTGTTGATCAGTGACTTTGGTGAAGACAGAAAGTTGAAACTGATTTGCAGATGATATACAACTTCTAAGGTAAGCTAATATAATGACTCAGTCAAGAGTATAAATGTTCTTCACATACTTGAAGATTACAGTAACACACTAAAATAAAACTATACAGGAATATATATATATATAAAATATCCTAATTTAAATTTCACAAAGCAATTATAGAAATATTAAATAGATTTCCCTTTCTGGCAGTATGATAGACAAGAGTTCTTGAATTCGCCCCCCCCCCCCCACCAAAGATGAAAAACACTAGATTTAATATTTAAAAAACCTTCATTATGAGTGGATGAACCTATAAGAAAATAAGGGAAACTTTTTGTGGCTTGAAACAGAAGAAGTACATCCTGTGAGGTAAGCAAGTGCTGAAGTCACTGAATACTCTGGGGATATGCATGGATTTCTGTTGGTATAGAAAGTTGTGTATGGAGAGGGATGGGGACAGGGAAAAATTCCTTGGGTTCTGCAGAGTGTAGGGGGCCTGATCAGACACCATCTTGGAGAGGCATAGAGCTCTGGGTGGAGTTAAAATCTCTCCTACTGGGGCACCTGGCCGGCTCAGTTGGTAGAGCATGCAACTCTTGATCTTAGGGTTGTGAGTTCAAGCCCCATGGTGGGTGTAGAGATTACTAAAATAAAATAAATAAACTTTAAAAAAATCAAATCAAATCTCTCCTACTACTTCTTGGTTACCGGCTCACATTCACTTGGATTTGAGGCCTTAATTTATACTATTTTCATGATCCCTAAATACTCATTTTCACGGTCTCCCACAAATAGAGAATTTTAATTTGAAATGGACCTTGGTCTCTAACACTTTTCAGTACCTGACAGAAACAATTAAAAATCTTCCACAGAGGGAGTTATAAATGTTCTTGACAAACATTTGTTTGTCAGAGTATCATTATTAAAATTCTAACAAATAAGCTCTTACACATTTTTTTTTAAGTTTATTTATTTTTGAGACAGAGAGAGACAGAGCATTAATGGGGGAGGGGCAGAGAGAGAGGGAGACACAGAATCGGAAGCAGGCTCCAGGCTCCGAGCCATCAGCCCAGAGCCCGACGCGGGGCTCGAACTCATGGACTGCGAGATCGTGACCTGAGCTGAAGTCGGACGCCCAACTGACTGAGCCACCCAGGCGCCCCAGTCTTACACATTTTTTAAAATCACAAAACATGAAGGGAGAAAATCAAAATTCCATGAGCAAAGAGCAGAAACCACAAACAACCAAAACAAATCTACACAGGTTTTTCCTATTAGGAATATCCAAAGGGCACTTGGGTGATTCAGTCAGTTAAACATCTGACTCTTGATTTTCATGCAGGTCATGATTTCACAGTCATGAGAAACTGAACATGGAGCTTGCTTAAGATTCTGTCTTGGGCGCCTGGGTGGCTCTGTCAGTTAAACATCCGACCTCGGCTCAGGTCATGATCTCACCATTCGTGAGTTTGAGCCCCATGTCAGGCTCTGTGCTGACAGCTCAGAGCCTGGAGCCTGCCTCAGATTCTGTGTCTCCCTCTCTCTCTGCTCCTGCCCCACTCATTCTCTGTCTGTCTCTCAAAAATAAATAGACATTTAAAAATTTTTTTAAAGATTCTCTCTCCCCCTCTGCCTCTCTTGTGTGTGCGTGCTCCCTCAAAAAAGAAATACCCAATACATAAAATAAATATTTAATATTTAATACATAAAGGAGGGATGCTAAAACATAAAGAGTAATAGAATTAAAAAAAATTTTTTTAATGTTTATTTTTGAAGGAGAGAGAGACAGCATGAGTGGGGGAGGGACAGAGAGAGAGGGAGACACAGAATCCGAAGCAGGCTCCGGCACAGAGCCTGATGCGGGGCTCAAACTCACGAACTGTGAGATCATGACCTGGGCCGAAGTTGGACGCTTAACCGACTGAGCCACCCAGGTGCCCCAAAGAGTAATAGAATTTAAAAGTGACCAGGCATATTAAAATAAGAGCCAATTAGAATATCTGAAATGAAGGGCACCTGGGTGGTTCAATTGGTTAGGCTCCTGACTCTTTAAAAAAATTTTTTTTATGTTTATTTATTTTTGAGACAGGGAGAGACAGAGCATGAGCAGAGGAGGGTAGAGACACACACACACACACACATACACACACACACACGCGCGCGCACACACACACACGCGCGCACACACACACACACACACACACACACAGAATCTGAAGAAGGCTCCAGGCTCTGAGCTGTCAGCACAGAGCCTGACGCGGAGATTGAACTCACAAGCTCTGAGATCATGACCTGAGCTGAAGTTGGACACCCAACCAACTGAGCCACCCAGGTGCCCCAGGTGCCTGATTCTTGTTTTCAGCTCAGGCCATGACTCACGGTTCGTGGGCTTATGCCCCACGTTGGGCTCCGTGCTGACAGTGCAGAGCCTGCTTGGGATTCTCTGTCTCCCTCTGTCTCTCTGCCCCCTCCACTGCTCATTCTCAAAATAAATAAACTTAAAAGAATATCAGAAATGAACAGTATAATAACAGAATTTAAAGATTAAATGGTACGGTAAATCAGCATATGAGGCACAGTTAGAAAGAAACTGCATGGAAGACCATACACAGAGAAAAAAGTTATAGAAAACGAAAGATTGTAAGGTGATCTAATCAAAAGTTCCAGAAAGAAAACATGAAAGGTTACAAGGAACATTAAAAATATTCTTTTTATCCCTGTATTTATCAACAGAAACAGAATTAATTTGGGTAGGAAAAATTTGTCAAAATGATTTTTTTAATGAAATATCCAAGGCTCTCTTTCCCCTTAATTGAATCAAAGATGTTGCTATCTTAGAAATACCATTTGCATCTAATTTGCTAAGTAGCTCAGAAAGAAAGTACATTTTAAGATATAAGAGAAAATAGACACTGGGCCACCTGCTCCCCATAGGTCTCGGTTCCCAGAGCTGGGCCAGACCTTGTGGCCATGGGGCTTCTCTCTCCTTTCTCCCCAGCAGAGACCAGTGACTTGAGAGCACTTTCCAAAACATCCCCTGTCTCTCAGTGTGAAATGGAACCTCTGACACTCAGGTGTGGCATCAGCAAAGTCAAATATAGCAGCACCAGTCAGAAATAACAGGAATACCTCTGTACTCTTCTTAACACAGGAAAAGACAAAAGAAAGAGAGAGGAGATGTGTTCATAAGAACAGACCCATGTGCTATGAAGAAAGAAAAGTATGCCAGAGAAATGAGGGAAATGATTGGCATTTCAGTTATTTTTCCTCTCCTTTACTGGAGAACCTGATTGGCTTTCATTCATTCCTCAACTACAAAGAATTCTCACAAGTGTCTCAAAGAAGCTTCTAGAAACCCAGAGGAGTCCAAACCGTTAGATTTCTGCTAGCATTTGTTGCTAGAAATGCTAGCTGGTTTGTGGTACTAAGAGGATCATGAAAGAACAGGATAGTTAACAGGGTGTGGAGCCAATGCAGACTAACATCAAGCAATTCTCTAAAGGAGGCAGCTATAACTAAGGGAATTATTGAGTGATAACTATTATAAATGGAAAATGAAAAAAACAATATTTGTTAGACAATATCAGCACCATTCAGTCCTGCCAGTCACCCAGCAAAAACATTCAGCCCACTTAGCAGTTGTGTGATATCACAGGCTAAATTCCGTGTATTTGCTATGAAAAGAAAAAAGACAAAATATATCCAAAATATGAAGAGTTGTGAGGATATCATTTTATAAGAATGTACGATTAGCAATATTGAGCAGATATGAACCTAGAATTAATGAACAACAATGAAAATAAAAAGTCTAAAGAACTTTGTGGGAGGCAAAGAATTCCTTTTTGTTGTCAGAGGAATGGTTATTAAAAATAACTTTTAAACCAATATTTATGTCAAAATTCTTGATGATTCTTGATTGTGGGAGTTAGCCAGAAATGAATTAAAACTATTCATAAACTCATTTATTCAGAAAATATCTTTTGTGGTGCACGTATCTTCACAAAATAAGTTCTTCTGGTGAGATGTTTTTAAGTATAAAAGATCAAAATTACAGTAATTTTGAAATCACAATTAACCAAATGTTGTTTCAAACGTAATGCTGTACCAAACCAAATAGCGGATATTAGTAAAAATGCGGTAGTATTTGAACCCCGCTGATGCCACTGACAAGTTGGCATCTAAGTCAAGCTTGCTATTTATTTATTTATTTATTTATTTATTTATTTATTTACTTACTTACTTACTTATTTAGAGAGGATACATACGAACGAGGAGCAGAGAGAGAGAATCCCACGGGGGGCAGAGAGTGAGAGAGACAGAGAGAGGGAGAGAGAGAGAGAGAAAGAGAGAGAGGGAGAGAGAGAGGGAGAGAGAGGGAGGGAGGGAGGAAGGGAGAGAGAAAGAGGGAGGGAGGGAGAGAGCGAGCTCACTGGGGGGGGCGGCTCGTGCCATTACTGAAAGCGGGATGAGCTCACAGAGGTGGACTCAGACTCGTGCCCAGCCAATGTGGGACTTGAACTCAACAACTGTGAGATCATGACCTGACCTGAGCCGAAGTCAGATGCTTAACGACCGAGTCTACCCAGGCGCCCTAAGTCAAGATTTTAACTTTCAGTTTCAATTTCCTTATCTGAATCTGCTATAGTAAAACCATTCACTTTATATTTCTTATCTTTAAAGTGGAGCTACTAGAATCATATTTCCTTTATGTTCTTTTCAAGGCTTTTATAGAGAACATATATATGAACACTCTTTGATATTATAAAATGCTATATAAATAATGATGAGTGTTAAATATTTAGAGGTTGTTTAAATTTGTATCCACTTAAAAACAACTTTGCAAATACTTTGAGGTAAGCCATTTAATTTCTGGAATTTAGGAATATAAACTCAAAAAGTATAGTTGTAATCACTAATTTATGTATCTTTATTGTGCTTTTTACTTAACTTTTGTGGCAGACTATTGATGGTCTATGCAAAAGTCATACCAAACCTCATATTTTCATGCCTTCTTCCCATGATTGAAGCTGCAAATGTCAGATGCTCATTTTTTCTAGGCTCCTTTGCTCTTAGGGGTAGTCATTTTAGCCTTTTCAGACCAGTGATTTGTAGAAATTTTTTGGAAGATATCCTGAATGTATTTTTCCTCCTACATTTTTGATTCTGTATTGAAATGGAGAAACCGTCAATCTTCCAGTAGTTGGCATAAGAATGGCTTTTGTAGAAAACACTGGATTTGTTTGGAAGAAATGCCTTGATAATTCATTTGTGATGAATGTTGAGTCCACAAGGGGCTTGTCAACTGTCAGAAGATGATTGTTAAATTGCCTTAAGTGTGTCCTGTCAATTGGAAGTGACTGTTTTGTTGGTGTCTAGAATGAGTTATGTATATAGATTTGGAAGTAGACCCTGGGACAGAAATAATGAAAATAAAAATTTGAAGGGCACAGGGAAAATCCAGCAAGAAGGGCATAAGAACTCTGGAGAGATATTAGATGGGACTTTCTATATGAAATACTGTGTGTTATGTAACAGTGACTCTAACCCTGACCCCACAAATAAAAACTTCTGAAAATCAGGAAATCCTTGGTGTACCTGGATATGGGGCCAAAACATGTTTGACCAAGTGTGCGGAGAACAGCTAATATCTGGGTTTCCTCTACCATCGAGAGGATCTTTCTAAATGCCTCACTATTTATCTTCACTTTTTCCCTTACCACTGGCTTTTTTTCTCATTAGGGTATTTCAGTTTTACCTCTCTACAGGTTTCTTCCTGACAACAAATGTATGCACCTAAAAAACCAACAACCTTCCCTGCTCACCATTCCATCTCAAAACCTTATCCCTATATGTTTTCCTCTTTCTGTTCTTTTTTACATTTTATTTATTTTTATTTTTTTTTAATGTTTATTTTTGAGAGAGAGAGACAGAACCTAAGTGGGGGAGGGGCAGAGAGAGAGGGAGACACAGAATCCTAATCAGGCTTCAGGGTCCAAGCTGTCAGCATAGAGCCCTACGCGGGGCTCGAACTCACGAAGCTTGATATCATGACTTGAACTAAAGTCAGAAGCTTAACTGACTGAGCCACCCAGGCGCCCCCTCCCTATGTTTCCCTCTTAGCCATGTTTTTTTTTTTTCTCTCTCTCTTTCCTAGCTCTCTTTCCCTTTTCCTTTTATTTCTTCTTTCATTCCAGTCTTCAGGTTTTTGCTAAAACATTTCCCCTTGCTGGAAATATCTTCCCCCTCCTTTTTATTTTTTTTAAGTTTATTTCTTTATTTTGAGAGAGACAGAGAAAGTGTGAGCTGGGGAGGGGCAGAGGGAAGAAGAATCTTAAGCAGGCCCTGAGCTGACAATGGGGCTTGAACTCTCGAAACTGAGATCATGACCTGAGCTGAAATCAAGAGTCACACGCTCAATGGACTGAGGCACCCAGGCGCCTGCCTCCTTTCTATCTTACTATCCAAACCCTAGTAATTTTTCAAAGTGCCTCTAAATTCCCATTTCTTGCATTAACTCTTTACCTTTTCTCACTAGGTATGATCTATGTTTTATCCTATGATTCTTGGTCCCTTGATTATTTCCTCTTCCTTTTACATTTTCTTTAGTCTTTATATTTTGGTGCAATTATTTCATACAGATGACTATGTTTAGCCACCCCCTTCCCCCCAAATTGTAAGCTCCTTGAAGGCAGGTCCTTTGTCACAGACTTCTTTTGAATTCTTTAGAGAACTTGGTACTACAGTAGGCTTATAAAAATACCAATAAAGAGTTGTTAAATTTAATCAAGTAGTGTGGAGGATTAGGCTATAATGTGTAGTTAGTTTGAAAACCAGTTGTGTGTCTAAGTCCTTAGACTTATTGATAACATTGTATTGAAAATGTGACAACTTTTGTTTGTGTTTATCAGCTATGAAAAGCCAAGATCTTTATTTAAGAAAAAAAGTTTATTACTATTAAATGATCATTTTATAGCTTCTTTCAAAGGACAACTAGCACCATGAGTTTTTAATCCTAATTCATGCTTACATTATCCCTGAACAAATTTTAAAAAGATTATAAGGGGACACCTGGGTGGCTCAGTTGGTTAAGCGTCCTACTCTTGATTTCAGCTCAGGTCCTGATCTCACAGTTGTAAGATCAAGCCCTGCATCAAGCCTGTTTAAGATTCTCTTGCTCTCCCTCTACCACTCATGTGTCACTTGTTCTCTCTCTCTCAAAAAAAAAAAAAAAATATTATAAAATAGGAAAGGAAAAAAAACGAAACAGCATCAACCTGACTGTCTGCATATGGAGAAATGGTTAAGTAAATTGTGGTGCACGAATATTAAGAAATGCCATGTAGGGATGCCTGGATGGCTCAGCCCGTTGAACATCCAGCTTCAGCTCAGGTCATGATCTCACAGTTCATGAATTCAAGCCCCACATTGGGCTCTCTGCTGTCAGCACAGGGCCCACTTGGAATCTTCTGTCCCCTTCTCTCTCTGCCCCTCCCCTGCTTGTTCTTTCTCTCTTAAAATAAATAAATAAACCTAAAAAAAAATATCATGTAGCTTCTTGAAAAGAATGAAGTCTTTTTACTAAATCTGACATGTAAAAAAACCAGGATCTACTATAAAGAAACAAAAATAACTTACAAAGCAGAATATATGGTATGATACCATTTTTTTTAAACTGTATATATACTTAAACAAACAGATTATGTCTGGGAAAAAAAATCAAAGAACAGAACTAAACTCTTAACAGTGGTTAACTTTGTAGAGTGGAATTAGAGAAAAGGAAGACAGGAGATCTTCAAGCAATAGAGAAGCATGTAAAATAAGGTTTTTTTTCTACAGGGAGCATTTATTTTGAAATCGAAATGCAAAATGAAAGATACATTTTAAAAGAGTCAGTCAATAAAGCAAGAAAAGTACACTAGTTTGTTTCGTAAAACAAGATGCAATTTTGTGTTTGCATTTATTAACCATATTCTTCTTCTATAGTTATTAATAGATTGTAATAATTTTTCCTACTCTAAATCATGTTTTATAAGTCTTCAGTTATGGTAATGGAATCCAACTAGAATTACTGAACTAATTCTATAGATATTTTCCTGTTCAGTACATTACCTGAATATGTTTTACCACAAATGCTGTGTTTGTTTGCAATAAATGGCCATGTTTGAATCTGAAAATTAAATGTCTTGTTCAAGATTTTCTGTTACTTTACCCAGGCTACTTCTTTCTTGTCTTTTCTGTGTTCTTTTTGGAGCCTGTTTTTCTTCTTGTGAGCACCAGCTCACAAATTGTACTTTTAAAGATTTGTAACAGTAATAATGTGATTTTCCAATGTAACATTTTTGTGTAGTTCTGATTTCAGTAATTTGTAGAAAAGCGAGTTTGTAAAATATGGAAAATTGGGAGATGATATACCTTATAAAAAGAGAATGTGTGTCAGTTCTCAATTGGATGGGAGTTGTTCTCTTATTATAAAGGTATATTGTGTTTTTAACTAATTCAAATAAGAACTTTTCACAGAAGTACCAACTATGGAAAAAAATAGATCAGCAAAGAAGGGCAGGAAGGTATGAGAATTATTACCATTTAACTGGTTATAGCGCTAAGCCCATTTTTATTGCTTATGATGCTAGTTATCTGTTGTATCTTAGGATTTCATCAATTCTTTCTTACCTCATCCTTTGTTATTCCTTAAATTGGGAAATTGGAAGAAAATCATAGCATGTATTTCACATAGTGTGGTTATATTTTTTGGAAAGAAGAGGAATTGTAACTATTAAACTTAGAGTTTGGTGTACATGAATTATAACCTTTAGCTTTTATTCTTACTAGATATGTTTTGTTTTGTTTTTTAATTTTTTTTTTTTACATTTATTTTTTTTTTTTTTTTGAGAAACAGAGTGAGACAAAGCGTGAATGGGGGAGGGGCAGAGAGAGTAGGAGACACAGAATCTGAAGCAGGCTCCAGGCTCTGAGCAAGCGGTCAGCACAGAGCCTGATGTGGGGCTCGAACCCATTAACTGTGAGATCATGACCTGAGCCGAAGTCGGACACTCAACCGACTGAGCCACCCAGGCGCCCCACTAGATATGTTTTTTTATAAGATCAATTTTTACTCTGCTCAAAGGCACATTCTATTATTCCACCTCATTCTCTTCAGATGAACTTGAGTCCTTTTCTGAGAAAATTAAAGCAAATGTGTGCTCCCTAACTTCATTCCTCTTTACCATGACAGTTTCTTTATTCAAACGTTATCTTTCCTTCTTATTTTAGAAAAATATGTGTCATTCTTCTTGGATATTAAACTTTTCACTTACATTTTTGATCCTTTCTTTCATTGTGAGCTCAAGAATTTCATCCCATTGACTGTCCCCCTCCTCTCCTGCATCTTCCTCATATCTGTCCTACTCAATCTACTGAGAATTCAAAGTAAGAAAAAAAAAAAGGCAAACAAAACCCCCTTTCTTTAGCCCTTCAAATTCTCCTTCCATTCTTCACCAAACACCTGGAAACAGTATTATGTGCTTGTGCCTTCAATCCTTAACCTCATATATTCCTGATTTTGTCCTTGACTGTTGTGTGTCAGGCACTACTAAGACTTCTGCCTCTCATCCAGTCTTCTAGGCAGGGTAGTTGGGCCATGCTACCTGGATCAGATGACCAGTTTCCCTGGAGGACTGTCCTCTGCCTGCTTTATGCTGCAGTATGCTATGGTGGTCCCAGCCTGGCTTTGATGTCTCTATCAGCCTATGTCTTTAGGATTTTAGGGGAATATGAATGCTCTATAGCATCGTACTGTTGAATGCTTCACATTTTTGAAATTCTCTTCTTTTTTTTTATTATATGTTTATTTTTCATAGTGATTTTAACTTATAAGAGAAAAATATTCACTGTTTTAATTTTTATATGTTTTATTTCTTATATTTGAGAGAGAGAGAGAGAGAGAGAGCATGAGTAGGGGAAGGGCAGAGAGAGACAGAAGCAAAATCTGAAGTATGTTCCAAGCTCCAATCTGTTAGCACAGAGCCCTACATGGGGCTTGAACTCACAAGCAGCGAGATCATGACCTGAGCCAAAGTCGGACGTTTAACCGACTAAGCCACCCAGGTGCCCCCAAGTATGCACTGTTTTAAAAAGCAAGTTTTAAAAAGCAAGTTCAAGGCTTCCAGTCCAGAAAAGATGATATAAAATCCATTTCTCCATATTAAGTACAGCTATACCCCTGGAAATAACATAAGAGGCAAATAAGAATTATGAAAGACAAAAAAAAATTTTGAAATTTAATGAGGGAAACAGTATGATTAGAAACCCTGGGGCTGGAAGAACAGTATAGTGGCAGGATGGCTTATGACCATCCTGCCCCACCTCCACTTAACAGAAAAAGATATTTTATACCTAGCATTGTACTTTTTGTATCTTTACATGTAGGTGCTTCCTAAAATTTTTTGTTTTTTGTTTTAAGTAGGCTTTGCACCCAGCGCAGAGCCCAATGTGGGGCTTGAACCCTGAGATCAAGACCTGAGCTGATATCAGGAGTCGGATGCTTAACCAGCAGGGCCACCCAGGCACCCCAGTGTTCTCTAAAGTTTTGTTTTTGTTTTTGGCTCTTTTTTTCTTGTACTCCATTGGCAGAATGAGTGACTCTCAGGTGTATTGCTCTGGTTCTGTTTTCTCTCCCAAGTTCTATTTCTGTATGTTCAAGTGCCCACAGGCATATATCCAGAAGTCTTGCTGGCACTTTAAACTTTTACATATCAAGCATTGGTTATTTTGTAAAAAAAATTTTCCTCCTCTGTTCCTTATTTCTTTTGAGATATTACCAGCCTATTCTTTCAGGTAGAAAACAAGGAAACTCATTGTTATCTTGAGTGTTTTCTTAATTACCATTTGACATTTATTCAGTTGCCAAGCCTATTTCCTCTGATACTCACATAGTCCTCTCATTCCCCTGCTGAGTAACCTTCGCTGTCATTTAATTTCATCACCTACTGTTTCTCTTCTCTGCCCTTTTGGTTCTTATACACCACCAAATTCATAATCGTGACATAGAGTTTTGATCACATTATGGTTGCCTTTTGCCCAGAAATTAACAGTTGAACTCATTACCCTACTCTTAAAGCTTCTCCATAATTTGGCTCAAACTTGTTTCTCCATTTTATTACTATCATTCACATAGCATTTGCTTCTGATAAACTAACTTCTTTGTTATTTACATTTTGCACTTCCTAAACCAAATCATACCCATCATTTAAGACTGAGTTCCAGGGCTACCGTCTCTGTGAAACATTCTCTGATTCCTCAAGATATACATATTTTTTTGTTCTTCTGAATTTTTGTGGTATTTCATTGGTCTTTTCCTTTGTGATTCATAACTTTTTGCCTTACACTGTATTTTTGGTACCTGTCTTATATCCCCAATTAGAATATAAATTCCTTATTCCAACCTGTATACCCATAGAGCAGATTGCCTTCAGATGGCTGGATGAATGAATCCTGTACATTTTTTTAGTTTATTTATTCATTTAGACAATAAAGCATTATTATAGAGCATCTCCTTGATAATTTACTATTATTTTCAAATTCACACTTCCAGAACATTTGAGCTTGTTTGTAACTTTTTACTGACATCATTTGGCTAATAGTCCCATTTCCCTTGCCCCCACTTCAAGTCTACCTTTTCGTTAGGGTAATCTGATATGAGGTAGACATTTTTTGCATTGTTCCTTTAGCTCTGTTGTGTTGGAGCCAATGATAGTGGCTTCTGGAAGTTTTTCTAGTTGATTTGAGGGTTAAGTCTTAGAAAAAAAAATATTCTTTAAACTCATTCCATTTTACTCATACTCATTCCATTTTGATCCTCAAAAGAAATAAGGATCAGAGGAGGAAATTTTTTTTTACAAAATAACCAATGCTTGATATGTAAAAGTTTAAAGTGCCAGCAAGAAACTCATTTCTAGTTTACTAATTTGTCTCTAGTCATTTACTTATGTGTGCATAATCCTCTGAGATGGAGTGTTCCTACTTAAATATATAGAACAAAGCTTAATTCACTTGGGCACAAGGCAAGCAAATGATGAAGCTAGGCTAAAATCCAGGGTTTCTGTATTATCCCTATCCCATGCTTTTCTAAAATGTTGCATCCAGAATTCTTTTGGAGTTATTTTGTTCTGGATGGTATATAAGGCAATTTAAAAAGTCCTTAAACACATAGTTACTGGCTTATTGGCATGTGGGTATGTGTATCTCTGGAGCACCCAGTATAGCTCTTTGTTTAACTGTTTTAATTGTTTAATAAAGGAAGTTGATTACACACTGCTTGTGAATCTTCCAGTGGATCTGCATCATTCCAGAGTAGTGACAGGGCAATAAGTGGACTGATATACTTTTAATATGCGCTAGAGTTTGTTTTTTATTTTATGAGTGGAGAAATGTCTAACACTTGGCTCTTAACTGATTGCTAGGCCCATGTGCATATTATTTTACTTGATCCTCACAGCCAGTCCTGGCACTGTATTATCATCTCTGATTTAAAGTTATGTTACTTATATACAGTCAGTTTTCATTCAAATCTAGGTCTGCCTAATACCAGAGACTACAGCCTATGAAACTAGCCGCTTGATATCTGAAGAATATTCAGAACAGCTTATCACATACAGGCCTTCAGAGGCTATATATCTGTGTCTGTTTATTGCTAAATATGTTTAGCTGTACATTATACTATCTTAGCGTTAGGGAAGCAAAGCAATCAGTCATTCCTTGGACTGGCATAGGAGATCTTAATGCTGGGGCTGAATATTGCAGCTGCCACTGCAGCTCGGAACCAGCAGGGGGCCAGAGTAGTGCTGGAAAGAGAAAAACCCTGACTTTTCTCAGTTTGAAAGTCTGCTCTGGTGTTTTGGAAATACAGCCAATAGGAGTAAGAATGTCGCCTAATTTTTGTTATTCACCTTCCTCCCTCCTGAAACACACACACACAAAAAGGAGATGGGAAGCAGAATAGAATAAGAGAAAAACCAGAATAATTGAGCTTTGTTATCTTGTTCAAGTTAGTTATGAGACCTTTTAAAGATTTCCAGATTTGGCCAAGGATTAGCAATTAGTGGACAGCTGGAAATGTGTTTTTTTTTTTTTTTAATTCTTTATTTTTGAAGTATGGTTGACATACAGGGTTGTATTAGTTTCAAGTGCACAACAGGAAATGTGTTTTTAATTCTGTCAGTTAAATTTTATTTCTGTGCAACTTGGATACCTCTAAATTATTTCTCCTATAACATTTCTTCTATATTCTGCTTTTATGAAAGCAATTTGAATATCTTTAAGCAACTTCCAAGGCCTCAGTGTTAATAATGTTTGAAATGGAAATTATGAGAAGGAAGAACTAGAGAAATCTATGTTTCTTGGGTAGAACCTATGGTTCTCAAGGTAGAATCTTGGTTCTTGGGTAGAATCTATGGTTCTCAAGACTTTATTGGCTTTTAAGGCTAACGGCTATCAAAAAATAAATTAAATATTATTTCTGGGTTGCCTAAAGATGTATATAGCTGTGATATTCTGGATTTACACTGTGGTCTTTAGGAATAGAGAAAAACAAACAAAAACGTGAATAAGAAGTAAAGAAAAGAAGTGAGAATAAGAGAGAGGTAAATGCCACTAAAACAGCCAAAGATCTGTAGTTACTCAAATTAGCAAAATTGCAATAATAGGTCTACAATATGTTTAGCCTACTCGAACACATACGTATGTATACATACATATATTTTATAATGGTAAATGTAATAGTCATTTCTGCTATACCACTTGTTTTGAAACAGATATGTTCCAACATGATTGATTGATATATTAGGGAACAGTGTGAGCATAATACACTTTCCTTGTTTACTTTTGGGTAGTTTCATTTCGGAGAAGCACTATGGGAATGCACAAACCACCTTGCTGAACCAAGCCACATAGAAATACACAAAATGTATACATGCACACACTTCCAATTTTTTTAATGTTTATTTTTGAGAGAGAGAGATAGAACACAAGCAGGGGAGAGGCAGACAGAGAGGGAGACACAGAATCTGAAGCAGGCTCCAGGCTCTGAGCTGTCAGCACAGAGCCCAATATGGGGCTCGAACTCACAAACCGTGATACCATGACTTGAGCCGAAGTCAGACACTTAACCAACGGAGTCACCCAGGTGCCCCAACATGCACACACTTCAAATACCAACCAGCAATCTCAGTGTACCACATATTATGAGTCACATCCATGTACATTTGGTATTAAAACTTTCCAACTGATTTCAGATAACCCTATTACCACTACTTCAAAATAACTCACAAACTACAACTCTTTAACACCTACCTTCGTAAGCAAATGCCAGGTCTTTTTCAAAGTAAAATGCCATATTTATTATTTATGTTTATGTTATTATTATTTATGTACTTTTAAACCATTTAGCATGTAAGACCATGCTGTTTTTATTAGGTTCCTACCTTTTCTTAAAAAAAAAAAAATTGTGATGAAGTTTTTGAATATTGAGTTCCAACCTCACTGTACCTTGCTATTTGCCTCTTCAGTGTGATCACAGCCCTGAGCTAAATGAGTATGGGCAAAAGCAGGGAGGCAGAAAGTGTGAGAAACATATGAAAGAACCTACGAGAAGATATGGTTAGAAAATATGAAAGATATGATGAGAAAGAAAAGATGTGTTCAGAACATAGGAGAAGCCTGAGGACCCAAGCATCTCTTCGCCCTTGGGCAAAGCTAACAGTCAACCCCAGAATACAACATGATCTGTTGGGATGCATCCTGGGTGTAAGGGGGCAGGTTTACCCTCACTGAGTTGGAAGAAACAGTGTAACCTGGGGGCTGGAGTAATGGACAGAGCAGTGAAGCCATTAGAGACAAAAATCACAGCAGCAAGTTCAGATTCAGCGATTTCTGACTTTGATTAGTAGAAAACACAAAGCCAAAGAGAATCTAAGAGAGTTGTATTGTCAAAGATATTTAAGTCTGAGAAGTAAAGGCTTGTGATTTCCCATCCCCTGGAAACTCCCAGACTACTGAATGTGATTCCGAAACAAGTGGACTGCTTCAGCAGGAAACCTCCCAGTCAGGAGCCATCCACAGTGACCTTCTCAGTGTGATTTTGGGGGATGGCTGGTAGGGGAGATCTCCCAGAGATTAGAGACTAGAATCAGGGGCAAACAATTTGGTAACTATGGAACTCATTTCCTTTCCCAGACAGGGAAGCTTGCTCTTCCTGTCCAACCAAATATCATATATATTATGGATTGATGGATTGATTTTTTATCTCCCTTTTTTTCATGTAGGAGTATTTATTGCTGGTGTCTTTTTTTTTTTTTTTTTTTTTTTTTACTTTGCCTTGTTTATTATTAGATGTCTTGGTGTGGGGGTGAGCCATAGGATGATAGACCATAAGGAGCAGCTTCAAACTTGATTGAGCATATAATCAACAGATTTTGGAGCTGGAGGCAGTAAACAAGTTTGAGTAAGAGTGAGTGCACTGTTCGTCACGTGTGGAAACCTTGCCTAATGTTAGGCAGGGCCATTGTTGAAAGTATAGATGTAGGAAAAGGGTAGGTATGGATGCTGGGCAACCAGTTGGAACTTCTTTATGGAACGGTTTTATGTAACACATAAATGTAACTGAGTGAATCCAGCTACATATGCTTTGAAGTTCAATCTTACTGTAGATAATCTCACCCAACATTTCACTTGACTCTTGACTTGAAGTTGCTCTTTCATGGTAAGCCTCATAATTCACCTTTTCCTACCTCACAGGCCTGTCAATCTCTTGGCACTAATGCTAACACACTCAGCAGCCAAGCTGGTTAATAAGTGGGCCCTGTTCTTACGCATGCGGTTATTAACAATTGGTTACCTGAACTAGCAGGACCAAAATCATTTTTCAGGTTTGATATGGCTATTGAAAGAGAGGATCAGGACCAGAGACCTCTTCTTTTGAGATTGTGGGGGCCAAGGCCTTGTAATCTGTTCTACCAGGTAGGGAGAGCCCAACTATGAATGAAGGCCACACAAAAAAAAAGCAATGCAAAAGGAGAGAGAAAGAGCTCCGGTGACCTTGTTTAAGCTTTGGCAGAAGTTAGCTTTAATCCAGGGTCTCTCAACCTTGGTACTGTTAACATTTTGGGCTGGATAACTCTTTGTTGGGGGAGAGGATATTCTCTGATTTTAGGATGTTTAATAGCTTCTCCAGCCTCTCCCCACTAGATGCTTCCCCAGTTGAGAACCACTGCTCTAATCCTAGGCTTGTGGCTACATGATCCTTAATTTCCCTTTTCGCTGAACTTATTTGCATTGGGTCTGTCACTTGCAGTCCAATTATTTTAGTTAACTTTCTCCTCCAGTTTTTATATGTAAACAAAAATAAATGTACTCATTAAACATAAACAACCCTGAAACCAATAAGGTAAAATTAACAATAATTTAGTTCAATAAATAGCACTAAATTGCCAATAAAACAATCATAAAAATAGGTATTTGTGTGTTTTGTATTTTACATGTTAGAGTCTTGATTTTTTTTTAACATGACAAATCAGTTTTTGTGTCAATTAGTGTTACTGCTGACAGTATGTTTATTTATTTTTGAGAGAGAGAGAGAGACAGAGCATGATCAGGGGAGGGGCCGAGAGAGAGGGAGACACAGAATCCGAAGCAGGCTCCAGTCTCCGAGCTGTCAGCACAGAGCCCGATGCAAGGCTCAAACCCACAAACTGCGAGATCATGACCTGAGCTGAAGTCAGACACTCAACCAGCTGAGCCACTCAGGCACCCTGACAGTAAACACTTTTTTAACCACCAGTGTGTTATTTTGATGAACTAATCAATTTAATATTGTGCCTTTAAAAATTCTGTAACTAGTTATAAGACTTATGGCTAGTGAAGTAGATATGTATCAAAGATGGAATCTAAGTCTTACAATACTCAATAATGTGAATGTGACTACTAAGGTAGAGGAGGTATTGGAATTCTGCATAGTTACACTACCACATATAGTAATAACTTTTCCCACCATGTTTTTGTATTTGAATTACTGTAGAATCATTGCTTATTTTGTGAACCATGATGTCATTTGACCGTAACTTGATCTATGTGTATCATTTGCATTTTTAACTTTTCCTCTCTGCTTTTCTCAATAGCTGATACAACTCCATGGCACTACATTATTTATAGGTTGTTAAAGTCTCTATCTAATAATAAACTATTAAAATCTCATTCTATGGAACTTTTTTCAATTGTGAATTAACAATGTAAAATAGAAGTTTTGATTTTGTATCAGGTAAACTAATCCAACATTTTGACATTGGAACTCTCTAATATAATGGTAGTTGTATATGCTTAAAAGTACATTACAAGTTAAATTAGAAGTTAACTTGAGGGACACCTGGGTGGCTCAGTTGGTTAAGCATCTAACTCTTGATTTCAGCTCAGGTCATCATCTCACAGTTCTTGAGATTGAGCCCTGCATCAGGCTCTGCACTGTCAGTGTAGAGCCTGCTTGGGATTCTCTCTCCCCCTCTCTCTCTCCTCCTCCCCAGCTTGCTCTCTCTCTCTCTCTCTGTCTCTCTCAATAAGTAAACATAAGAAAATAAAAAGAAGCTAACTGAGAAAAATTGATTTTTTATTTTTTAAAGTTTATTTATTTTGGGGGAGAGAGAGAAAAGAATGAGCAGGGGAGGGGCAGAGAGTGAGGGAGAGAGAGAATCTCAAGTAGGATCCATGTGGAGCCCAACACTGAACTCAAACTCACAAACCACTGTGAGATCATGACCTGAGCTGAAAACAAGTGTTGGACGCTTAACCTATTGAGCCACTCAGACGCTCCTGCAAAGAATTATTTAAACTTCACTTATTAGTTTTATTGTTAGAAATTTGATAATGTTATTTTGAATCTATGTTAGGTATATTGAAAGATAACCACATCATTATGTTAATGTGTTTTGAACTAAGATTTTTATGTAAGAGAAGACAAATACAAAATTTAAAACATAGAGTTGAAACTCTGTAATGTTAGATATAAACTAATGATATTTTTTTAAACGTATTTCCTAACTTTGATCACTGAAGGATCTAGAAGCAGTGACATCCCGGTAGCAACGAGTATGCCTGGTACCCAAACTTCGCTAAAAACACTGGAGCTCCCTGGAGAAATGGCTCATTCCAGATCTGTGACAGAGTAAATACAAAGTGAGGCTGGGACATTCTGGTGAACTAGAAAGCAATAAAAATTTGAGGAGTAATGGAATTGTATCAAAAGTATGCAGGAAGTATCTTGAAGTGGCTTCCACTGGACATATTTGGGGAAATTTGCACACTTATTATAAATACCTCTTCTATATCATTGCATATCCCCTAGGGTTCACTGGTCTCAGTTCAGCTCTGTGCAAACTCTAGTGTAGGTGGAACCATACATAGCTCTATTTCCTGCTGTTCTGCAAGCCCCTGGCTTTTTGCAGTGTCCACAGGGAAGACTCACACATATGCACCCTGGAGGTACAGAGGAGTTAAACTCAAGTGTATGGCAGTTAATGCTCTTTTGGGAAAGCCTTTCTTTAATCCATGGAAAATGAAGCCAGTGAATAAATTTTATTCTTTCTCTTTTCTCCTCATACCTTAGCGGTGGTCCTGAAATGTGCTTATATGGCTCTTAAGAGGTTCAGTCTGACAAATTAAATAGGTGGCCAGCTTGATAATGCATATTGTCATAATTGGTTCTCCCTCCTTTATTTTATTCCTCTTGTCCCTCACTCCTGCTTATTGTGATTGGATTACTTTTAAAACTAATATTACATAAGGCTTTTTCTTCAGACTCTTCTTTTTTGGGAAACCAAGCTAGAAGGATGGCATCAAAAAAACTAATGCATGTAATTTATTGAAGCACTGAATATATAAAGATTTATGAATGATTTTGAATGATATTCAAAAGAAGAGAAAGACTTACCTCACCAAAAACAATCTTTTATTTGCAACCATTGGAAGTGAAGGTTACCAGCTTTTTACTCTCAGAATTGGTAATTAAAGGAAGAGAATTAAGCCATTATCATTCTTTTTCAATTAGAAATATAGTTGAGGAGAAGCTCTTTCCTACAAAACAGTGCCAGCCAATATAGCAGAAAGAAGAATAGAATTTTTTTAATGACCAGTTTTCAACCCCTGATGAAATGATTGATTTAGGTTAGGATCATCAGTGAAGACAAATTCTTGCAGAAAGTGTTAGTGGAGAACTGTATATTACTGCATGCATGTTACAAATGATCACTCTATACCTTGTTAGCTAGTTAAAAGGGACAGAAAGTCTTTTCAACAAATAAATTTGCTATTATTACCTTAACTCATAGTAGTACCTTAATTATTACTTAAGATTTTAAAGCCGTATTGTATTTTCCTGGTTTTTTGCATGCCTAGTAATTTTTGACTGGGTGCCAGACATAAATTGTATGCTGTGTGCTACATGTCTAAAAATTCCCTTAAATATTTTGAATCTACTCTAGGATGCAGTTAATTTATTTGGAAAGAATTTTAACCTTTCAGAACTTACCTACTTGTAAGCTCTATAAGGAAGCACCAGAACAACTTTTAATCTAGGGCAAATTTGGTCTCACTGCCAAGGCAGTATCCTTCAGAATATTCAACCCAACTTTCCATATATTATGAGAGTTCTTCATTCTGGCTGTTGGGAACAGGAACTATATCCAGCCCTGTGTGAATACTGGGAATTCTTCAGCCTGGTTCTTTCCATTGGTTCATCTCTTGGCCTTGGAGAGTTTTCTCACAGACGTGCTAATCAGTTCTCAGATGAAGATCTGAAGAGAATCCTCTGCAGGTCTCTGGGACTGTCTTTGCAACTCTCTCCTCTCTGGTATTCTGCCCTGTGATTTTAGGCACATTGGCCTTCTTGAATTCTCAACCCTTGTCTCTTTAACTCAGGGAGACTGCCATGCTCTGTTTGGGTTCCCCTTCCTGTTCTGCTGCCTGGGGCTATTACCTTGTTTGTTTCCCTTCTCTCAGGGATTACTGGGCTGAGCTGCCTGGTGTCCAGTGTCTAAAAACCATTGGTTTATATATTTTGCCCAGTTTTTAAGTTATGTAAGACAAGATTAAATTCAGTCCCTGTTACTTCATCATATCCTGAAACAAAAGTCACTGTAATTGTACTTTTTAATTACTCTGTTCAAGTAATTTTTAGATGACTGTACTTTAAGAAAAAAATTTTAAACTTTTATTTTTGAGAGAGAGAGAGAGAGAGAGACAGAGTGCAATCAGGAGAGGGACAGAGAGAGAGGGAGACACAGAATCTGAAGCAGGCTCCAGGCTCTGAGCTATCAGCATGGAGCCTGATGCAGGGTTCAAACTCATGAACCACGAGATCATGATCTGAGTCCAAGTCAGACACTTAACCTATTGAGTCACCCAGGCACCCTAGAAGAATGTACTTAAAATTTTTTTCAAGTATTAATAGGATTAAAGAATATTTGCTTATCTGTTAAATTTTTTTTAAATAACTTACTTTTATCATCTTGTTTTCAGAGAATGAAGTTGTACCATTTTAACTTTGGAAATTTATTGCCTTTTTTTATGACTTAATATATGGCCACTTTTTGTGATTTCTTTGTGTGCATTTTAAAAAATGGTGTTTGGTAGGAATCAAATGTAAACACATATATAATCATATGTAGTCAGTCTTACTATATACTTTAAATACCTTGTCTCTATTTTGTGCCTTAGAACCATAGATTGATATAATGTCTCTCAGTGCTAAAATGACCTAAAAAAATTTTACCTCATAGTTATTCTAAACACCATCCTTACAAATTCTGAATATCTTCAGGTATACCAGAACTTTTTGAGTATAATCTTGGACTCAGGAAGATACAAGGCACTTAATACCCTTTAGTGATAATATCCATTTAACACTTTATTTATTTTTATTTTTTAGAGAGAGAGTGCAAGTGGGGGGGGGAGAGAGAGAGAATCTTAAGCAGGTACTGTGCTCAGCATGGAGGCTGACACAGGGCTCGATCCCAAGACCCTGGGATCATGACCTCAACTGAAATTAAGAGTTGGACGCTCAAATGACTGAGCCACGCAGGCACCCCTCCATTTAACATTTTTTAAAAGTAGGGAATAAAACTCTATGTTTTACAAAACTACAAATTAAAGGAATAATTGACAGACTAATTTCTAGTCATCTTTGGTGCCCATTTCTTAGGTGTTAAGAACCAAATTACATTATAATATATTTAAGTTTAAAAGTCTACTTTAAATGAACCACCTTAAGAAATACATATTTTAGAATACAAATATATGTATATTAGGGTATATTTATTAAACATATGATATATAGATTAAGAAATAAAGCCAAGCCTTATTTGCTTTTTTCTTAAGGGTAATAAACAATTTAATCTATTTACAGATTTAAAAAAATTTTTAATAATTTTTTAAAAATGTTTATTTATTTATTTTTGGCAGGGGTAGGGGTAGAGAGATGGGGAGAGCAAGAATCCCAAGCATGCTCCACACTCTCAGTGCAGAGACTGCCACAGGGCTTAATCCGAAGAACCGTGAGATCATGACCTGAGCTGAAATCGAGTTGGATGCTTAAGTGACCGAGGCACCCAAGTGTCCCTGTAGATTTTTGCTTTGCACTTTATTTAAGCTCATATTCTTAGGGATGCTTTAGTTCTGCAGAGACTAAGATTAAAATACAGTAGGTCTACTGACTATTGTCAGTTCTGTAATTGAGAGGTCTGTCATCAGAAGAGGAGCCCTAGGGGTACCTGGGTGTTTCAGTCGGTTGAGTGTTCAACCCGACTTCAGTTCAGGTCATGATTTCATGGTTTGTGAGTTTGAGCCCCGTGTGAGGCTCTGAGTTCTCAGCACAACCTGTTTCTGATTCTGTGTCTCCCTCTCTCTCTGCCCCACCCTCCCCCACCAAAATAAATAAACATTAAAAATAAAATAAAAATAAAATAGGGGTGCCTGGGTGGCGCAGTCGGTTAAGCGTCCGACTTCAGCCAGGTCACGATCTCGCGGTCCGTGAGTTCGAGCCCCGCGTCGGGCTCTGGGCTGATGGCTCAGAGCCTGGAGCCTGTTTCCGATTCTGTGTCTCCCTCTCTCTCTGCCCCTCCCCCCGTTCATGCTCTGTCTCTCTCTGTCCCAAAAATAAATAAACGTTGAAAAAAAAAATTAAAAAAAAAGTAAAATAAAATAAAAAAAGAAGAGGAGCCCGAGAATTTTGATTGGAAATATAAACTGGGAGACAGAACCTGAAAGTCTTTGGGACTGAGGAACTAGAAGAGAAAACTCCAAAGCAGGCCCTGACTCCCTGACTGGCATTCTCTCAAGGCCAGCATGTATTCCAAGCTGAGTACATTGCCTCTTTAATTCCAAAGAATCCTACAAATGTTGTCTAAGCCTGTCACCAGCCATTCCACTCAGTTTTCTACTTAATTCTTCATTCTCAATTTTTGCAGAGAGATCCATAATTTTAAGGTATTTTACCTTATAAATCTACATGTGTAATAATGAAAAAGTGGTATTATAATAGTCTTTGGCCTTATAAATTCTCATTGAAGAGATATTAATCATCCTGAGCAGTGTTTGTGTATGTATATGTGGAGGGACGGGGGCTTCTAAACAAAGTAATTGTATTTGGTTTACACATAAGTAGTAGAAGCTGTTCTACTTAATATTTTCAGGGTCTATATGTTTCTGTGTTCTTTGTAATTTTCCCTTTTGTAACTACAAATGTTGTTTCTAAGTTTCAAAATATGCCATATTTTAAAATACAGTAAACTTCCACAAAATTACACTTAAAATTAAAGTATGAATACTAATTCTAAAATCTTCCTTGCTTTTTAAAATCTGAAGATTAAATTCATAATACTTGAGTATTTCCTTGCTACATTTTTATTATGATTAGGAATCAGCATCTTCCCTGAGAAGCTAACATATTAACAGATGTATCTGTTATTATCACTGTCAACACACCTTTGTTAGAAACATTTTTAAACAGCATTGTCAGGCCAGTTTAATCTGTGGACAGAACCCCATACATGAACGACTATAGGACTTTAAAGGGAAAAGATGGGATGAGAAAAATATTTTGTTTATCCCTAGACTGTTTTGGGAGGAGGGAGCAAGATTTAAATTTGCCTCAGCTTTAATTGCTTTACACACATTCTTGTGACGCACAGTTGGGAGGGAGGAAGAAAAAGAGGGAGCTGTTACTGTGTGGTATGTATCTAAAAGAGTGCATTTGAAAGGGAGAGGAGAAAGCAGAAGCAAGCTGGTCTGACCAGAAACAGAACTGCCTGTGACAGATTAAGAGACAAGCGAGGCTTGGAATCTGAGAGCAAGCAAAGAGAGTGGAAATTTACAGCTGCCCTGTGTGAGTGTTCAAGTGATCATTTTCTGCTAACGTTTTCCGGTGGTAACTGTTACTCTTCAAAGAGAGAGAGAGAAAGTCAAGACGGGATTGTGGAAACTCTTTTCTCTGCAACGCTTTGGTAATAGGAGGCACCCTCTATTAAATGGAAGATAAAGCTACTTCATGTAAAGTGCTTTGAGCCCAAGAGAGAGCTGTCTTCAGCACCTCACCATGTGTCTACTTTTTGTTGCTTAGACAAGCCTGGACATTTCTGTAACATTTGGTGAGTATCAGCCAGGTTATCTATACTAGTTCATAGAAATGGAATTAATATGGTAAACTTTAGTTTTAGTAAAGGTTTTACAGTTATTGCTTATACATTCATTTTAAATTGTGTTGTTACCTTGTTTCTTTGTGCATGATGAACTGCTGTTACTAGGAGAGGTTTAAAAAAACAGCAACTACAAAACAATACTTCTCTGTTGCCTAAGGCACTTGAACCATTACCAACTATTCTGTGTCCATGGAATATCTTATTTTGGAAATGGGTTTTTATTTACAGAGGGTTACCAAAAATAAAATAGTGGCAGTATACTACTTTTCATGTTTCTTTTTCAACTGCATAAAAATTCAGGAGTTACCTCTTTCTGTGTATTGTCACTAAATTTAAAATTGTCAATGTGATGTTTGGTATCTTCAATTATTATAAATTACACCCTTCTCTCATAATCCCAGTGGAAGTGTTAATGATACCATTATTTACAAGGACATATAATTTAAATATTGAATGCTTCTGTTAGATCCAATAAGTGACACATGATTTTTTCCCCAAATTCTGTAATGAATGTAAGAATTAGACAACGTACATATCAAATTTACCATTTGATACAAAATGGATGCACATGGATTTCAAATTAAGGATTAAAACAGTTATTTTCTTATAGCTGATACCGAGCTCTCACATAATATTTTTGTTCTGCTGAAGAACTGTTATAGCCAAATGCATATATGTATACAAGCAATACAGCAGAAAAAAGAAAAATAAACTCATAAAATATGTATTCACATTCCAAGAAAAACTTTAATTGTACAACCTTAACATAGGAGATTGTATACTCATTTTTTATATGTCTTTTTAAAGGCATCAGTGGAAGACACGTAATCATTCTTCTGTGGGAGGAAGGAAATATACATTGTTAGCTGCTAAAGTGAGTCATTGCATAGAGGTGCACCATTCTAGGCAAAGTTTCTAATTTCCTCTCTGCCAGCATCAAAAAATATGTCCTTAGTGATTCAAGTGAGTCCTTTAAGGCAGAACAACTTAGCTGAAATGAAAACTTCAATAGAGTGTCAGTAAACATATCAAAAGGGTTTATACCCTAGACATAATATATAAAGTGGTGCATTTCCTCTATGTGTGCAGAAGCCTGTAGAACAGGTTTTGTTTTGTGGTTTCTTTCTTTCTTTCTTTCTTTCTTTTTTTTTTAATGCCTTTGACCTATGTATAAGAAGAAACTCAGCTGATCTTTGGAAACCTTTTCTGGACCAGTATCTTGCACTTAAAGTCAAAAGTAAATAAAATAAAGATAATATCACAAACCAACTTTTCTTCTTTACTGAAGTTCCCATACTCGGTCCTTCTTAGACCAGTGGAAGGTTTGCATACAGCTTCACAATTGTCAGAATAATTTTTTATTTTAAGCTAGTAAGTCACTGGTATTACCTTGGTGGTAGCACCATTTCTTAAGCCCATAGGAATGTAAATATAACAATAAAGATTAAGTCATTCTCAGTTTACAAATATTTTGTACTTCAGAAGTTTATTGTGAATGGGTTGTTGGGAATTTGGGACCCATCTTCCCTGGAAAATAATTCAATAAATGATTGACTTTTATTATAACCTGAGAACATATTACAGTCATAGTATAGAAAAACCATTGCCACCCTGAAAAATACTAGAAAAGCAAGTCTAGTAATGAAACTAAATGTAAAAACAATTCTATTGAATAAGACATTATTTTTATTTATCTTAGATATTAATGCTTGAAGAAAAGCAAATTTAATGAGATGAATGGGTTTTGGGAAAGATGCTTATAAATAGGATTTCTAGGTACTTTTGAGAGCTTCCATGGTTGATTGCATTCCCTTTATGAGACCTTATCCCATGTTAAGATTAGTGATTTTTGTTTCCCTTGCCATAGGCATATTTCTAGCCATTGCTTTTACCCTTATCACCCATTTCTAGAGTCTAGCTCAGTGGCACATAAGTAGATACCTAATAAATAGTTACTAGATGAGGCCTAAACTTTTTCTTTGGTTCACAGAAATGGAACTGATGAATTTTTGCAAGATACCCAAAAAAGGAAAGGGGTTTAGGGGCGCATGGTTTTCATTATGAGAAAGATATGGCCTGATAAGAATCATTGAATTGTGAGACACAAAGCAATATTAGTACAGAATAGGCCTAACTATTCTGAGAAAAAGGGAAGACCTTGGTATAACTTAGTGGCACCCCTGAATGAGTAGGGATGGTGATGGGGGAGGCAGTTTACAAGCTTGGTATCTTGAGTACATGGGACATTCTAAGGTAAGGTGTCACCTTTATGTATTTGCATAAGTGTACCAGGACTCATGAAGAAATGTGGCCTATTAGGAAAACTCAAATTAGGTCTATCTAAATTAAGTTTAGTGACACTGGTCCTAAGAGTTTCTCTAAAGTGCTGTAGTACGAAATTTAAAAGTTGGCAATGTAATAAACACATATAATGAAATAAACAACACGGTGAATGCAGATTGCACTTAGATGACTTTCAGTGGCAGAACAACTTTTCCATTTGATCAAGAAATACTTTCTTTGTTCTATTTCAAAAACTATAAACCTTGTCTTAATAATAACAATATCTAACCAAAACTTGATGATTGTTATGTATAATATGTATGTGCTTACAGGAAAGACTAAAAAAAAGTCAATTTTGAGTTTCCCTTGATAATTCTGTTGTAAAGAATAACCATTTGTGAATTTCAGTGAGATCTGATGCTTTGAATACAGGTACTAGTTTTTGAGAATACGGACCTAGCTTCAGACCTCTGCTATAAGTTGAGATTATGAAATTCTAATATAATATTCTCATTCATTGACAGTCATTAATCAGTAATAAATGTAGAAAATTTTAGCTCTGACAAATGCCTGGATCTGTCAACAGAAACATCGCTATAAACCTAATGAATGAAGTTACTGGTTGTTTTTCCTGGAATAGTAGTCTAGTAGGTTATTATTTGTAATAACAAATACATTAGCTGTTGTGTGTCTTCCTACCTTCATGTACTAATTGTGTTTTTAAAATTATTTCACTGGTTACAGTACACTAGAATTAAGGAACAGTTCTCAAGGACATGGGTTTCTCTTAAAAAAGAGTTTTTATTCTGATGCAAGTCTGACCAAGGCTTCCAGATGAATGAGGATGCATAAGAAACTTCTCACAAGTTTTCCATTTCTTGTAAATTGTCCAGTTTTAGAAAAGCTCTCTCCTAAACTCTGTTAATAAAACTTATAAAAACAAAATCATTCTTAGTCATTTTGAACTGAGAAAAAGAATGATCAAAGTCCTTATTTATACTCTATTGCCTACAGTTTCACTCATTTCTATAGGTTTTCAAGTGAAAAATTTAATTGTAGTGCCTAATTACATTTAACATATGTATTTTAAAATAGAATCATTAGGGGCACCTGGGTGGTGCAGTCGGTTAAGCGTCCGACTTCAGCCAGGTCACGATCTCGTGGTCCGTGAGTTCGAGCCCCGCGTCAGGCTCTGGGCTGATGGCTCAGAGCCTGGAGCCTGTTTCCGATTCTGTGTCTCCCTCTCTCTCTGCCCCTCCCCCGTTCATGCTCTGTCTCTCTCTGTCCCAAAAATAAATAAACGTTGAAAAAAAAATTTTTTTAAATAGAATCATTAAAGAAGCCATTGATTGGAAAACACTTTGACATATATCATATGCTCTATAATGGATTTGGTGTCATAATATGCATAACTAGAATGATATGCTTTGTAATTTATTATCTCTGTGAAGGCACTTCTAAATTATGACTTTGTCAGTGGGGGGAAAGGGGACTACTTGGATATGACAAATACAGCAGAACCATTGGGAATACTTAAAAATTTTTTAAATATACATTAAATCAAATTTACCCATTTAAAGAGAACAGTTCAATGAATATTGACAGATGTATATACTCATGTATATACATTAAAAAAAATGAATCTTACTAGCCCAATTATCTGCCATAGATGCACTTTGATCATATCATGTCTGTGAGTTCTATTTGCAATACAGATAAAAGAATGCTCATTACTGAACTTTTGTGGTTTTTTTTTAAAATGTGGGGCTAAGTTTGTTTTATTTTTTTTTAGTTTAAGAGAAGGTAATTATGCCTTAAGTTTAAATTAGCAAGCTCTAAGAAAGAATTTTGGAAATGTTCCTCTCTCACTCATTGTTGATTGTAAAATAAACATGTGAAAGGAAAGAAGGCTCATTTTTGAGTTGGCTTTCTTTCAGTGAATAATTTAAATTAAATAAAATGATTTAAAAATAGAATTAGTACATGAAGTTAGGAAGATATATAACCACTAAGTTAGAAGTTTGGTTACTTTTTATGTTTTTATCTATGGAAATCTTGAGATTTTTCTTGGCTTCAGAGATGAATTTCTCACTTCCTTAAACTTTTACGGGAAACCTTTGAACTATTTTTGAACAGTATAATTGGAGGTTAAACATAAAGGCCTGGAAATGCTCATTAGCCCCTACAGATAGACATTTATTCCCCTTTAAATATTTTAAGGAATAAGAAACAAGGAAATTGAATGTCCCAAATGACCTTTTCTCCTAGCTTCCTCTTCTCATTCCCCTATAAACACTCCTCTCCACTTATATCACTGAACATGTTCAGATGACTCACTCGAGCGATTGACTCGGGGCCACCTTTAACAACACTCACATGTAAGTTAGGGATATGAAGCATTTTACCATGTATCAGAAAAGGGAATGCTGCCAAAATCTACTACAAAATCTACAGGGCCTGAGTTCTCTGGGAGTAGAGCTGAGTAATTTTTTTTGGCTTTCTCTCCAGAATCTGAGCCAAGTTCTACTCTTTATGAAAATTTCATAGCCAAAGTAACAGAAATCATATTTGTTTGACTAATGCTTTGAAAAGACATGGTGACCAGATATTCCACAGTTTGAACTTTAAAACACAGTTAGTTGTTCAGTTATTGAAAAATATAATTTACGAGAAGATGTTTCCATTATAAGAGCATTTGCGTGGCCTGTTAAACAAAGTTTGGGAAAAAAAAACCAAAATCTGAAGGAAAAAGAAAATTTAGCATACATAAACCGACTACCCAGAAACCATCACCATTAACTTTTGTAAATTATTTTTTCTATGTGTATGTTTTGTGTATTTGTGTTTTGTTTGCTTTTAAACAGTTCCATAATATGGAATGCTGTTTTTAACATTTCCATTTTTTTTTTATTTTATTTATTTATTTATTTATTTTTTTAATTTTTTTTTTTCAACGTTTATTTATTTTTGGGACAGAGAGAGACAGAGCATGAACGGGGGAGGGGCAGAGAGAGAGGGAGACACAGAATCGGAAACAGGCTCCAGGCTCCGAGCCATCAGCCCAGAGCCCGACGCGGGGCTCGAACTCACGGACCGCGAGATCGTGACCTGGCTGAAGTCGGATGCTTAACTGACTGCGCCACCCAGGCGCCCCTAACATTTCCATTTTATTTCACATTCTTTGCAAACATTTTCATAGCCATACAATGTACTGCATTTCATCAAATCTAAGAAGCCATTGGTTATAAGTCATATACTTTATATACCATTAAAAAAGAAGGAAAACAACCTACTATTTAGGGTAAAGTTTCCTCAGTTGTAAAAAACACCTCAATTTCAGAGATGTTAAAATGTTTTTAATAATGTCTCAGAGAAAACCCTTAGTTTATCTTGCTAACATAGATTTCCAGAAACAGAAGTAAATCAGAGGTTGTGAACATTTAAGAGTTCTAGATTCATACTGCCAAATTACCGTCCAAGTAATATTCCCATCAGTGTGACCCGAAGGGGAATGGGATCAGGGAGATGTACCAAGGGGGTTGTTTAAGTTGTTTTGTATTTTTTAAGCTGGGTGGTAAATATACAGGAACTGGTTACATTGTTTTCTGTTTCTTCTTCTATATGCCCCAAATATTTTATCTAAACCAAATTAAATTAAAATATTTAAGATAAGGGGCATCTGGGTGAATCAGTTGGTTAAGCCTCCAACTCTTGATTTTGGCTCAGTTCATTATCTTATGGTTTGTGAGTTTGAACCCCGCATCGGGCCCTGCATGAAAGTGTGGAACCTGCTTGGGATTCTTCCTCTCTCCCTCTCTTTCTATCTCTCTCTGCCGCTCCCGTGTTTTCTCTGTCTCTCAAAATAAATAAAATAAACTCAAAAAAATTATTAAAAAAAATAAATAAGATATCTAAGGGGAAAAGTGCTGTTGAAGCATTTTGATTAGCTTAATGGTGTCACAATCCACTTGTGAGCCAACTGCTGTAGCCAAGGCAGTGGAAGGAATATTTTGGCCACGCCTGGGTCATGTTCTGCCCTTTGGGTAGGGTGGGGTGGGAAGTAGAGCAGACAGGTCTATCACCAGGAGAAACAGGGACCAAATAGCTACCAGAGATTTTCTTTTTCTTTTACTTTTCTGATTCAGTTATTTCTGCTTCTATTGTTGCTATTTGCATCTCTCTCTTCTTGGAGATTTTTGGGGTGGTTTCCTTTTTAACTTGAATTCTTATTTATCTTTATTCCTGTATGAATTAATTATAATTGTAGATTCTTACCCTCCCACATGTCCTACCAACAATAACAAGGCTTCCTTTCAAGAATTATTTCTGATTTTTAGCATTTATTTTGTTGAACCCTTGTGGGTTTGATTCCTTCTCGTCTCATATGATTTTTAGTAAGCATACACAATCTGTTCACACACAAATATGTTTGCTAGAGATTCAGTTAAGAAGTTACAGACTTTCAGAACTCTGTAGGTTTTTGTCTATGTTCTTCTGACATTTAGTTTTGTGGAAGTTCAAAGGCAACTTGACTTTTATCCTTTGTTTTTGTTAAGGTCATTTTATAGGAATGAGCTTTGAGAGCATAAATTTTGTTTCTTTTAAAAGCCACAAGACACTGAATTTGGGGTGTCATCATTAATCTCAACTAGAGAAGTTCTTTAGGGGAATAGAGGTTTTGATTTTTTTTTTTTTTTTTTTTGGTCTGCTGAAGCTATTACATCTTTCTTGCCTCTGCTTCATTTTTTAGATTTTTTTTGTTCTTGTTGGCTTCCTCCACCTCCCCCCATTGTTGTAATACCTGTTTTTGTAGGATAACACTTTATCTTTTCCACATCTCTGTAATATACATATATAGGTGCTCAGTAAGTGTTTTTTTAATGAACAAATGTAGACTGACTAATTTTGTACCTTTCAGTTGTCCTCAGTCAATTTTCCATGGGGTCATTTCTGCTCTGTGCAGGTTTGGATTACTAGACTGTATGTGTGTGTATGGATATGTGTTTTTGATCTTTCATCTTGGCTGGGTTTTAGCTGAAGTCCTTTTCTCTCTCTCTCTCTCTTTTTTTTTTCTTCCAGTTACGTTTGTTCTGTCTCCTACAGAGAACTGATTTTGGAGGCAACCTTTCCTGCCTAAGCCCATAGGGCATTTCTCCCCTTTCTTGGGCTGCATTTTCTTTTTTTTTTTTTTTTTAAATAGACCCTACATTATTTGTTGTTTATTCTGTTTACTCACTCTTGAAAATGGAAAAGTACAACAGGGCCAGTGTCAGTCCACAGACGTTTGTTTGCTGCATGGCCTGCTATCAGCACTACACTAGAGGGCATGTTGGTATGCGCGGCCTCCATAGTTTTCAGTGCTCAACAGGCATTCCTCTAGTGTCAGTCTGTTGGACATAATCTGGCATCTTCTCCTGTCCCTGCTTCCTGCTTTGCTGAAATATAATGTATATTCTAACAACTCTGAGGTGGACTTTATGGAAAAATTACTACTACCCCTTTCTCCCCAGAAGGCACCATTTTCAGGACTCTGTCATTCCTTTTGTCTCTACCTGAAGCACTTTGTCTTTAGCCATGATGGATAGATAGTAGGAGTCAAAGACAGAATGGATATGGACCAGTGATGAGCAACCTAGAGCTCACTGTATATAACCGGTCTAATTTCAAAATATGATGCTCTTTCTTTAAGAGCCCTCTCTTACAGTATGGCAGTTCCTCAAAAAGATTAAAAATAGAACTACCTCATGATCCAGCAGTTCCACTTCTGGATATTTATCAGAAGAAAATGAAAATACTAATGTGAGAAGATATATGCACCCCCATGTTCATTGCAGCATTATTTACAATGGCCAAGAAATGGAAACAACCTAAGTGCCAAGCAATAGATGAATGGGTAAAGAAAATGTGCCTCCCTGCCCCTGCCCCTGTCCCTGTCCCTCTCTCTATATATAATTCACACATAAGTATGATTCACCCACAAAAAAGAATGAAATCTTGCCATTGATCAATATGGATGGACACTGAGGACATTGTGCTGGGAAAGTAAGACAGACGAAGAAAGACAAATATTGTATGAGTGTACTTATGTAAGTGGAATCTAAAAACAAAACAAAACAAAAACGAGCTCATAGATGCAGAGAACATATTGGTGGTTGCCAAAGGTGGGGGGGTGGGAGTGGATGAAATGGGTGAGGGACAGTCAAAAAGTACAAAGTTCCAGTTACAAAAAGCAAATAAGTCATGGGGATGCAATAAGTAAAATAAAATAATTAAACTAGTATTAACAAACAAATACAATGTATCTGGCCTTTCCCAAGGCATTCGGCAATTTTTTTCGATATCTTCATAAATGAAATGAAAAAATATGAGTTAGGGTGATATGACTAACTGAATTCACAGTTAAAGTTTTTGAAAATGAATGCCCTCATTTTATGGATAGAACAAATGACACACAGACAAGGGTGATAATTTCTGAATCATAGTGAATCAGTTACCAACCCAGACCAGATGAAGTTTTGTTTAGCAGGTAGTATTGAGTGCCGGTGGCTCATTTGTTAAATGACCAGTGGGGTAAATGATGTGATGCACATGCAAGTGACCAGCGTGGCTGCCCAGAGTAGGAAGGGCAGCCAGGAGTTTGAGGGCGATACAGGAAGGTGTTCAGTCTAGAGGTGGGTGGGGCTGGTTATGATCTGAAGAGAACAGAGCAGTTAGGAGAGTTTCATCTTAATTTGTGGAGGATCAGGGGCTGGGGCTGCTTAGTTTGAGATACAGGTTTTGATTTCCTCATGATATTGATCCCAGAACTGAAGAATAATGATCCTATGAAATTTAAAAATATTATTAAACTGATTTTATATATAGTGGTTATAGGAAGTAGATATACCTAAAATATGAAAATAACGAATTCAAGAAAGGAATACTGTATTGAGGGGCATTATACTCTGTGTCTTTCTTTCCCTCTGTTATATGATCTCATTGATCCTAAAATGTTTATTTTCTCCATTTAATAGTAAGTTCTAAAGAGCAAAGATTGTATTTTTCTTGTGCATAACTCTATCCTAAGTACTTAGCAAGATTCTCGTGCTTAGTACTTACTGATTGTTGAATGAATAAATGAACAAACCAACATGCAAATAAAAAGTTGGGACACAGCAAATCAGGAAATGCTGGGTAACTACCATGTTAACATGGGAGTCCTGAAAACATTTGTAATTTTACCAGAATTCTCATTAGAATTAGCTCAATACAAGGAGAATTGAGCAGAGCAATAAGTAATGAACAAAAATCACGTCATATGATACCATATTCTAATTTGTTTTTTGTTTTGATGTCAGGAAGCATTTAGTTGAAATTCCCACAGTCAATTATCTTCACCTTAGTGCAGAAGAACCACATGAGGAAAAAGAACAATTACACAAATGCATTTAGCTAAAAAAACAATAACTTATAATGCTAAGTATTTTGTCATTAAATATTTAACAATCAAAGAATAAATGTACATTTTTTAAAAGAAAAAGTGTGTGAGTCAAAGAGCCAGAAATATCTAGGGCACTTAATTAAGACAATATCATATCTCAATTATGTCTCAATTATTATTATGTCTCAATTATTAAGACAATATCCTATCTCAACTATGTCTTTCTCTTTCATGAAATAATTTATTCATTATGACGTAGAACCTTTTGTAATAATAGCAGCTAAACATTATGGAGTACCTTACTTATACAAGGCCCTATGCAAGGTGCTCTACTTTTTAATCCTCATAATCCTAAGAGGGAGATATTGTCATCGCATTTACAGATGAGAACAGAGCCTATAGAGGGATCACATCCTGTGCCCAAGATCACTCAGGTCGGAAGCAACAATTTGCTTGCTCTGCCCAACTCTGTAATGACTGTTTCAGCACCCACCCTACTTCCACACTACATATGCTTTTAAATTATATGCTACCTTCATTTATTTATGTGTAGGGCTGATTACTAAAGAAAAACCTAGTCTATCTTTATAATTTTATTCTTGAATTTTATTAAGGTGCATTATATAATATTCTTCTGATTCTCTCTTTTTTGCACCTGACACCATCCACTGAGAATCAGTGTGATCCTCACATGCTTTATCTTTGAATCCTCTGTCAACTTTCAGTATCCACTTTAGAGGCTCCCTGGGTCTCTTAACTTGCTTTTCAAACTTATCCTTGCCTTGAGGGTGGGCAAGTTCCCTTCCCACTGACTTTCCCCACACTGAAAAGCTGAGGCACCCGACTGAAAACAGCATCTCTTCTGAAAACAAGAATTGTTTTTTTAGGTCTTCTGTTTTATCATCAAAATCCACACTTACCACTTTGATTTCTACTTCATAACATATACATATCTCACTGGAATTCCTGATCACAAACAACACATACTGAAGGAATTTATTGGAAGGATATAAAGTAGCTCATAGAATGGCAGAAATGCTAGAGAATCAGAATCGGAAATAGGAATCTAGGGGGATTAGGGATTTAGGACCATAACCATGGTTTTGCTATAGGAATAGCTAGTTAGAATGCTGCTATCCACTGATGTGCATGTTTGTGTATACATGTTTGCATGATATCCTGCATTGATTAACTGCATCATTGTTAGTAAGAAAAATATTAGAAAAAATGGAATTAACCCAAATGTCCATCAATAGGGTATTGGTAGAATAAATGATATAGTAATTTAAGAAGAAAATGGGGCACCTGGGTGGCTCAGTCGGTTAAGCATCCGACTGCAGCTCAGGTCAAAGTCTCATGGTTTGTGAGTTGGAGCCCTGCCTCAGGCTCTGTGCTGACAGAATAGTATATTGGATAAAAGTTATTGTAATAGAACTAACCATACACTCATAGAATGATATTCAAGATATTTTAAAAAATGGGAAAAAGTTACAAAATAATGTTTAATATTATTATATTTTTGTCTTAAAATATATTTATTTTGGAGGTTCCTGGGTGGATCAGTCAGTTAAGTGTATGACTCTTGATTTCAGCCCAGGTCATGCTCTCACAGTCGTGAGATCAACAACTAACAGCATGGAGCCTGCTTGGGATTCTCTCTCTCCCTCTCTCTCTCCCCTCACCCACTCACGTGAGCATGCCCTCTCTCAAAATAAATAAATATTTAAAATACATATATATATATACGGGGTGCCTGGGTGGCTCAGTTGGTTGAGCATCTGACTTTGGCTCAGGGCATGATCTCGTGATTTGTGAGTTTAAGCCCCAAGTCTGGCTTTGTGCTGACAGCTCAGACCCTGGAACCTGCTTCAGATTCTGGGTCTCCCTCTCTCTGCCCCCTCCTCCACTCATGCTCCGTCTCTCTCCCTCTCTCTCTCAAAAATAAACATTAAAAAATTAAAAAAGTATATATATATATATATATGCGTATACATATATATATATGCGTATACATATATATATGCGTATACACATATATATATGCGTGTGTGTGTGTGTGTATATATATATATATATATTTAGGGGCACCTGGGTGGCTCAGTCGGTTAAGCAGCCCACTTCGTCTCAGGTCATCGTCTCGCGGTTCACGAGTTAGAGCCCCGCGTCAAGCTCTGTGCTGACAGTTCAGATTCTGTGTTTCCATCCCTCTCTCTGCCCCTCCCCTGCTCATGCTCTGTCTCTCTGTCAAAAATAAATTTAAAAAAACGTTAAAAATATATATGTTTATTTCTATATGTATAAAAAATTTCAGGAGGAATATATACCAAAGTTTTTTTCTCTAGGTGGTTAATTAATGGAACACTTTGATTTATTATATCATATTTCTGAAGTGTTTGAAATGTTTTTGTTAATAACTATAAAGTACTTGAATATGCCTCTCCTCATTGAAGCTTTCAATTATAATTTTCTCCCTAATACTTATATTTTTAGTGTAAGTAGGGCAATGACAGCCATATTTAGCTTTCTCTGCTCTACGTAAATAGATGTTCTCAAAAACAAGAATTAATACTCCTTTTCCTCACTCTCCTCACCCTCCACTGTGGTAGGCCTCATTTCTTTAGTGAGTATGGCCAACTGAATATGGAAGAGTAAATAAAGAACAGATTCTAAATAGTTTCACATTGCAATTTTGTGATTGTCATGGAGTAGCATTAAATATTGCTTTACCACAGTATGTAGATTCTAATCCCACTTTTGTTTTACATTTTTATTTTATCTATCATTGTTGTCATCACTCTCATCAGTTAAAATAACTAGTTTTAAATATCAGCTTATTCTCTAAAAGTACTCCTTTTCCCATTGGGATTTTTTCCCAATCATTGTAGTGTAGAAAAAAATTTTAAACTTTGAGTAAAAACTATTAGGCAAAGTTTTAAAAATATGTCTTAAAATACTTATATGTATTTAAATTTGGTGTAAAACTTGATGAAACTCATTTTAGTTTGATCAATATTTAAAAAAATTGTTTTAAATGTTTTATTTATTTTTGAGCAAGAGAGCATGAGCTGGGGAGGGGTAGAGAGAGGGGAACAGAGGATCCAAAACAGGCTCTGTGCTGACAGCAGTGAGCTCAGTGCAGGGCTTGAACTCATGGACCTTGAGATCATGACCTGAGCTGACATCAGACTCTCAAGCAACAGAGCCATCCAGGCACCCCTAGTTTGATCAATATTAATATTTCAAATTATTGAATTAAGATTATTAGAAACTTATAAGACATTTTGGTATAGTAATTTAATCATGTTAAGAGTTAAAATAATTGCAAACTGGTGGAACCACTCTGGAAACAGTATGGAGTTTCCTTACAAAATTGGGAACTTGCAGCCCAACATTTATAGCAGCATTATCTACAATAGCCAAATTATGGAAACAGCCCAGGTGTCCATTGACTGATGAATGGATAAAGAAGATGTGGTTTATATATACACAGTGGGATATTAGCCATAAAAAAGAATGAAATCTTGCCATCTGTAACAATATGGATGGACATGTAGGGCATTGTGCTAAGTGAAATGTCAGACAGAGAAAGACAAATACCATATGACTTCACTCATGTGGAATTTAAGAAACAAAACAAACAAGCAAAGGGAAGAAAAAAAGAGAGAGCAGCAAACCACGAAACAGACTCCTAACTATAGAGAAAAAACATGGTTACCAGAGGGGAGGTGGGTGGGAGGATGGGTGAAATAGGTGATGGGGATTAAGGAGGGCACTTGTGATGAGCACTGGGTGATGTATGAAATGTTGAATCACTTCATTTTATTTATTGAACACCTGAAAATAATATTACACTGTTAACTGACCAGAATTTGATTTAAAACTTTAGGAAAAAAATTAAAAAGAGTTAAATTCATGATTTTTGTTTGCTTATTTGTTTGTTTTTAGCATTCTGTATTGGAAGAAGAGATTTCTATAGATGAAAAAGATGCCTTTGTTTAGTAAATCACACAAAAGTCCAGCAGAAATCGTGAAAACTCTGAAAGACAATTTGGCCATTTTGGAAAAGCAAGACAAAAAAACAGACAAGGTATGAACTAAAACAATAATGTTATTTTTTAAATGCATATGTTCCAAAACCAAAAACCAGTATAAAAGCTTGATGAAGAATCCCAAATATGGTCTGTGATGCTCACATAAAGTTTCTATAAATACATTTAAGTGTGGCGGGGCACCTGGGTAGCTCAGTCGGTTAAGCATCCAACTTCAGCTCAGGTCATGATCTCACAGTTCATGGGTTTGAGCCCCATGTCGAGCCCCATGTCTGTGCTGTCAGCACAGAACTTGGAGCCTGCTTCGGATTCTGTGTGTCTCTCTCTCCCTCTCCCCTGCTCACCCTCTGTCTGTCTGTCTGTCTCTCTCTCCCTCTCAAAAATAAATAAACATTAAAAAAAATTAAAAAAATAAATTGATTTCAGGTTTTATGCAATTGTTAAGTCTGTTGCCTTGAACTCTTAGTTCACTCTCTTGAGCCTCTGACCAAACTTGGATCCCTTTAGACTATAGAGCTTAAAAATCTAAGGGGTTACACTGGAATATAATGTTATACTGACATGAAGGATAAAACAGTTTTTGTTTTTTGGGTTTTGGTGGGGTTTTTTTTGAGAGAGAGAGAGAGAGAGAGAGAGAGAGAGAGAGAGACAGGGCATGCACAAGTGGGAGAGGGTCCGAGAGAGAGGAAGAGAATCCCAAGCAGGCTCCATGCTGTCACTGTGGAACCTGATGTGGAGCTTGATCTCATGACTGTGAGATCATGACCTGAGCTAAAATCAAGAGTCATATGTTTAACTGGGTGAGCCACCCCAGGTACCCCAAGACATTTTTATTTAAAGCTCAACTGATAATTTCTATGACAGTGAACCTCATTTTAACATTTTTCAAAGGTCCTACTAAGCAGGGTTTCCTCATAGGAAGGATTGTTTTTATTATTTGATTCCTTCAAAGGGATGTTGGATCCTGCATATTCAATTTCTCTCTAAAGTGACTAGTATATGGCAAGACTTAAGAGATCTATAAAATAAATATTCTTCAGTTCACAGTATCTTTCTACCTCAATGTATAATACAATCTTGTATTCTTATAGGAATGTAGGAATCTATTTTCTATCCGACATCTTATAAGGGATGTAGAACTGTATTTTAAATTCTTGTGTAGTTGTATAATATTGAACCAAATATTGGCCCAATTAGAAGAAATGACCTCCATAAAAGAGTAAATATGAATGGCAGAAGACAGGAAAAAAAAAACCATAAAAAGATACTCATTTCCATAGTAGTCAGGAAAAAGCCAATTAAAACCATAGCACATTCCTATTATACACCCACTATCTTGGCAAAAATGGAAAATGTCTCATATTAAGTGTTGGCAGGGATGGAAAGCAAATGAGAACTTTCATCCAGTGTGAAGGATAAAGTACAAACTGGTGTTACTGCTTTGGAAACCAGCTTAGTATCATCTGTCGTATATGAAGATGTGCCTGTGCTAAAACCTGCAGTTCCACTCCTAGGTACAAACTCTAGAGATAATCTTGCACTTAGGCACCAGGATGCATGTATAAGAGTGTTCATAGCATTGCTCTTCATAATAACCCCTCAGTGGAAACAGCCCAAATGTCCATCAAAGGTAGAACTGAAAAATTGTAGTCTCACCATCAATGGAATACTTGAGAGCAATGAAGTTTAAGGCACTGCTGCCTACGTGCAACCGCATGGATGAATCTCGCATACATAATACTGAATAAAAGAAGCACCTCATAAAAGGACACAGGTACTATTCCAAAAAGTTCAAAATTGGCAGAACTAGACTATATTGTTTTGGAATGCAAACACAAGTAAGAAAACTGTAAAGAAAACTGAAGAAATGATGGTCATCAAAGACATAAAAATATTTTCTTCTAGGTTGAAAAGGTTGCCTTCAGGTGACTTCAGGGTTTCTGAAAATACTGTGTTCTTGCCCTGTGTTATGGTCACATAGCTGTTTGCTTTATAATTATTCTAAACTATGTAGAATATGAAATATTCTTCTCTGAGTAAATCTCACACTTTGAAGAGACTTCCAACCTTTAATAAATTAAGGATTGTTTCAGTCAGATCTTAAGATGTATCTGGAAATTATGTTTTTAAAGTAGTGTTATGCTGCTATGAATTACTTTTATTTAATTTGCCTTATTCTCTTAATTTCCTGCTTCAATTATAATGATTACAGTAGTACACTTGAAAGTATAAAACTATATTTCTTTTAAAATATTCAGCAAATTAAATTATTAACTTATTGGCCTGTTCTCCTTTGCTCCCCTGCATTAATTAAAAAAGATTTATTGAGTAAATTCACATGCCATATAATTTGCTCCTTTAAAGGGCAAACTTTAAAATTTACAATTCAGTGATTTTTAGTATTCTCACAAGGTTCCACAATCATCACCAATATCAAATTCCAGAACATTTTCACCACCCCCAAAAGAAATCCTGTACTTGTTAGCAGTCATTCTTCATTCTCCCTTCCCCAAGCCTGAGCACCCACTAAATCTACTTTCTACTTCTATGGATTTTCCTATTATTCTTTAAAATATAGAGAATTTTTTTTTTAAGTTTCCTAGATAGCAAAAAAAGGCAATGATTATGTGGGAGAGATAAGTGGATTAACAAAATTTAATGGGTTTTGATAATCGATTGTGTGTTTGACAATTTTTTTTTAATTTTTAAAATTTTTTCTTAAAAAAAATTTTTAATGTTTATTTTTGAGGGAGAGAGAGAGAGACAGAGTGTGAGCCCGGGAGGGGCAGAGAGAGGGGGAGACACAGAATCTGAAGCAGACTCCAAGGTCTGAGCTGTCAGTGCAGAGACCAACGTGTGGCTCAGACTCACAAACCATGATATCATGACCTGAACTGAAATCAAGAGTTGGATGCTTAACCGACTGAACCACCCAGATGCCCCAACAATTCAGTTTTATTACTTAGTCTGTTAAAAAATCAGAGTAATAGGAATTTGTTGAAAAACCTTAACAAATGCTTTGAATAAAGACGAGTAGCTACGGATAGGTCTTCAAAACAGTCAATTTAATTTTTAAGAGTAAAATTTATAGTTAATTACTAGCAAAGTTGGACTATGAATATGGTTTTAAAAGTTTTTTTTTTAAGTTTATTTTGAGAGAGAGAGAGAAAGAGAGAGAGGGAGGAGTGGGAGCAAGAGAGAGAGAGGGGAAAGAGAGAGAATCCCAAGCTGGCTCTGCACTGTCAGCATAGAGCCCAGTGTGGGGCTTGAACTCACGAACTGTGAGATCATGACCTGAGCCAAAATCAAGAGTCAGATGACTAACTGAGTGAGGCACCCAAGGACCCCGAATATGTTTTAAAAGAAGATTGTTTTAATTACATTGACTAACTAGAAATACTAGAGATATTTTTTATGTGAATAAATTTTTGCAACATTTTCCAAAATAGAAAAAGAAATGTCTATGAAAAAGTGTTTTTTTGTTTGTAACTGTAGTGTTCTTTGATCATAAATAAACAGAATCCAAAAAGTAGATTTGTTCGTTTGTTTGTTGATAGCTTGAAAATATTCATTCCTCATAACTATGAGTATATTTTTTGTTCACCAGGCTTCTGAGGAAGTGTCGAAATCACTGCAAGCAATGAAAGAAATTCTGTGTGGTACAAATGACAAGGAGCCTCCCACAGAAGCCGTGGCTCAGCTCGCACAAGAGCTCTATAACAGTGGCCTGCTGGTGACATTGATTGCTGACCTACAGCTGATAGACTTTGAGGTAAACTATCTGTAAAAGGATGACGCTTCTGTTTTTTAATTTTAGTGTATACAAGATCATAAATACTTGACTTTTTCTATTATTACCATTCATATATTATATAAAAACCCAGTATTTTTCTAAAACTTCTAAAATTTCTTTAATAAAGCAAAAATGTATCTTATAGTTAAGTTTTCTGCAGGTAGGTAGCAAGGTTGGTGGCCAATAATAATAGTAATAATAAGAGATAACTTTGAGTGCTTACACATGCCATACAGTTCTAAGCACTCATCTCCTTTAATCCCCCCCCCTTTTTTTTTTTAATTTTTATTCTCAAGTTAGTTAACATACAGTATAGTCCTGGATTCAGGAGTAGAACCCAGTGACCCATCTCTTACATATGACACCCAGTGCTCATTCAGAAGAGTGCCTCCTTAATGCCCATCACCCATTTAACTCACCCCTCACGCCCTCATCTCCTTTAATTCTTAAAACTACCTATGTGATTGCTACTATATGATTAGCCTCATTTTACTGATGAAGAACCTAAAGTTCAAAGATAATAAGTAATTTGTGCAGTCACTCAGGTACTTAAGAGCCTAAGCTGTATTCAAGCTTAATGTCTCTCAGGCCTGTTCATTTAGTTAAAGTATTATACCAATGATTTAAGAAGTTTGTTAAATGCTAGTAATATAGGATATTTATCTCATTTTGAAAGCAGTTATACCTCATTTATCTAGATAATAAGTGAGCTAAATAAAAAAAAATTTAGAAATGTTAAGTGGTGAATAAGTATAGGCATTTAATTACCTGTGGCCTGAGAGCAGTGTTTTTCAGTGAACAGGCTGTATGTAAGGCAAGTTTGGCCATTGGCTGAGTGATGGAAGTCTTAGCTTTGATTTGTTTGCTGTTTTGTTACCACCATTACTAAGTGCTTGGGTTTCTATTGATTTTCAGAGATAGAAGAAAATGCAAATTTCTGAAATAGCTTTTAGTTTTCTCACTGAGGAGATGAAAGGAAAACTAATTATGGTGATTACAGTGATTAGACCAAGATAAGGTCAGGGCTCTGGGGATCTGTGGAAATACTAGCCCACAGCTCTTTGGATGGCTTAGATAGGGGAAGATTTTTGGCTGAGGGCACGGGGAGGAGGAATGCAGAGCAAGACTGTTCTGGAGACGGGAAGCCAGGTGTGTTGGCTGAACACTATACTGAGTGGAGGACCCCAAAGGGTCCAGACTTCAACTCATCCTTCCTTTCAGACACACCTGCCTTTTTCTTTCTTTCCTTCCTTCCCTTATCTATTCTTCTGTCTTTGACATTTCTGCTCAATAATCTCTTTTCCTACTTTCTCCTCTTGCCTAGCTCGCTCACTCACGCTCCCCATCTTACTCTTCACTTTTTAAACTGGCCATATGTGGAATGAAGTGTAGTTTTATCATTGCATCTGTGTATTTTCATGTTTCTTTTATTTAGTTTCAAATGAGATATTATGAACATTTATAGGAGTCGTGCCTAGTGGAAAAATACTTGGAATTAAAATTGTTTAGAGTCCCTGCTGTGCCATTTGATAGTAATGTAACCTCTTTGAGACTAACTTTTGTCATCTCTAAAATAGGAAAAGTATGAACTTCCAGCAGTTTTAAATATTAAACTGAATTTTAAAAATACATGTTGTATAAGAACAATAAATACATGTACAGACTATACACAAATGTCAGATAGTATATTCTTATTTCCTCTCTTAAACTGAAGTTAAATGTAAGCTGGTTTATTTTTGTTATAATCCTTGATTTTTTTTTGTTTATTATTTTAATTTTAGATTTAGTTGATCAGTGACCATAAATGGGAAAAATACTCCCTACTTTTGGATTATGGTATTGTATTTCTATAAATCTCCTATTGTTTTGAAGATTTCCCTCAAAGCAGCAGTATATTAAGCCATTATCGTGATTAATTCGTATGTTAGCTTGAGTTGGTTTATGAGATTAGCCCAATTTGCAGTTGGATGCTGGAAGAAATATGACCAAGGATGGTTATGTTTTGAAGAATGAGTCAGGGATGAGATGTCATGAGGTCCAGTGAACTAGGAAAGTCTTGAGCAGCCACAGAATAGTGTTGGTTCAAAGCACTACCCAAGAATTAGGGAGGTAAGAGTATATCAAGACAGATTTCAGGTATCTTGCAACTTTGCTTAGCGTTGGTTTAGATATCAAAAGAGGAACAATAAGAACTACTTATACAAGACTCTGTCAGTTAAGTGTCTGACTCTTGGTTTTGACTCAGGTCATGATCTCAAGGTTCGTGAGTTCGAGCCCCACATCAGGCTCCGTGCTGACAGTGGGGAGCCTGCTTGACGTTCTCTCTCTCTCTCTCTCTCTCTCTGTCTGCCTCCCATCTCTCAACAAATAAATAAACATTAAAAAAATATTTTTGGATTAAGACATCCAGTTGCCTAAAAGTTGACTTACACGTTATCAAGTCAACTTTTACTGTCTGGAATCCTTAGGGAAAGAAGTATCTTTCTGAATATTTTCATTTTCCATGTAAGTGAAGATTAATTCTTCAAATAAAGGAAGTCAAACAAATTACTTTTGTGGATTACATTTTCTCTAAAATGCATTGTATACTTGCCCCTCTCCAAAGTAGTATTCTAGATATAATTTTTTACTGTTGACTCAGAACTAACATTATGAAGATCTATTGTTGTAGCAATAAAACAGCAGACAGTTCTTTTTGTTTTCAACTTTACTAAGGTATAATTGACCAGACAGTTCTTTCTTGACTTTGTCCATTCAACTGATGTAACATGATGCCTAGAACTCGGTTATAAATGAATGTGATGTTCAGTAGGTGCGGCTGTCCTTCTCAAGCCCATAAAAAAATAGATACTTATAAGTACTTCTTGGTTGACTAAGTGAAAAACAGTTAAAATTTAGGACAGTTCAATTTTAAGCATTCCACTCATGACATACAGTATTTTCAGGAAGGAGGCACCATTTGTAGCATTATTAGCTTACTTGCAGAAATGTGCTATGTATCTCTATGGACTGGAGGTACTAACCGTCAGCCTGCAAGCAGCATCTTTCTATCTCAAGCCTAAAGTATCCATATAAGCTAGTGACAGCTTGAAAAAATTCATCCTAACTTTAGAACTCAGTCTAATCACACAGAACTCTGCCCTCCTTGTCTCTTGGTTCGTAGGTAGAACTGGTATAGCCCCTTCTGGATTGAAAGTATCTTGAGTACTAGAACCCTGTTGCCCACACCTAATGCTATACACACTGGTTGGTTGAGTGAATGAATGAATGAATGTAGGCATGAGAATGAGAGCTTGAAGCAGAGGTAAGGGAATTAGACCAAAGGAAAGTGTTCTGAATGCAGCAATAAGCCAGTTTTCTTGAAGAATTAGTAAATTGTTTAGAAGATAATTCAAGAGCGATGATAACATTCTAGTAAGTGAATAGCCTCTCATGGGGTTTTTGGAAAGTACAATAGTCATCTGACTGCAAAATTTCTGGTATGTGTTTATAACAGGAAGAAAAAGATATTTAGGGATGGGCTATAGCTTTTGTCAGATAAACTAAAAGGATGGGGCATTCCTTACAGAGAAAAGTGAACTTTTAGAAGACACTGAGATGGGTTTTTTTGTTAGTTGTAAAAGTTTAGGTCTCTAGGCAGTGTCTGGAAGGAAAAGACTAAAAGGGAAGAGCTTAAATTTCCTTTTGCAGAGTAAAGTAACAGAAATTTGAGAAATGCCCTCTCTTTGGCTCTGATTGATGGAAGTAGGGGAAAGTTTTGGAGTGAGGGAAAGAGATTCCAGAACCATGACAGAGAGAAGGGACTTAAGGAAAAAGATGATCAGGAATTCTGACAAACCTTTAAAAATAGCGATTCATAGAATTCAATTTGAAATTGTTTCTGCACTATGCTATAATTACCCTTTGTTACCTTTAAAACTTTGATAAAAGAACTATGTACTAACAGTATATGCTGAGTGAAGGAGAAAGGGTGGTTTTCTATACTTGGAGGCAACAGGGTGTTGAGGAAATAACTAGCTGCAGGAGGAAGGACCGGGAACAGGGTTGAGGGGAGCTTGGAGCAGGGGTTCAGAATCCAGAGCTGACAACAGTGATGGTGGCCATGGCAGTGGCTTAGATTGGGTAGCAGGCACTGCCTTGGGAAACTGTGTGACAAACCCATTTCTCCTTCAGGAATCCAGAGCAAAGTAGTCCATTGGGGAGGGGAAGGTACTGGAGGATCCTACTATTTTGTAAATAAGGGTAGTTAGGAGGCACACCTTCGAGTTAAAATTGTGGGTGGCTCAGTCAGTTAAGTGACTGACTTCAGCTCAGGTCATGATCTCACAGTTTGTGAGTTCAAGCCCTACGCTGGGCTCTGTGCTGACAGCTCAGAGCCTGGGGCCTGCTTTGGATTCTGTGTCTCCCTCTCTTTCTGACCCTCCCCCACTCACACTCTGTGTCTCTCTCACTCTCAAAAATAAATATTAAAAAAAAAAATGGGGCACCTGGGTGGCTCAGTTGGTTAAGCGCCCAACTTCAGCTCAGGTCGTGATCTCCCAGTTTGTGGGTTGGAGCCCCTCATTGGGCTCTGTGCTGAGAGCTCAGAGCCTGGAGCCTGCTTCAGATTCTGTGTCTCCCTTTCTCTCTGCCCCTCCCTTGCTCATGCTCTCTCTCTGTCTCAAAAATAAATAAAACATTACAAAAAAATTAAAAAAAAAAAGAAAGTCTCATTACTTTATAGCTATAAATTTTTAATCTAATCCTTTAGGCCATAAAGTTGCTGACAGAAAGGAACTACTTCTGCATATTATTATGAGGTTAAAAAAAAAAAAAAGACTTGTGGCTGAGATTGCAAATCTTCAGATTTTATGGGCTCAGGATCAAACTCAGAGCTGTGTTTTTTGAGGTTTGGCCACTATTCAAGACACAGCTTCAGACTCTGATGTTTTGAAACACAATGTGATAGGAGATCAAAGGATGAAATTTATTGATGCATTCATTTTAAAGAAAGGCAGGTGTGCCTTGCAAAACTAGGGTGGATGCAAAGTCATCTGTTCGGGCTGAATTAGAAAGTAGTTCAAAGAAGCAGAAAACTTTCTGTTATGATAATTTAATCTCTAAGGCTTAATTCTTGCTACATTAAATAAAAGTCAGCAAAATGAGTACTTCAGTATCAGCTTCTCATTAACCCATTTTATGGTCCTAAATTTTTGAAGATTTCTGTCCCTTTTTAAAAACCCTTTTCTGTTCCCTGGCCTCCTCTTTAAAGTGGTCCTTCGCCTTTGGTTTTATTACTATAAAAACGAAAAATCATAAAGCCTTAAGACATAAGCTTTGACTATGCTTCATGCATAATTTGAAATGCTTACCATGTGTATAGGGCATTGATTCTACTTGGTCTTCATTCTGTTTGGTTGTTTATTTTGCACCTGCCATTAAACAAATTAAGTTACAGAATTTACAATTACAGGTGAGGAAGTACTATATCATATTAAATGGAATTTTATGTTATTGTTACCCTAATGCCCTCTTAAAATAATGAATATAAACTTTAGAAGCATTTATCCTATAAAGGTACATAATATGTGGGTGATTTAAAATGGTGTTGGAATCAGGCCCTTAATCAGAAGCATAACATGTTAATTGGTTGTATTCTCCCTATAAAGACAGTGACCGTTTTACTTTGACCCTACTATACTTTTTAAGCAGTGTAACCTGCCATAAAGATAAAGACTGCTCATGCCATGTATAATGTACAGAATGTTTTGTCCCCTCTGCTTTCTGGGGAACACTGGCTCCTTCCCCACCCACATGGTTACAGTGGGAGCAGCCATTTTGCATGGCTTGACACCCTGCCCCCCACACACAGCTGATTGGCTTAGTAGTGGATATCTGATCAAAGGGACAGGACCACAGTATTCTGCAGGATTCTGGAAGTGAAACTGAGGTAGAACCTCAGTCTCCGACCAGGAGCTAATGGTATTCCACGCGATTTCTGTATCGATGGTCAGGTTTCCTACCATGTAAATGAAAAAAGTAGGAAGCCAGCCTGCAGAAAAGACAGAAAGAAGAATGATGATGGGGAGAGAAATAGAGGGTCAGAGAGATAGAGATAGAGGGCCATCCTTGATGGGATTCGTGTCATAGGTAAATATAATTATACTGAAAAAAATTTGAGAGCAACTCATCCTGAGCTAGCCTGTGTTTGGGTTCTTTGAAACTTTCCCAGTACCTGTAAATTAGTTTAGCTTGAATTTTAGTTCCCTGCAAAAGTGCTCATCCATGCAGTGAATACTCCCCACCCCCAGCTCTGCTTATCTAGTTCTGCTCCCGAAAGTCAGTACAAACATTTGCCCTACACACCTTAGCTCTCCCCGTCCCACTCCGCAAGGCCAACCTGTACAGGAGCAGAAGAGAGAAAGAAGCGAACAGAGGAGAGAAGTCAATGGCTACAATTATGTTTCATCTTTTTAAAAGTTAAGGTATAATTTACAAACAGTGACATTCTCTCTTTTTAATATGCAGTTCTGTGATATAGGAAAATTCCATCACCCCCCAAATTTTCCCTTGCCCCTTTGTAATCCTCTCCTTTTCCTACCATCAGCTGCTGGCAACCACTGGTCCATCTTCTGTCCATGTATTGTTTGCCTTTGTAGGTGTGTAAATGGAATCGTGGAAAATGTAGCCTTTTGAGTCTGTCTTCTTGCATATAGTATAATGCATTTAGGATTCGTCCATGTTGTTGCTGTGTATCAGGAGTTTGTTCCTTTTCATCACTGAGTAGTATTCCACTGCATGGATATACCACAGACCATTTATCCATTCTCCAGTTGAAGGATATTTGAGGAATTTCAAATTACAAATAAAACCTTTATAACCATTTATGTACAGTTGTGTGTGCCAATGTAGGTTTTCATTTCACTTGGGTAAATACCTAGGAGTAGGATTATTGGGCAGTATTTGGATTTTTTGTTTGTTTGCTTTGGCTTTGGTTTTTAACTTCAGTCACTGATGTAAGTGTTGGTGGTATATCACTGTGATTTTAATTTGCAGCCTCCTAATGACTCATGTTGTTGAGCATCTTGTCATGTGTTCATTTGCCACCATATCTCTTCCTTTGTGAATTGTCTATATAGATCTTTTGCCCTCTTTTTATTTGGTTGTTGAATTTTGAGAATTCTTTATATATCTTGTATACAAGTCAATGGCTACAACTTTAAAGTGGGTGCCTGCTCTGTTTTACTCCTGTATTTGCCTTCTCTTACTTATGTTATCAGCGAAGGGTGCTCTTTATCATTAGTTACTTCTGATTGCTGTTCATTGCTTCTTTCTTCCTTCTTTTTCTTTTTCCTTATTTAACTCCAGTGACACTTCCATATGTATCATTCATTCTGCAAATAATCTTTGAGCATCTCCCGTCAGGGCTGACCTTTTTGATTTTGCCAGCTTAACGCAAGTGCTTCTTCAGGTTTGGTATCTGTTCACTTACATTATATGTTATTTTAGAATTACTGGCTAATTTAAGGCATTTTTGGTCATTTCTAGATGTTGTTTTATTATCATGAAACATTTTCTTGTCTTTTTTTTTTCTGACCACTTCTAGATCCAGAACTTGAGACCTAGCAGTCTGATGGTTGGCTGAAGACTGGTTTTGAAATAGTTAAGGCTTTACTCTAGTTAGTGTGATGAATGGATATCTGCATAGGTTATGTATTATGGAAAGACCATCATTAATCATCTTGTACCTGTTTAAGGTTTCTCTAATCCTTTCCATTCTGATCCTTTCCTCTGATGTGAGAAACTGTTCCTGGTATCAGAGCTTGTTTTTGTTATCCACAGGGGGCTTCCTTTGCCTTTGCACACTATTTGCTAATGAACCAGAAGAATGTTTTTCTCTGTGTAAAAGTTGGATAGAGTTCTGTGGAGCTTCATTTCTACTGTTCACTGGAATGCCGTATGGAAATGTTCTTGTGGCATTTCACTGGGAAGTATGAAAAACATGCTCTTATGACTTTTCAAAGAGGACTGATATTATGTAGTATTACTGTAGAGTCTAGAATGGTTTGAATAAAACATTTTATTTTTAATTTAAATTTCATTTTATTTTTTTTAATTTTTTTTTAACATTTATTTATTTTTGAGACAGAGAGACACAGAGCATGAATGGGGGAGGGGCAGAGAGAGAGGGAGACACAGAATTGGAAGCAGGCTCCAGGCTCCGAGCCATCAGCCCAGAGCCCGACGCGGGGCTCGAACTCACGGACCGCGAGATCGTGACCTGAGCCGAAGTCGGACGCTCAACCGACTGAGCCACCCAGGCGCCCCTAAATTTCATTTTAAATTTTAAATTTTATTTATATTTACAGCTGTATCTCTTATACAAGTGTACTGCTTAACATCTATATAAATGAAATTGAGATAGCATGAAGTAGCATACTAGAACCTTTTTTAGTATTTTAAAATTATGAGAGCAACTGACCCCAAAGCATCCTTTTATTTGTTTTTAAACATTTATTTATTTTGAGAGAGAGAGAGAGAGAGAGAGTGCGAGCAGGGGAGAGGCAGAGAGAGAGGGTGAGAGAGAATCCGAAGCAGGCTACGTGTTGGGTGTGGAGCCTGACTTGGGGCTCGATCCCACAATCTGGGGATCATGACCTGCACCAAAATCAAGAGCCAGACACCCAACCAACTGGGCCACTGGGTGCTCCATCTAATACATCCTTTTAAATTGAAGGCTCAGCTCCTAATTTTCTAAATTTGGATTTTATGTAGTGTTTTTTCTTAAAGGAAGATATAATTTGCTTTCCCAAGTGCCTGTGTTTTTTTTTTGTTGTTTGTTTTTTTTATCTTTCTTTCTCCTCTTTTCTTCAATTCTTCTTTCTTCTTCCCTGGCTCCCTTTCTTTTCTGCTTTCTTAATTTTCTCTCTTTCTCCCTTATTTCCACCCCTCTCTGTTTCTCTCCACGGAATAAAGTGAAAGCAATGGATAGCCATAGATTTTTCTTATATTTAATTATTGCCAACATTTTGATATTATTTCTGTCAGTTACATATACCATAATTTATGTAAGCATGCCTAATTCTGGACATATTGTTTCTAACTCTATAGTATCACCACTATGATTAAGACCTCTGTGCCTGAAATTTTTCTTCTGTATTTAACATTGTTATTTAGGATTATTTCCTCAGGCTAGATTTCCCAGTTTGAGATTCTAGAACATCATTCAGGTATTATTTAATTGCTTTATATCCTCACCAGCAATGTATGAGAACCAGCATCAAATTTACCATTTAAAAATTCTGGGATGGGGCACCTGGGTGGCCCAGTCAGTTAAGGATCTGACTTTAGCTTAGGTCATGATCTCACAGTTTATAAGTTTGAGCCCCACATCAGACTCTGTGCTCACAACTTGGAGCCTGGAGCCTGGAGCCTGCTTCAGATTCTGTTTCTCCCTCTCTCTCTGCCCCTCCCCCACTCGTGCTCTGTCTCTCTCTCTCAAAAATAAATAAACATTAAAATATTAAAAAAAATTAATTCTGGGACTCTGGACTTAGATGACAGCATAGGAGGCTCCTGAATTTCCCTCCTCCTATGGATAAACAGAAGGTACAGTTATACATGTGGGAATTCCCTCTGAGAGAAATGCAGAAATTCAGCTAAGTGATCCCTACTCATTGAGCAACTGAGAAAATACCCACATCAAAATGAGTGGGAAAAGCTGAGACATACTCTGGCCATAGACCCTACCCACTGGCATAGCACCATGCTGTTGGGAGGGAATCCTAACACCCATCTTCTCTTTGAGGAGCAAAGGGTTTGAACCACACATCTAGTGCCCCTACTTTTAAGGCTGTCAGCTGAGGGATGGGCCCCCAAATCACCTATGTATGAAAGCTAAAAGGGCTTGCATTCACGAATCCCAAAGGACTCTAGCAAACAAAGGAGCAGTTCACGGGTGCATGAGCACTTGCTGTAACTATCCCTGACTCCCCCGGGCTAGGCACAGAGGAAGCCAACAGGAACAACCATCTCCCAGTCTTTCTCTGGAAGGGGGTTTGATGCATACTTTACAAGCTGCTGTGTGAGGTTCTGGCCTTTAATTAACATGGATCTACTTGCTGGCTACAGTCTTCCAAAGGGCCCAGAAGAGCTAGTGGGCGCTTCCCCTGCTTTCTTCCACCAGCTTGCTCCAATAAGAAAAGCAATAATAAATAATGCAGGGAAATCTCATGTACCTTGCCCAGTTTCCCTGATGGCAATATCCTGCAAAACTATAGGGCAGTAACGTGATGAGGATATTGATATTGATAAAGTCAAGATATAGAAATTTTCCATCACTACAGAGATCCCTCCACTTGCCCTTTTATAGCCACTCACCTCTGACCTCTAGCAACCACTAATCTGTTCTTCATTTCTGTAATTTTGTCAATTCAAGAATGTCATGTGGGGCGCCTGGGTGGCGCAGTCGGTTAAGCGTCCGACTTCAGCCAGGTCACGATCTCGCGGTCCGTGAGTTCGAGCCCCGCGTCGGGCTCTGGGCTGATGGCTCGGAGCCTGGAGCCTGTTTCCGATTCTGTGTCTCCCTCTCTCTCTGCCCCTCCCCTGTTCATGCTCTGTCTCTCTCTGTCCCCAAAATAAATAAAAAACGTTGAAAAAAAAATTAAAAAAAAAAAAGAATGTCATGTAACTGGACAATGTGTAATCCTTTAAAAAAAATTTTTTTTGAGTTGACACACAATGTTACATTAGTTTCAGGTGTACAACATAGTGATTCCATAAGTTTATAATTTATGCTGTAGTCACCACAAGTGTAGCTACCATCTATTCCCATATATCACTATTACAATATCACTGACTATTTTCATTATGCTGTCTTGATTTATTTCTTCCATAACTGGAAGCCTGTTTTCCTACTCCCCTTCACCCATTTTACCAATACCCCCACTTTCCTCTCCTCTGGTAACCATGAATTCATTCTGTGTTTATAGGTCTATTACTGCATTTTACTTGTTTATTCATTTGTGGGTTTTTTTTTTAGATTCCACATGAGTGAAATCATATGGTATTCATCTTCCTCAGTCTGACTTATTTCACTTAGAATAATACTCTTTATGTCCCTCCATATTGTCTCAGATGGTACAATCTTATTCTTTTTTATAGCTGTGTGATATTACAGTGTATATATATCACATCTCTCTTACCCATTTGTCTGTCGATGGACATTTAGATTGTGTAACTTTTGTAGCTGGCACTTTTCACTCAGCATAATTCCCCAAGATTCATCCAGGCTGTTGCATGTATCAAAGTTCATTCCTTTTGGGGGCACCTGAGTGGCTCAGTCAGTTAAGCATCTGACTCTTGAATTCTGCTCAGATCATGATCTCAGAGTTTGTGAGATCCAGCCCTGCATCGGGCTCCACACTAGTGGCACAGAGCCTGCTTGGGTTTCTCTCTCTTCCTTCCTTCTCTTTGCCCCTCACCCAAATAATAAATAAGTAAGCTTTAAAAAAAAAAATCACTCCTTTTTTATTGCTGAGCCCCTGGTATGGATGTAGCATAGTCTGTTTCACCATTTACCTGTGAAGGATTTCTAGGTTGTTTCTAGCTTTTGGTTATCATAAATAAAGCTGCTATGAACATTCATGGCCAAGTTTCATTTCTCTGTGATAAATACTAGGAGTGCAATACCAATATAGTAGTTGCATGTTAAGTTTTTAAAGAAATTGCCAAATCGTTTTCCAGATTGACCATATATATTAGATCTCCCACCAGCAGTGTACAAGTGCAGTTTCTCTGCATCTTTGTCAGCATTTGCTGTTGTCACTTTTTTATTTTAGCCATTTTGATAGGTATATGTAGTAATTTCTCCTGGTGGTCTTAATTTGCATTTCCCTAATGGCTAATTATGTTGAACATCTTTTATGTGCTTGTAGTCATCTGTAGATATTTGGTGAAATATCTCTTCATGTCTTTTGCCCATTTTCTAATTGGTTTGTATTTTGTACTGTTAAGTTCTGAGGGGAGCACCTGGGTGGCTCAGTCAGTTAAGCATCTGACTCTTGATTTCAGCTCAGAACATCAGTCATGGTCGTAAGATTGAGCCCGTATCGGGCTCTGTGCTGAGTGTGGAGCCTGCTTGGGATTCTCTCTCTCCAACTCTGCAACTTCCCTGCTTGTTCTCTGTCTCTCTCTCAAAATAAATAAACATTCAAAAAAAGTTCTGAGGACTCTTTACATATTCTAGACACTAGGTTTTTGTCATATATATGTTATGAAGTTCTCCTACTCTGTAGCTTGTCTTTTCATACTATTAATAAGATCTTTTGCAAAGCTTAAGTCCTGAATTTTGATGAAGTCTATTTAAGAGTTGTCTTAAACAAGTCTGTTTTTGTTTTACAGATTGTGCTTTTAGTGTCAAGTTTAAGAATTATATGCCTAAATCTAGTTCCTGAGGATTTTCCTCTATTTATTTCTAGAAGTTTTATAGTTCTACATTTTATATTTAAGTCTGTGATCCATTTCGAGCCAGTTTTTTTTAAGTTTATTTATTTTCGAGAGAGAGAGAGAGCATACACACAGGTGCACACACGAGTAGGGAAGGGGCAGAGACAGAGGGAGAGAGAAAATCCCAATTAGGCTCCACACTGTCAGCGCACAGCCTGATGTGGGGTTTGAACTCACAAACTGTAAGATCACGACCTGAGCCAAAATAAAAAGTCTGATGCTTAACTAACCGAGCCACCCAGGTGCCCTCAAGCCAATTTTTGATAAAGTTAATCCTTTAAGAATATTTTATCCTTTCAGATATTCTTTTTTTATTTATTTTTTTTAAATTTTTTTTTCTTTCAGATATTCTTTAAGAATATTTTTCTATGTTAGTATTCTTAATCAGTCCTTAGTGCACATTTCATATGTCTAATAGCTTTAAGATTGAGTAATTAATTGAATAATCTTATTGTCTTCTTTTCCTTTTGAGTCCTAGTTCTTTTATTATTAAAAAAGTGCCTCAATAATAGATAAGCGAGATTCAGTGGTCTCTGTTTGTGCTAAAGGGTTTACAAATGACTATGCCTCTAAATTAGTAAGTCAGGGCAGTCAATATTGAATGCTACTATCTATTGGTCCCTACTATGGACATCGAAATATTGTTTTCCTTGGGAGCTAACAGTGTGATGAGGACTTTCGAGATGAAATTCATTAATTTCAGTGTTTTGTGCTCATTGTTGGAGTCAGCTTAGTATGATGGCTAAGAACCTAGACTCTGGATTCCATCAGTTTGGGAAGGAGTTGTGGCTTTCTCACATGCCACCTGAGTAAGGTAACCTCACTAGTCCTTAATTTCCTTACTTATAAGATGTACATTATAAGGTTGTTATGAGGATTGGAAAATACATATAAAGTTCTTAGTATAAGTGCCTGGCACAGAGTAAGCACTTCTTCATAAGTTGACCGTGGTAGAGATGGAGGTAGCGGTAGACAGGAAAGAGGGGACCTACTGGTCTATGTAGGCAAAGATGTTGTTGTAATACAGAGAAGAACAGTTATCTCAGAGATGAGTACTCCTGAACTGAATCTGAAGGATTAAAAGAGGACTTCGACTACCTCCATTTTGACCTGTCTGTACTTTCGTGTTGATTAAGTTGTTCTTTCCAGCTTATCTCTTAATTTAGGCAAAAGACCCCTGCAGGCAAAGCATCCCTTGGTGGGAACCACAACTACCCCCGCAAGCAATGAGGTCTGCTCTGACATCAGCAAGACCCCACGTGACTGACCCCAAGACAATGATCTTTACAGCTTACCCACATGTACCCACCAACCTTTGTCCCACATTCTCCTTATATAAACCTAGAAGTATTTTCAGCACTTTGGAAACAGTCTTTGAGACGCTAGTCTGCTGTCTTCCTAGTGTTGGCCTCACCAAAATAAATCCCTTTCTTGGGTCACCCTCACTCATCTCTCTTCTTGTGGATTTTGTCAGTGGCACGTGGCTTAACCTGGTCTGTTTGGGACCCCCAGAACCAGGTACTCTTGCACCCCTATGCCCTGATTACAGGATGACTAAGATTTAGCTAGGAAAAGAAAGGAAGGAAGAGCATTCAGGACAAATACAACACGAACAAAGGTACAGAAATGAAAGATTGTGTATAAGTATATGCAATACAGCAATTTGTTATTAATAGAACTTGAAGTAGGAATTGAAAAGTAAGAGAAGTGGCTGGAAAGGTAGGCAAGGTTCAGACCATGGAAGGTGTTGGACTTTTTCAAAGCAAAAGGGGGGCACTGAAGAGAATAAGAGAATAGAATAGTGGGGCGCCTTGGTGGCTCAGTCGGTTAAGTGTCCAACTCTTGATTTCAACTCAGATCATGATCTCACAGTTCATGGGATCGAGCCCCATGTCAGGCTCTGAGCTGACAGCATGGAGCCTGCTTGGTATTCTCTCTTTCCCTTTCTCTCTGCCCCTTTCCCGCCCATGTGCTTTCTCTCTCTCTCTCTCTCAAAATAATAAACATTTTTAAAAAGAGAAGAGAATGGCATAGTTATTTGCATTTTTAGTAAGCTTACTCTGCAGAGTGAAGACTGCTTTGAAGTGGAGGGCATAACTGGAAGATGCTCTTTGACAGTTCAGTTGAGAGATGAAGGCCAGAATCAGGGCCATAGTAACTGAGAATTGAATGTCATTCTTGTCCTTATTTTCATATAAAAATCTCCTGTTCTGGGTACCTGGATGGCTCAGTCAGAAGAGCACACAACTCTTAATCCCTGGGTTGTGAGTTCAAGCCCCACATTGGGTGTAGAGATTACTTAAAAATAAAATCTTAAAAACAAAAAACAAAACAAAGAAACAAAACAAAACAGAAAAGAACCTCCTATTCCATTCAGAGCTTCAGTTGGTGAAGCAGACTAGCCTGAGGTTGTAGGGTGTGTAAGACTGGAAGTCTGGTATATGAGGACTCTAAAAAGTTCTGTCTGAGACTGGCTATAGTTCTTCTGGCTTCAGCTACTAGGACTGAGTGGTCCCGTTTGTCCTCTAGGTTAAATATGATCTCTTAATATCACTAAATCATATATATTCACCTAATAGAAAACTGATCTTTTTTTTTTTTTTTTGTAATACACCAACTTGGGAATGGATAAAGTGGAGGGAAGAAATTACTTAAAAGTACATGTAAGAAACAGGAATTTGATTCCACCCTACATTTCCTAAAAATCTTTATTTTCCTTCACCATTTTCCCTCCTTGTTTATGAAGGCTTAAAAATGTTAATCTTTATTTCTTCTTATATAAAGCTAAATAGTAAAAAAGCATAAAGAATTCAATTCACTGCTGTTTTATATTCTTCTGTGCCATTTCATTTACGACAGTGAGAACAGACTTCTACTTATTCAAATTAACCACAGTGCAAATCCTTTGGAAAAGAGCTGCATCCATTTTGTAGACCGTTTGAATGTATGAAAGTACAGCTGACTAAAGATATATGACGAGAATAAGTTAATGTTTTGGGATATTACAAAGAAGAGTGCTATTTCTCTTGGTGTGTGTGTATGTGTGTATACACAGCTTTTGAGATAAAACTTACACTCCATAATTAAACTATTTCAAGTGTGCAATTTAATGGTTGGTTGTTTCTTTAACAGGGAAAAAAAGATGTGACCCAGATATTTAACAACATCCTGAGAAGACAGATAGGCACTCGGAGTCCTACTGTGGAGTACATTAGTGCTCATCCTCATATCCTGTTTATGCTCCTCAAAGGGTAGGTACATGGTTTCCTTTAAAGAAGTAGGTTTGATTATAGAATAGTTGTTAAAAGTATTATAGCATTAGCCTCATTTGAGATATGATGGGTTCTCATTTGGAATCACAGGAAAGCTATTTGCCATACTTGAGGTCAGCCCTCCAAATCTGCATTTCTATGATTACATGGGTTACAGCAAAATCTTTTCTTTGTATGTTTCTAAATAGAGTTCCTTCCATTTACTGTTTCTTTTTCCTCTACTTTCCTGTTATCTCTGTCTCTTCTTATTATATTATTAACTGTGTTTCCCAATCTGCCCTTTTCTTAGCTATGCAGTTACCCTTTTCCTGTTTGCATGAGACTGAATCCCCTGACCCTGAACCTCAGTACACACACACACACACACACACACACACACCTTCCAGTGGCTGGCTAGCATCTGCCAAGGTGACATGCTTCCATGTGGGGAAGCATATTTGCTTGTGCAACATATATATACATATGCAATATATATATATATGCATATATCATATATATATATATATATATATATATATATATATATGAGCCAAAAAACAAAAGTCTAGTCAGATAATAGAATCTTTATTATTTTTTTATATGTATACTCATTTACAAATGTTTCAAGGGCATTCTGTGTCTACTCTAACTCCCAAAGACCAGAGATCTGGATGTAGCAAGTCTTGGGGACAGCAGACTGTCTTCTTCCTTCTCTGCCCTATTTTTCTACCTCACAGTCTCAAACCTAGCATGCTGTTCCACACCTACCCCATCTCATCTCTGTTCAGTTCCCATTTCCTCCCTGGTACATTTAAAAATACTTAATTGGGGGGAGGACCCAAGATGGTGGAACAGCATGGAAGTTTTTTTTGTGTCTCGCATCCATGAAATACAGCCAGATCAACACTAAAGCATCCTGCACACCTAGAAAACTGATTTGAGAATTAACACAACGATCTGTACAACCTGAACCACAGAACTCAGCAGGTATGCGGTGTGGAGAGGTCAACTGGGGGAGAGAGAAGCCGTGGAGGGCAGGGAGCAGTTTTTGCCTGTGGAGAGAGGACAGATAGGAGGAGAGAGTATGGGAAAAGCACCCCCCCAAAATCAGCTGGAGAGAAAGTGGAAAAGGGGAAACAGCCAAAGGGACTGAACTAAAAAGGGAGAAAGGAGAGGGCTTAAATTCCATTAGAACTCTATAAACAGGGGGAGCACAGAGTCTGAAACTCCACAGCTTGCTACCTGGAGGTGCTCTGGTAAGAAGGGCAAATTCCCTGGAGCAAAGTGAAGTCCAGGGGTCTTCCGGCCACATGAGGAGAGGTGGTTCCCCTACTGGGAGGATATCTGATAGAGGCTGTGTGGCCTCCCCCAGGGAAAGGCCCCAGTGGCCTCAGAAGAACACCCACATTTGCTGGTGCTAGAACAAGGTCGTTGGGGGTGAAGCCTGGTGCCAGATGCTTGTTTTGATTTTCCATAATCCCTGAAACGCTGCTGCTACACCATCTCGGGAACTTTTTCTGGGGTGGGCTGGCACCCAGCCGCAGTCTCTGGGCATCAGCAGCAGCACGTTCCCGTGAATGTTCCTGGGTGCGGCCAGCACCCAGCCATTGCTCAGTTAGACCCTCCCGCAGAGGGGCGGAATGGGTCAAAGCCACAGTCCCTCAGAAGTAAGGGGTCAGGAAAAACAGCCACATTTGAGATAAAACTCAGGAGGGAGGAGCTGCCTGGGGTTTGGTCATGGACGGTGTAGGAGTGGGGAGTGGACAGAAGCTGGAGACAAAGGACGGGTGGGCAATTATGGGTGGGGAGAACAGAGTTCTGATACTAGAGACTGGGTAGCTGGGTGGTGCCATTTTCACCCCTCCCGCTCATGGGTATACACACCTACAAGCTCCACAACAATTCACACCAGTAAACTAAGCAGCGCCATCAGTGGAGAACAGAGTTGTTACACTAAGCCCAGTCCAACTGGGCCAACCTCACTCTTCAGGAACACAAATCTCTCCACCTGCTTAGTTTATGGAATATAAAGTGATTCATAGTTTGACTTCTAGGTGAAAACTAAGTCATTTCAATCATATTTCAGTTTGTTCACTGGTCCATCTATTCAATTTTCTTTTTCTCTTTCATTTCTTTTTCATAAATACAGAAAAATTTTCATTTTCAATTTTTATTAAAAATACCTTTAATTTTTTTCTACTATATTTTTTACTTTTGTGTATTTTTTTCAAATTTTATTTTATTTCCATCATTTCATTTTATTCTATTTCAGTGTACTCAGTTTTTCAAATTTTCAAATGATTTCCTTTTTTTTTTCTTTCCCCTTTTTTCTCTAATCTATTAAGCCCCTTTCAACACCCAGACCAAAACACACCTAGGATCTAGCATAATTTATTTGATTTATATGTGTGTGTGTGTTGTTTTTAATTTTTTAATTTTATTTTTTTAATTTTAAATTTTTTTTAACCTCATTAATGACTTTTCTCCCTTCAAAATGACGAAATGAAGGATTTCACCCCAAAAGAAAGAGCAGGAAGAAACGACAGCCAGGGACTTGACCAACACAGATGCAACAAGATGTCTGAAACAGAATTTAGAATCACGATAGTAAGAATACTAGCTGGAGTCGAAAACAGATTAGAATCCCTTTCTGCAGAGATAAAGGAAGTAAAAGCTAGGCAGGATCAAATAAAAAATGGTATAACTAAGCTGCAATCTCGAATGGATGCCATGATGACAAGGATGCATGAGGCAGAGCAGAGAATCAGAGATAGAGAGGACAAACTTATGGGGAATAATGAAGCAGAAAAAAAAGCGGGAGACTAAGGCAAAAGAGCATGATTTAAGAATTAGAGAAATCAGTGACTCACTAAAAAGGAACAACATCAGAATCATAGGGGTCCCAGAAGATGAAGAGAGAGAAAAGTGGGTAGTAAGGTTATGTGAGCAAATCATAGCAGAGAACTTTGCTAACCTGGGGAAAGACACAGACATCAAAATCCAGGAAGCACAGAGAACTCACATTAGATTCAATACAAAACAGCCACCAACAAGACATACCATAGTCAAATTCACAAATTACTCTCGCAAGGAAAGAATAATGAAAGCAGCAAGGGAAAAAAAGGGTCCTTAACCTACAAGGGAATACAGATCAGGTTTGCAGCAGACCTATCCACAGAAACGTGGCAGGCCAGAAAGGAGTGGGAGGATATATTCAATGTGCTGAATCAGAAAAATATGCAGCCAGGAATTCTTTATCCAGCAAGGCTGTCATTCAAAATAGAAGGAGAAATAAAAAGTTTCCCACACAAACAAAAATTAAAGGAGTTTGTGACCACTAAACCAGCCCTGGAAGAGATTTTAACAGGGACTCTCTTAGGGGAGAAAAGATATACATACATATATACATATACACATACATACATACATACATACATACATACCAAAAGCATCAAAGACTAGAAATGACCAGAGAACACCACCAGAAACTCCAACTCTAGAAGCAACATAATGTCAATAAATTCATATCTTTCAGTACTCACTCTAAATGTCAATGGACTAAATGCTCCCATCAAAAGACATAGGGTAACAGAATGGATAAGAAAACAAGATCCATCTATATGCTGTTTACAAGAGACCCACTTTAGACCGAAAGACATCTTCATATTGAAAGTAAGGGGATGGAGAACCATCTATCATGCTAATGGTCACCAAAAGAAAGCCGGAATAGCCATACTGATATCAGATAATCTAGACTTTAAAATAAACAATGTAATAAGAGGTGAAGCAGGCATTATATCATAATTAAGGGGTCTTTCCACCAAGAAGACCTAACAACTGTAAACATTTATGCTCCAAATGTGGGAAAACCCAAATATATAAATGAATTAATCACAAAAATAAAGAAACTTACTGATAATACCATAATAGTAGGGGATTCAATGCCGCACTTACAGCAATGGACAGATCATCTAAACCAGAAAATCAACAAGAAAACAATGGCTTTGAATGACACACTGGACCAGATGGACTGAACAGATATATTCTGAACATTTCATCCTAAAGCAGCAGAATATACATTCATCTCCAGTGCACATGGAACATCCTCCAGAATAGATCACATACTGGGACACAAATCCGCCATCAACAAGTACTAAAAGATCGAGATCATACCATGCATATTTTCAGACCACGATGCTATGAAACTCAAAATCAACCACAAGAAAAAATTCGGAAAGGTAACAAATACTTGGAGACTAAAGAACATCCGACTAAAGAATTAATGGGCTAACCAAGAAGTTAAGGAAGAAATTAAAAAGTACATGGAAGCCAGTGAAAATCATAACACCATAGCCCAAAACCTCTGCGATGCAGGTTCCCATAAGAGGGAAGTATATAGCAATCCAGACCTTCCTAAAGAAGGAAGAAAGGTATCAGATACACAACCTGACCTTACACCTTAAACAGCTGGAAAAAGAATAGCAAATAAAACCCGAAACCAGCAGAAGACAGGAAATAATAAAGATTAGAGCAGAAATCAATGCCATCGAAACCAAAAAACAGTAGAGCAGATCAATGAAACCAGAAGCTGGTTCTTTGAACGAATTAACAAAACTGATAAACCACTAGCCAGTTTGACCAAAAAGAAAAAGGAAAGGACCCAAATAAATAAAATCAAGAACAAAAGAGGAGAGATCACAACCAACACAGCAAAATAAAAATAATAATAAGAGAATATTATGAGCAATTATACACCAATAAAATGGGCAATCTGGAAGAAATGGACAAATTCCTAGAAACATATACACTACCAAAACTGAAACAGGAAGAAACAGAGAATTTGAACAGACCCATAACCAGTAAAGAAATCGAATGAGGAATCAAAAATCTCCCCCCCAAAAAAACAAGAGTTCAGGGCCAGATGGCTTTCCAGGGGAATTCTACCAAACATTTAAGGAAGAGTTAACACATACTCTCTTGAAGCTGTCCCAAAGAATAGAAATGGAAGGAAAACTTCCAAACTCTTTCTATGAAGCCAGGATGACCTTGATTCCAAAACCAGACAAAGACCCCACTAAAAAGGAGAACTATAGACCAATTTCCCTGATGAACATGTATGCAAAAATCCTCAAGAAAATATTAGCCAACCGGATCCAACAATACATTAAAAATTTTTTCACCATGACCAAGCGGGATTTATACCTGGGATGCAGGGCTGGTTCAATATCCGCAAAATAATCAATGTGATTCATCACATCAATAAAAAAAGGACAAGAACCATATGATCCTCTCAATAGATGCAGAGAAAGCATTTGACAAAATACAGCATCCTTTCTTGATACAAACCCTCAAGAAAGTAGGGAGAGAAGGAGCATACCTCGAGATCAAAAAAGCCATATATGAAAGACCCAATGCTAATATCATCCTCAATGGGAAAAACTGAGAGCTTTCCCCCTAAGGTCAGGATCAAGACCTGACCACCCTCTGACCATGGGAATGTCCACTCTCACCACTGTTATTCAACATAGTATTGGAAGTCTTAGCCTCTGCAATCAGACAACATGAAGAAATAAAAGGCATCCAAATGGGCCAGGAGGAGGTCAAACTTTCACTCTTTGCAGATGACATGATACTCTATATGGAAAACCCAAAAGATTCCATGCTGATCCATGAATTCAGCAAAGTGGCAGGATATAAAATCAATGCACAGAAATCGGTTGCATTCCTATACACCAACAATGAAGCAACAGAAAGAGAAATCAAGGAATCGATCCCATGTACAATTTCACCAAAACCCATAAAATACCTAGGAATAAATCTAACCAAAGAGGTGAAAAGTCTATACACTGAAAACTATAGAAAGCTTATGAAAGAAATTGGAGAAGACACAAAAACACGGAAAAATTTTCCATGCTCCTGGATAGGAAGAACAAATATTGTTAAAATGTAGCTACTACCCAAAGCAATCTACATATTGAATGCAATCCCTATCAAAAAAACACCAGCATTCTTCACAGAGCTAGAACAAACAATCCTAAAATTTGTATGGAACCAGAAAAGACCCTGAATAGCCAAAGCAATCTTGAAAAAGAAAACCAAAGCAGGAGGCATGACAATCCTCCTGAAGCAAGGATTGCCTCTTGAAGCAAGACTTCAAGCTGTATTACAAGGCTGTAATCATCAAGACAGTATGGTATTGGCACAAAAGCAGACACACAGATCAATGGAACAGAATAGACAACTGAGAAATGGACCCACAAACGTATGGCCATCTAATCTTTGACAACGCAGGAAAGAATATCCAATGGAATAAAGACAGTCTCTTCAGTAAGTGGTGCTGGGAAAACTGGACAGCAACATGCAGAAAAATGAACTTGGACCACTTTCTTACACCATACCCCAAAACACATTCAAAATGGATGAAAGACCTAAATGTAAGACAGGAAGCTATCAAAATCCTCCAGGAGAAAGCAGGCAAACACCTCTTTGACCTTGGCCTCAGCAACTTCTTAATGCATATCCGGAGGCAAGGGAAACAAAAGCAAAAATGAACTATTGGGACCTCATCAAAATAAAAAGCTTCTGCACAGGGAAGGAAACAATCAGTAAAACTAAAAGGCAACTGACGGAATGGGAGAAGATATGTGTAAACGACATATCAGGTAAAGGGTTAGTATCCAAAATCTATAAAGAACGTATCAAACTCAACACCCAAAAAACAAATAATCCAGTGAAGAAATGGGCAAAAGACATGAAGAGACACTTCTCCAACGTAGACATCCAGATGGCCAGCCGGTGCATGAAAAATGTTCAACATCACTCATCATCAGGGAAATACAAATCAAAACCACAATGAGATGCCACCTTACACTTGTCAGAATGGCTGACATTAACAACTCAGGCAACAACAGATGTTGGCAAGGATGTGGAGAAAGGATCTGTTTTGCACTGCTGGTAGGAATGAAAACTGGTGCAGCCACTCTGGAAAACAGTATGGAGCTTCCTCAAAAAATTAAAAATAGAACCACCCTACAATCCAGCAATTGCACTACTAGGTATTTATATAAGGGATACAGGTTTATCCTGTTTCAAAGGGGCACATGTACCCCAATGTTTATAGCAGCATTATCGACACTATCTAAAATATGGAAAGAACCCAAGTGTCCATAGACGGATGAATGGATAAAGAAGATGTGGTGTATATATATACAATGCAGTATTACTCGGCAATCAAGAAGAATGAAGTCCTGCCATTTGCAACTACGTGGATGGAACTAGAGGGTGTTATGCTAAGCAAAATTACTCAGTCAGAGAAAGACAAATATATGACTTCACTCATATAAGGACTTTAAGACACAAAACAGATGAACACAAGGGAAGGGAAGCAAAAATAATATAAAAACAAGGAGGGGGAAAACATAAGAGACAAATATGGAGAACAAACAGAGGTTTACTGGAGGGGTTGTGGGAGGGGGGATGGGCTAAATGGGTGAGGGGTATTAAGGAATCTACTCCTGAAATCACTGTTGCACTATATGATAACTAACTTGGATGGAAATTAAAAAAATATAAAAAAAGAAAAACCCATTTGTTTCAAGATAATACATAACATGTAGTTTAAAAATCAGATATATCAACATACAGCAGTTTAAAAAAAATTTTTTTTTAACGTTCATTTTTTTTTGAGAGAGAGAGAGACAGAGACAGAGCATTAGCAGGGAATCGGCAGAGCAAGGAGACACAGAACCCAAAGCAGGCTCCAGGCTCTGAGCCACCAGCACAGAGCCTGACGTGGGGCTCAAACCCACAAACCGTGAGATCATGTCTTAAGTTGAAGTTGGATGCTTAATTGACTTAGCCACCCAGGTGCCCCAACACATGGCCGCTTTTTGCTTCTCCCTCCTCCATTCCTCAGTCCCGTTGTCCAGAGACAACCACTTTCATCTTTTTTATTTGTTCATCTGGTATTTACCTCTATATTTTAAATAGCTAGCTTATACTAATCTTTTGGTTTATCAATTTTAAAAATGTTCCTTTGACTTTCTATAGACTAGATGATAATTTAGTTTTTTCACTGCCACCATTATTTTATTTTCCTTCCTCGTATCCTCCCGATATACTTTATCACAACTTTTTATTTTATTAAAACTCACATTTAAATTATCATGGGTATGTAATTATTATTATTCATTGTTGACCAAAGTAGTATACTATGATTATTTTGTTTTTTGGTAGAAAATATTGTTTTTACTGGAAAATTGTGTCTTTCAGTTCTGGAAAGGGAAATACAGTTGTATCATAAATGAGAGTAGGCTAAACTCATAACAAACTTTAAACTTTATAAAAGGCCACAAAATGGAGTGGCTTCACTCCCAGATAAGTTTATTTGTCATATAATAGTGCAGAGCAGATGTTTTGGGTCAGCAGGGTCTTCTGCCTTCCTCACCATGTGGTTCCTAAGATCATGTTGTTCACCTTTACCATTTTAGCTCACAGGAAGGTAAAAATACATGGAGACAATTTAACCCTGGCCTGGAAATGGCTCGACATTATTCCCATTTCCATTCCATTTGAGAGCACTTTGTCATTTGGCCCCTTAATTCTTCAGGAAGGAAATCTGAGAGATATTGACTAGTGCCCAGAAAGAAGACAACAGTGGATTTTGGTGGACCACTATCATTCTCTGTCACATATTATTTCTTTGAAAATTTCTTCCTTTCCGTTTTCTCTGTTCTCACTTTCTAGATTTCCTATTAGAGTTTGATTTCCAGGATTGATTTCTTATCTCTTCTGTTTTCCATCTCTTATCTTTTTATGTGTTGGAAGATGTTAATTATATCTTTTTTTTTTAAAGTTTAGTTTATTTTGTGAGAGAGCACACACAGGAGGGGCAGAGAGAGAGGGAGAGAGAAAGGGAATCCTAAGCAGGCTCCCTGCTGTGAGCATGGAGCCCAGTGTAGGGATTGAACTCATGAACTGTGAGATCATGACTTGAGCTGAAACCAAGACGTTGGATGCCTGACTAAGCCACCCAGGTGCCCCTAATATATGTTTTATTGAAGATAAACTGTATTGAATTTTCATTTCAACTATAAGAACTCTTTTTTGTTCTCTGATTATTCCTTTTTCTTGTCTCTTTCACTTCCTGGTTCTGTGACCTTAAGCAAGACACTGCACCTTTTCGATCCTCAGTTTTCTTGTCTGTAAAATAAAAATAAAATTTGTAATATTACCTTCACGCTAAAATAATGTTGCCTTTTAAGCCATTGACTCTGCATCATCAGAAAGATTTGTGTTTTCAGCCAGGGTTCTGCCACTTACTTACTGTAAGACCTTGGGCAAAGATATCTAACTTCCTTATGCATTGGTTTCCTCTTTGCAATATGGAGACAATAATAATACCTACATCAGTATGTCATTATGAGTCTTCAATGAGATAATGCTTATGAAGCACATCACCTAGCACATGGTATTCCATAACTACTAATCTGAGAAATTATTATCCCTATTCCTCTTAAGAGCTGCAATTCCCATAGAAACATATAAACAATTTTAAGCAAATATAATTAATTAAGGCCATATACAACTGCCAGAATAGTATTATAAAGAAAGTGTTCATTTGCAGCTGGAGTGGATCTGCAAGATTTAATGGACCCACAAATATGATTTGCACAGCTGGTCATTGATGATAATAAGCAAGGTGATCAATTTATACCCACTTCTGGAGATTCTAAAATTTAAGGTCTAAAGCATTTGACGGTATCCTGAAGATAATGGGGGAGCCATTGAAGAGTTTTGGAGAGAGGAAGCATATCAGATTTGTGTTTCAGGAAATGAATTATTAGTAGTTAAAAAAGATTAGCTTGGGGGCGCCTGGGTGGCTCAGTCGGTTAAGCGTCCGACTTCAGCTCAGGTCATGATCTCGCGGTCTGTGGGTTCGAGCCCCGCCTCAGGCTCTGTGCTGACAGCTCAGAGCCTGGAGCCTGCTTCCGATTCTGTGTCTCCCTCTGTCTCTGACCCTCCCCCATTCACGCTCTGTCTCTCTCTGTCTCAAAAATAAATAAACATTAAAAAAAAAAAGATTAGCTTGTAAATAAATGATCCCTTGAGAATGCTGACATGACCTGGAGATCATGTTGGCTCATGGAGAAGAGAAGTGGTGTGGGTGATCTAAAACAGTATCTTCCATGGTGGGGTCACTGTGTGAAGGCATGCATGCAACTCCATTCTGCAGTGGGCATTATTTGTCTGGGGCATCTCCTATAGCTACTGTCACTGATTAACAGTCAGGTGATGGCAAGTACCTTATATTTATTTTGTGCAGAGAGCCATGCCAGATATGAGTGGCTATGTTAAAGACCTGGATTTGGGGGCGCCTGGGTTGCTCAGTCGGTTAAGCAGCTCTGTATCTCAGCTCAGGTCGTGATCTCACAGTTTCGTGAGTTTGAGCCCCACATCGGGCTCTGTGCTGACAGTGCAGAGCCTGCTTGAGATTTTCTCTCTCCTTTTCTTTCTCTCTGCCCCTCCCCCACTTGCACTGTCTCTCTCTTTCTCTCTCTCTCTCAAAATAAATAAACATTAAAAATTTTTTTTAATTAAAGAAAGACACGGATATGGTATCTTCTTACCAAGGAAATTATCAACAATAGAAAACTAATACTGTTAAGCTATAAGAATTAAGATTAATGAAGAAGAAAGGCAAGTCAATAAATTATAAAGTATGATGGTGGGGTTATTTAAAATTAACTTCATTCCTTTTATAGATAGTAGAATGTATGTAGATTTGATACATATTAAATATTCTTTATGGAAGATATGAAAATTTAGCATAATTGGATATTTATTTAGAAAATTAAGTCAGTGAAAAATTGTGAGGTACATTGAAGAAAACAACTTTTTTTCCCATTTCTAGAAATAATAAGACAGAAGATAAACAGCTAATTGCAAATGCTATTTATTAATAATTTAACTGCTGGAACATATCACAGATCTATAGTGAGCCTTTTATCTGTGTTGTGCACAGGATGCATTAAAGTGTAATTGTGCACCATGGCTCGCACCCTCCCTGTTCAGTTAGAGAGAGCTGGGAAAATAATTGGTACGGGGAAGCCAGGCAGGGGAACTAGCCTAAGCTAGATGTGATGTCCACTTTGCACAGACAAGAGGTGGAGATGAGAAGGAAGGAATCAGGAGGAGACTCACCCATGTCAGGAAAGGGTTTGGGAGGCTTAACAGCAGGAAGTTCCCAAGTAGCTGCAGAGTGGATGGGAGGAGGGAAGGGGGTTTGAGAAGTGATGTTGTGAGTTAGGAGTTGATATTTTTGAGGACACATGTAATGATTGGAATCTCTGTTTTTCCTTTAAAAAAAATATTTATTTTGAGAGCGAGAGAGAGAGGGCACGTGCAAGCGGGGGAGGAGCAGAGAGAGGGAGAGAAAGAATCCCAATCGTGCACTGTCAGCGCTGAGCCCATCTTGGGGCTTGAACTCATGAACTGTGAGAGATCACAACCTGAACTGAAATCAGGAGTCAGACACTTAACTGACTGAGCCACCCAGGCGCCCCTGGAATCTCTTTTAATGACATTTTTTAATGACTTTTTACTATTGGCTACTGTTTCTGTGTGACTCTGTAAAACTTGTGGGACCTTGGTTTTTTAAAAATTAAGATTATATATAAGATTTACTGAGTATGAATAATCAGTGTATCTTTATATATCTTCATTATACCTTTAATTTTTTTGGCATTATTATAATTAACCTTGTTTGGCATTATTATAATTATCCTTTAATTTTTTTCCCTTTAATTATTTGAAAATGTTTTCATGTCCCATTTGATGGTGTGTTTTCTGATGAATTCAAATGACTATTATTCTTATACAAATTATTTGATGTAACAAGTCATTCAGTCTATAAACAAATTCTTAAATTGATGTAAGTAAAAAATCTTCTCTATATTTGAAATATGAACTTTCTACTCATTACTCACCTGTATTTACCAGTGACCCTATTTTAATGTATAACTTGTAATAGGTAAGTGTATGCCATTTTTTTCTTGTATTTAAGAAAAAGCTTTCATTCATTTTTCTAATATGTGGAGAAAATAATTTTAATTGCTTACTTAAAAGGCCACTTTGTTAATATACAGATTTCTATGACTCCATTTTCATGTAGTTATAACATACAATAGAAAAATAGGAATTATTTATTTTTAAGAATAACTTCCTCAAATTTGAGGAATTTGAGTTTTATAAAAATGTCTTTCCAGGGGCGTCTGGGTGGCTCAGTCAGTTAAGGGTCCAACTTTGACTCAGGTCATACTCTCACGGTTCTCGGGTTCAAGCCCCACATGGGGCTCTCTGCTGTGAGCACAGAGCCCACTTCAGATCCTCTGTCCCCCTCCCTCTCCCCTGTTTGTGCACACATTCTTTCTCCATCTCAAAAATAAATAAACATTAAAAAAAAAAGTAAAATGTCTTTCCATTTCTTCTGAAAAGTTAATATTTAGTTTGGTTTATAAGGCTAAAACTGCTTATTCATTCATTTATGAAGGGCCTATGATAATAACAGTACTAGTAATAATAATACTAACAACAGTAAGTAATAGTAATGGTAGAGGTCAAGATGCTATTTACTAGATGTCAGACCCTGTGGATAGTTATTGCTGTTGTTGTTTTTATTGGTATACCTGTTTTATACACGAGAACACTGCAGCCCGGAGAGGTTAACTAACTTATCCAAAGTCACATAGCTAGTATGATTTAAATCCAATTAGTCTGGCTCCAGAGTCTGTGCTCTCAGAACACTATCCAGTTTTCCAGTCTTCAAGCAGTCATAGTCTACAATGAGAAGAGACAACTCATTACAACTCACTGTTGTTACTTTACCAGTATACTCTGTAGGAACTCAGATGAAGGAGCCATAATCTCTGCCTGGGACATCAAGAATGAAGCAAGTCTTAAAGTAGAAAATTGCCAGAAAGGCACAAAGAGTTGAAGGATCAAGTACTTCCCGTGCAAAGGCACGGAGGCATCAAAATGCATAATGTGTTTGGAGGATGACAAGATTTCTGGTGTAACTGGAGTCCAGTGTGAATGGGAAGGAGGGGTGGGAGATAAAGCTGGAAAGACTGAGAACAGATTATGAAGAGCCTTCTATGCCCTGAACAAACCAACTATGGAAAATTTGAGGAGGGGGCAATCAAGGAAATTTGAATATGGAGTGGGTATTAGTTACTAAAGAATTACTGTTAATTTTTAGTGTGATAATTACATTGTGGTTATGTAAGATTTATCTTTTTGTTCAGTTAAGGATCCTAACAAAATCCAGTTGTTGTATTTGGATGTAATGTCACATAGGTCTTTTTTTAGTGTTTATTTATTTTTGAGAGAGAGAGAGAGAGAGAGGGGCAGAGAGAGAGGGAAACACAGAATCTGAGCAGGCTCCACGCTCTGAGCTGTCAGCACAGAGCCCAACGTAGGGCTCAAACCCAAAAACCACGAGATCATGACATGAGCCAAAGCCAGACACTTAGCTGACTGAGCCACCTAGGTGCCCTCACATGGGTGTTTTAAAGTCTCTTTTCATTGACAATAGCATCTGTTCCCCTTTTTGTCATTGATTTTTTGAAAACCTGAGTTAATTATCCTACAGAATTTCCTCCATTCTGGATTTGTCAGATTGCTTCCTAATGATGTCATTTAACTTGTTCCACTATCTCCTGTATTGATATCCTGGAGGTTATATTTAAAGACTTGATTAGATTTAGATTAGGTTTTATTTTGGCAATCATATTTTGTAAGTGGTGTTGTGCAGTTCATATTTCATCTCATCAGGAGACAAACATTTAGTAATGCTAAGATTGAGCAGTGGGTTCAGATGGAGACAGCTTAATCCATTGTAAAGTTCCTCATCAGCCTTACACTTAATTGTTTGACCATTCATTGATGAACACTGTATGATTCAGTCATTTCATTAGAGGTTACAAAAAGGTGATTTTCTAATCCTGTCATTCCTCGTGCATTTATTGGCTAGAGTAGTTTTAAGGAGAATAACTTTCTCTCATCTACCACAACAATTTAATTACTTTAAAATACAATTCATACCAGAGAGAGAGAATAAGTGCCTAATTCATTTCCTTCAGTTATCAATTTAGAGAGAAGTTGTTACCCCAGGAACTAACATTGGCATCTAATGAGTTTCTTTTATCTTTCTCTCTTTCTCTATTTCTCTCTCCCTCATCTCCCCCCGATCCCTTTATTAGCACTATGAACTTCCGTGTAACTTTTTTCCATATGTCTTATGTAGTTGCACACATTTTTCTTGTTGGTGCTCAATCGTCCATTCAAGTTGACCATGTCCTTTTTATATTACTCCCATTAGTATGTGAGAGATTCCCTGCTTTCTGGCACAAGATAGACCAGGCTCATCTTGTATATTTCCTAACACAGACTTGGAATCAGCCATTTCTACCAAAAACTCTTGTTCTTTTTAGTGAGGAATGGTTCTTAGAGACTATAATCTGGATTCTAGGGCTTCTCATTGACATTGGATTGTAATTGCTTCTGAGCTTTTTTAGTAGACAGAATTAATATCTCATTATTTTCTAAATTTTTTTAATGTTTTATTTATTTTTGAGAGAGAGAGAGAGAGAGAACATGAGTGAGGAGGGGCAGAGAGAGAAGGAGACAGAGAATCTGAAGCAGGCTCCGTATTGTCAGTGCAAAGCCTGATGTGGGGCTCGAACCCATGAACCGTGAGATCATGACCTGAGCTGAATTATAAATAAATTATCAAATAAATAAATTATCAAAAGCCAATATCCTCAAGGGTAGTAAGGTTGAAATGACACTTAACCGACTGAGCCACCCAGGTGCCCCATCATTATTTTTAAAGTAAGCAAATATATCTAGATTAAAAGCAAAACTTCTTGCCTATATTGAGGAGGCCAAGTGTTTGTTGAATGACATTTTATAAAACTTTTCCAACTACTACTTGACATTGTTTGCTTCCAGCAAAAACAAAAGTCATTTTTGCCCTTATGTGATATGTGTTCTTGAGATATTCTTGCACAAGCTCTTCTAGCCGTTTTTTTTTTTTTTTTGGTATAATATTTACTGTAGCTCACTTCTAGATGAGACAACTGCTCTTACATTCTAGCTTTTATTAAATTTGAAAGTGATCTTAGATGCTGTGATTTTTTGAATAAGCATGCATCTATAGTAGTGTGCCTTCTCTAAACTAACATAGTTCTTTAGAGTCTAGACTGTATGATACAAACTACAAATCAAGGAAGGAAGATGTAATTCAATTCTATAAAATAGTGATTCAACATTTACTGGATTAATCTTTCCATTAGCAACCTGACATGAATTAGTCATTGTGGAGGCATAGTGATTCATTGTGGTTCCTGGCCTTGGGAACTTTTTTCTTAAGTGGAATAGGATAGATGAGATATTTATTCTGTACCAAGAATAAGGATACTAATGTTACTGAGATTTGAAACTTCAGATAGGCTTAATTTGTGGAGCACATTTGTATATAGTAGGCAATAAATTATAAAAAGCCAATATCCTCAAGGGTAGTAAGGTTGAAATGACATATGTGAATTATAGATCCCTTAAAGGGTACTGAGTAAAATTAAGGATTTCTCTGTCTATCCCAATGTATTGCTAACTTTAAGAAACTCATCTCACAGAATGACATTTTCACTCTCAGGCGCAAACTAGTGGGATGCAACCAGTGTTCTGACCAAGAGGAGTATTTTAAAAAATATTTTCTTAGTTCTCAAAAATAAATAGTATATCACAGATGGTTCCAATACACTTCACCCAATGAAAGGAAAAATAGAACTAATTATACACAAAAGTTGGGAGTATAAACTTTTAGTAGATAGTCTCAGTTTGGAAATTGGATTAAGAAATGAGAAAATGTTGGCTGGAGATCATACAGCCTTTTGTGTAAGCCAGAGTTTGACTTTCATTAGAGTTCTAGTATTAAGAATTTCAGTCAGAGTTTGAAACTTATTACCTTCATTATATGCCTACTTTGTGCAAAATATTATGCTAAGCACTCTTTGGAAATTGAGGTGGGGATGGAGAAAAGTAACAAGATACAGACACCATATGGAGATGGGGGTAGAGGAGGAGAAGATAACGACAACAGGAAGGTAACAAGGAGAATGAAGTTGTTTGAAATGACGTGAAGAAAACAGATTTATAACAATTTATTGATGATGTCACCTAGTACAGATTGAAAAAAGTGCTAAATTGGTATTACAGATAAGCTGTTGTAAGAATACGAAGGGGAGAGAGAATAGTCCTGAGTGGTAGGTGATTGTGAAAGACTTCAAGGAGGAGGGGATATTAAACTAAAGCCTTGGAAGATGGGAGAGAATCTTAGAGGAAGAAGCATAAGAAGGACATTCTAGGTTGAGAGAATGGCATCCTCCAAAGAGATAGGGAGTGGGATGAGAAATGAAACTGGGAAGTTAAGTTTAGGGCCAAATTACAAAAGTCCAGAAATATCTCAGTAATAAGTCTAGATTTTAATGATGTTTGCTCTTTATCTAGGCCAAGTCTTTATCTCATACTCTCCAGAGTACTCTACCAATAAACAAGTGTTCTCCTTCACACTTTAGAAAATACACCCCTCTTGGGGGCGCCTGGGTGGCTCAGTCGGTTAAGCGTCGGACTCTTGGTTTCGGCTCAGGTCCTGATCTCACGATTTCGTTGAGTTCGAGCCCCATATTAGTACGGAACCCACTTGGGATTCTTTCTCTCTCCCTCCTTGTCTGCGCCCTCCCCTGCCCCCGTCTCTGTCTCTCTCAAAATAAAGAAATAAACTTAAAAAAAAAAAGAAAGAAAATACACCTCTCTTTATGACATTTTAACATTTTTTCCATCTATAACTCTACTATGTGTACCAGCAGGCTGATTTTCAAGTTCTTTGGTAAGAGAAATTATTAACACATTTATAAATAGGCATTTTTAAATATTCTTCAAATAATCATGCCTATCTGAATACATTAGCATTTAATGTTAATATGAATTATTCAGGGAATACTCAAAGGACATTTATAAATAGTATTCAGCATAAAACAGACAAAAATGAATAAATATTACCCTAGTTTAATGAGTCCTCTCAAATATCCTTATTTACCATTTCCCCTATTGTATTTGTAGATTTGATTTTGCAAAGTATCCTGTTTCCTAAGTTGTGGGAGAGAGATTTTATTCTTGAATCTGAATTTCATGTAGATCTTATCTTATAAAAAACAGTGCATTATTTTTTATTGTTCAACAAATGTTATCACTTACATTTGGTGAGTTATATCTTGAAGTTTTGTGTAAGAGTGGTTTTGCTTTGATTTTCATCTATTCAGTTTTCTTATCCGTTCATTTCAGTTCTCATTTGTTCAGTGGTCTTTTTTGCTTCTTAAAAGTATTTTTTTGCTAGAATTTTTCTAACTTGCAGAATTCATGGTAAATTTGAAAGATTATGCAGGTCCTTCATGGATATCATTTTTCTTCTGTTCTCAACATTATAGGAAAGCACTTTTTCAAGAATTGAGATCATTTGAGTTTTTTCCCAGTGGGCTTTGTATTAGAACCACAAAAATTAATATTGTATTTAACTGAAGTGAAAGGATAGAAGTTTTTTATCCTACACTCTACTCACTTCCCAGTCTTCTACAACTGTATCTGCCTTTGTTCTGTTCTTTTACTATTTATCACACAATTGTCAACTGTATTATTTAATACTGGACTTGTTTTACTTGAGCTACTGTTGTTCATTTTCTTGAAACCTTACAATACACCGGAATGTAACTCAAACCTAGATTTATTTCAGTGTTGAATTTGACACTTGAGGCATTGTTATTAAATTAGGAAAGGAATAGATATAATGTGCCCATCCTGAATGGTTTCCTACAGTAGACATTGTGTTTTTCTAGTGCATTTTTTGCTACGAGCAGTAATTCATGAGATCAGTGAGTCAGTCAGTGCACAGCTATTTATTATTGGTCATCTACAATATACAAATCAACTATATGTGCATGTAATATCTATCCTTACCTTCTTCCTGAACTCCAGATGCACATATTCTACTGCCAAGGAGACATCTCTACTTAGATAGCAGACATCTCAAAGTTAACATGGTTAGAAACAAACTTCCAGTTTTTTCACTGACCTGTACCTCTTCTAGTTTATTCATCTTAAAAATTGGCACCACCCTCTACCCAATTATTTGGGCCAAAATTTTGGGAGCCGTTCTTGAATCCTTTGTTTCCCTCACCCCAAATTTGTTCCCTGCTCTACCCCACCACCTACAACATCAGCAGGGCCATTGACTCTTCCTACGGACAATATGCGTGATGTGCACACAGGCCTTTCCTGCACTCCTGCTACCCCAGTCCAGGCCACCGTCGTCTCCAGCTGGACTTCTGCTCCTGCTCCTAACTCCCCAGTTCATTTTTCCCTCTTTTATAATAGATTCTCCACAGATACCTAGAGTGATCTTTTTAAAGCGTATATTAGGCCGTGTTCGTGTCTCACTTTAAACTCTCTAAAGGCTTCCTCCCACACTTCAACACCACACTCCTAACCTTAGCCTATAGAGCTGTATGTGATCTGGCCCCTGCCCTTTTCCACTCTTGCCTCAATTCACACCATTCCCTGCGTTTCCCCTACATTCCAGCCACACTGGCCTTACTTTTCTCTAACTCACCAAACTGGTTCTTGCCTTGGAACCTTTGCACAGTTAGTTCCCTTTACCTGGAATGCTTTGCTCCTTCCCTGACTACTCAGTCTAAAGTAAAGTAAATTAAGTTGTTGCACCCTGTAGTATACGTATTTTAATGTCTTCAGTTTCATAGCACTTCTCAGAATGCAAAACTTCTTTTCATTGTTTATAATCTGCCTCTTCCCCCCACTAAATAGTATTCCCACTAAAAAATACGACTTTAGGAAGGCAGTGACCTGTGTACTTACTAATGTAGCCCCAGCATCTGGAACAGTGCCAGACACATCGTAAATTGTCAGTGGGTATTGAATGAACAGTGTTTGAATGGACTGTGACAAATGTTACCTATGCGTCCCTTAACAGCAGTATTGAAATGGTTCTTTTGATACCATTAATATTATTTTATTAATAGGATAACAGAGCTCTCTATTTCCCTCTTGTTTATGCTTTAGATATGAAGCCCCACAGATCGCCTTACGTTGTGGGATTATGCTGAGAGAATGTATCCGACATGAACCACTTGCCAAAATCATCCTCTTTTCTAATCAGTTCCGAGATTTCTTTAAGTATGTGGAGTTGTCAACATTTGATATTGCTTCAGATGCCTTTGCTACTTTTAAGGTAATTTTTTTTTTAATCAGCTAGTTCATTTAGTTTCAGCATTTAGTTAAAGTCAATTGGCCTCCAAAGAGACAGTTTAATTAAAACCCAGAAAAAGCTATTCCTGAGGCCTGAGTATAACCGACTGTGAATTACGACACAAACCGCAAGAGCATCGATAATGCATTCTATTAGACCAGTCTATCACATTGTGGAAAAAAACAACTCAAAATACTTGTCACACACTCATACAGAATGAATTGCAATATATAAATGTAGTATTCTATGCAAAGCATGCTTTCATTTATGTTAAAAACAAAGGGTATAAGCTGTCACTTAAAGTGCACTGAGTACCTCTGGAAGGTTATCAGGGAAGCAGGAACAGTGTTTACCTGCAGGGAAGGGAACTGGGTAGCAAAGGGAGCTGGAGAATGATATCTTTGAACATGAAGGACATCACATTACCTTATCAATGTAATTATAAACTCCCCTACAGTGAAACAAAATACTAAGAAATGATACTTTTTTTCCATAATCATCTATATTCTTATAAACTTATAATCTACTGTTACTTATAGGTAATAAGTTTAATCTTAGTTTTTAAATTAAAAAAATTTTTAATTGTTATAAAATAACATACAACATGAAATTGCCATCTTACCGTTCTTTAGTGCACAGTTCAGTAGTGCTAAGTATATTCATTCATATTATTTGTGCAACTAATATCTATTAGATAACAATGCTCCATTTCCCCCTCCTCCCAGTGTCTGGCAACCACCATCTACTTTTGGTTTCTGAGTTTGACCATCAAAAAGATGTTCAGAGAGCATATTAGAAATAATGTAGCTAATTTGCCTAGAACTTATACATCCAATGAATGATATCACCTTAAAGGTCCTATCTTAGAAAACGATTTCCTTTTTCTTATGATCCTGCCATTATTTAATATATTTTGAAACTGGTATCATTGTCTGTGGCATGTTCATTTTTCAGTAATGTCAAATGTTTATCCTTCGAGGGCAGATAAAGGTTTTGGAAACAGCACAAGGCTATTTGACATTCAGGTTCATGGGTCAAGTGGGTGATCTTGGTAGCTAGCACTGTTTTTGGCTTTGGTAATAATAATGAGATTGATAATAAAAATAAAATTTATTTTTAAAATAAATTTCTAAATAATAGTAAAATAATAAAATAATAAATAATAATAAAAATTCTAAAATAGAGTCTGATTTTCTTCAGCGCATACCAAATTGCCTCTGAAGATGATTTTAAAAGAGGAATTCTGAAAATATTTTAAGCTGACGATGTAACAGCATCATTGACCAAAAACAAAAAAAAAGTCAATTACAAATAGATAAGACTCATTCAAATGTATATATTCAGAATTGTTTCTATAAAAGCATTTTGGGGCGACTGGGTAACTCAGTTGGTTAAGTGACCGACTCTTGATTTCGGCTCAGGTCATGATCTCACAGTTCATGAGATCGAGCCCCATGTCAGCTCCACTCTGATGGCATAGAACCTGCTTGGGATTCTCTCTCTCTCTCTCTCTCTCTCTGCCTCCCTTTCTCCCTCTCCCTCTCTCTGCCCCTCCCTGCCCAGCAATCACTCTATCTCAAAATAAATAAACTTCAAAAAAATAAAATAAAAAGCATTTCAGCAATTTACTTGCTCCATTTACATCATTCCAGATTTACTTCTACATTTTTTAGGATATAAATATATATTTTTACTTAATTGTAATACATGTATGGCTTTTTATTTTTATATATTACCTTAAATACTTATTTTAACAGTATTGACATAGTCCATATACCAATATTTGTAAATACTTTAATCTTATTACTTTATGTAAATGACTTGAAAGTTGTCTAGGACCTGGATGATAAATAGTATCTTTTTTTCTAACATTTATCTATTTATTTCAAGAGGGAGAGAGAGTACACATTAACAGGCAAGGGAGGGGAGAGAGGGAGGAAGAGGTTGGGGCTGAACACTAAGGAGAGTTGCCTGGTGGGTGGAGGAAAGGGTAGCAAGGGCGACAAGCATGGGTGTGTGCTCAGAGTGCTGTCAGACCTGGAGCCTGTTCTGTTTGACAGGCTACTTGGTCTCACCCAGCAAAGCAAAAGTATGGTGGCTACAGATGAACCTCCCAAAGTGTATCTAACAGCACATGGTGAGAGAGGCCTTGATGCATGAAATCTGTTGAATGACATTTAACACAAAAGATGATTCCATTTCTTCCTGGCAAAATGTCTGTGCCTAGATAACTAAGGAGATGTTTTCTATTAATAGCACAGTACCGTTCTTTCCCCCTTTTCTATCTGATGACTCTGCTATCATGGAAACAAAGTTGGCTCCTTTTTTGAAAGACTGTATGTAAGTGAAGCTTCACAAATAATTATAAACAAAGAACAAAGTCTAACGGAGGGAAAAAGTAAATAGAAACGTATGTACTTTTCAAAATTTCCCCAAAGATTTTTCAACGTTTAATAGAATAAACTATATTGATAATGTCTTGCTATCATATGTTCAACCCAATTTAATTTTCAGTACAATTTGGATATCAAAAGTAAATTCATGTTTTAATTTGTACCTCAGCATATTTTCCATTGAACTTAAGTCAAGCGTCTGAAAATCTAAATAAGCATAAAAAGTTTTATAGTATGCTAACAATATTGGAAATGCCAACTTTATGTATTTTTCCAAAATGCTGTGGTTAATATAGTAGAACAGTGACCATAAGTCACTTTTTCTTTTTAGGTAGATGGCTGAGGGGTTTTGGTTGTTTGGTTGGTTTGGTGTTGGTCTGATTTTAATTTGGTTTTATATTTTGTTTTTAACCTCTTAGACTTAGCTTTTTTGTTTTGAGCTCCAACAGCCCTCTGGCTGTTGCCCAGTCTAATCATTAATGTTTTAGCACTGTTTATATTTTTGTGGCAGTGTTGTCTACAAATTGTCCTTTCCCCAAAAGCACACCTAACAATCAGAATTTCTTTCATCCCTCCTTCCAAGAATTGACATGACAGAAGGGGTCTGAATTCCACCTCCCTCTGCCACCTGACTGGCACTATGTCCTTGAGCAAATAGTTAACCTTAGAGTTTCCTTTTCTCATCTGTGAGATGAAGAAAATAATCCCTGCTTTGCAGAGTTGCTGTGAAGATTAGAAATAATGTGTGTAAAGTGCTCTGCATGCTCCTGGGCGCATAGTAAACCCCCCATAAATGGCAGCTGCTGCCTGGCCCATCAACTGCCATGTCCCTGCCATTGAGTGTGTCTCTGTCACTCCACCCCGTGTCTCCCAAGCTGTGCAGAAGTCACTCCCATATCAATATCAGATAATCTTTAGCATAATACCTAGACTATGCAAAGCTTAGTCTTGTCAAAACAGAATTGTGAAGAGGTGGGATGAAAGGGTACACTGTTTCAAATAATATTTAAAATTGTATTTTATTAAAAACATTTTTTTTAACGTTTATTTATTTTTGTGACAGAAAGAAAGACCGTGAGTCGGGGAGGGGCAGAGAGAAAGGGAGACACAGAATCAGAAACAGGCTCCAGGCCCTGAGCTGTATGCATAGAGCCCGAAAGGCAGATGCTGAACCCAACTGAGCCACCCAGGCGCCCCAATAGTTTTTAAAATTTTGAATTATTTAAAATTTGAACTTTATTTTTCTTTGCAACTTTCTGCTTTTTCCTTTTTGGGTAGGATCCTACCTGTCTTATTTTTCCCACTGTTCTATGATCTACAATGATGCAGCAATTATATTTAGTTTTGTATTATATGTATATATGCATGGGTGTATGTATAGACTGTTCATCCAGTTGTGTGCACGTATTTATTATGAACAGAAATTTGAGGGTATAGCTATGAATATACACACACGAGTGTGAGAGAAAGTGTGTGGTGTGTGTGTGTGTGTGTGTGAGAGAGAGAGAGTCATTTACTGGCTGTACCCACCATGTACCTGTGCTAGAGGAATTCTACCCCACCTTATTTTATTTTTCTATTATTGGATATGCAAGTTATTTCAAGTTTTCCCCCCTTGGAATTTGAAGTTGCTGCTACTAACAGGACTCCCTCCTGATGCCTCTGTCTTTGGAGTACCACTAATGCACAGTGAATGGAAACCTTCCCACGCAGCGCGTATCTGCACAGCGCTCTGTCTGCTGCTGTGCAGACCTGTAGCCATGAGAGCACACAGTCCCCATGCTCAAGCCTGCCCACTGTTGTTACAGGCGGATCCAGTGTCTGCGCAGCCCTTTCTAACCAGGGTCAGCTCTGAAAATCATTGATACTCTGAGGAGGTTAGGGAAGCGGGTGTGTGAAAACTAGGGACCCTAAAGAATGTCGTGGGACTACCTTATTCTTCTGGGGGCCCCGGATACAGGAACTCATTTGAATTTTGACCTCAGACAGACCAGGAATGAATTGCTGTGGAGGGGTTTCCCATTTTAAAATTCCAGTTCCAGAACAGCACTGAATGTTCTACTGGGGAAAAAAAAGTACAGCTTTCCACTGATAGGCTCAGTGGTCACTCAAGATATGATGATAAGTAATGAAATGAAATCAACAGCTAGTCTCATTGTTCTTGAACTTGCAAATTACAGTGCAAAATGCTTTAAATATTTTACTTGGTATTAAAATAGAAACAGGTGAGTTTTGCCATTGCTGCTACCTTCCTGTTCTCTGTGAATTTATGTTGTGGATCTTCTATATGCTTTTAGGTAGTTTTAATTAAATGTGTATTAAAGTATAAGAACTTATTTTGGAAAACTTTAAAATTCTTGTTATGTTTTTAATTAAATTCTACATTCTACCTAGACAGGGTATTTAGCCTGTAAGCGTATAAAAGGGATTAGGTGAGGCTTGTTTTCTTTCAACATTAAGGTGAATTAAGGATATAATTTAGGTGTGAGTTGAAGACAGTCAAACGTTCCTTTATGCTTTTGTTCAGTTTTCTGAGAGCTATGCCTGTCATAAGACCAGTCTGCTTGTCTTCAGCTTTGAAAGCGGACATTGTGCTACTTAGTCACCGCAGTCCTTGCACAGCACCTCACAGCCCATCAACCGGGGGCAGGCGGATCCTGGGATGGCACAGTTAAGTGTCATTCTTGTGCTTCTCAGCAGCCTAGGCACCTCCATTTTAAACGTGGTTAAGGAAAAAAAACTAAAGGTTGACATTCCTGAAAATCTTTTAAGTTAACTAATGAGATACAGTTTTAAGATATTCAGAATTCTTTAAAAAAAAAAAAAAAAGCTATCGGGGGCACCTGGGTGGCTCAGTCGGTTAAGCATCTTGACTTTGGCTCAGGTCATGATCTTACAGTTTGTGGGTTCGAGCCCCATGTCGGGTTCTGTGCTGATGGCTCAGAGCCTGGAGCCTGCTTCAGATTCTGTGTCTCCCTCTCTCTGCCCCTACCCCACTCTCACTCTCTCTCTCAAAAATAAATAAGCATTTAAAAAATTAATATATATATAGCTATTAACAATATTTCAAAAAGATCATCATACACTTTATTTGGATTTTATTACATCATAATCACAGGGTAGCCATGGCCTGAAGAAATATACTGTAGACCCCCTCACATAGGTGCCATCTGTTTCACTAAATTATTCCTATCATAAATCTAACAATGATATGAATTAAAACACTTTATTGTTGGGGCGCCTGGGTGGCGCAGTCGGTTAAGCGTCCGACTTCAGCCAGGTCACGATCTCGCGGTCCGTGAGTTCGAGCCCCGCGTCAGGCTCCGGGCTGACTCGGAGCCTGGAGCCTGTTTCCGATTCTGTGTCTCCCTCTCTCTCTGCCCCTCCCCCGTTCATGCTCTGTCTCTCTCTGTCCCAAAAATAAATAAAAAGCGTTGAAAAAAAAAAATTTAAAACACTTTATTGTTTTTAACATGAAACACATTTGCATTTCACATCTTAAACTAAGAATGGAAATAATTTTGTGGTATAAAGAAAATATTCTTCAGAAACTTTTATGTTTCAAGTGACTGGACTTACATAATTCTTAGAAGGAAATACCAGGTTTGTAAAATTTATTAGCTATAATAATTTTATTTCACTTAACTGTTCTTTTTCTAGGATTTACTAACGAGACATAAAGTGTTGGTTGCAGACTTCTTAGAACAAAATTATGACACTGTAAGTAGAAGTCCTTTTTAAGATTTTACCTCTTTCTCTCTTCTCCCCTCTCTCTCCTTCTTAGATCTATGGATACTGGCTCCTATTTATGATCCACAACAGACACCAACCATGGTCCACCATGCGCCCAATTTGTCCATTTACCTGGAAGCCAGGTCATCAGAAAACTGTGGAAAATTGAGGGCTTTCTTATTTTTCACACCTCTTCCTGTTGTATCAGCTCCAAAAAAAGACTGGTACCTGCTCACTTTGATCGTGATTTAAGAGCATCCATGTTGCCCTTATGAGGCAGGTAGGGGCACCTGGGTGGTTCAGTCAGTTGAGCATCTGATTTCAGCTCAGGTCATGATCTCACGGTTTGTGAGTTTGAGCCCCACATTGGGCTCGCCACTGTCAGCGCAGAGCCCACTTCAGATCCTCTGTCCCACCTCTCTGTCCCCCCTGCTCATGTTCTTTCTCAAAAATAAACAAACACTTAAGAAAAGAAGAGGCAGGGGGCGCCTGGGTGGCGCAGTCGGTTAAGCGTCCGACTTCAGCCAGGTCACGATCTCACGGTCTGTGAGTTCGAGCCCCGCGTCAGGCTCTGGGCTGACGGCTCGGAGCCTGGAGCCTGTTTCGGATTCTGTGTCTCCCTCTCTCTCTGCCCCTCCCCCGTTCATGCTCTGTCTCTGTCTGTCCCAAAAATAAATAAAAACGTTGAAAAAAAAAAATTTAAAAAAAAAAAAAAAAAAAAAAAAAAGAAGAGGCAGTAGGTAACCATAAATGGAAGAGCACTCCACCCTCCCTCACTAAAAAATAAATCATTTTACTTGCTTGATAATTAGTTTTACTTACTAGTAGAAATGCCAGTTCCCTTCTCAAATGGTGACTCCAGCCCATCCTTTTGAGATTCAGCTGAAACATGACTTTTCTAGGAAGCTTTTCCTAATCCCACCTGTCCACATGCATGCATGCACAATTCCCCCGCCCCCACTGTTCACGTTGTATTATTATGGAGTGTCTGTACCTTCCTGGCTGGTTCCTGAGCTCCCTGAGAAGCAGGAACCCTGTCTGTCAAACACAGGGTTCAGAGCCTGCTTGCCTGGCTTCAAGACCCAGCTCTGCCTCTTATTAATTGTGTTACTTTGGGTAAGGTAATTTGGGTAATTTTGCGCCTACTGCAAAATGAAGATATTAATAATACCTACCTCATTGGGTTGTTTGTAGGAATTTGTAAAGATTTGGAACAATTTTTTTAGGATAATACCATATTAATCCCTCAGTATTAATTTTTGTCATTATTACTTGTATCCCTAATACCTAACTCAATGCCGTACAATGGTGGTGTTCGATGAGTATTGGATAAATAGATATATCCAAGAACAGCTATGCTTTTGCTAAATACATAAGCAAGAGTAACAGCATGATTAAAGTGAACATGGCACAAACCTAAAAGAGAAATTGTAAATCTTGATCTAGTGTTGGTTCAGATGCTCTAGACCAGTGATGTCCCACTGAAATAAAAGCCACTGTATAGTTTTAAAATTTGTAGTTAGCTACACAAATAGGTAAAAGGAAACACATGACTCTGAAGATACAGAATACCCTCCCTGCCACTTTCTTATAGCTTCACACATCCAAATCACAGAAATTCAACTATGTCTCTTTTATTCATATATTGTTTACATATCTTCCTTTGAGATTAAGAATTAGCAGGGGCGCCTGGGTGGCTTAGTCGGCTAAGTGCCCAATTTTGGCTCAGGTCATGATCTCATGGTCTGTGGGTTGGAGCCCTTCTGTCAGCCCTTCTGTCAGAGCCTGGAGCCTGCCTCAGATTCTGTGTCTCTCTCTGTGCCCCTCCCCCACTCATCCCCCCCCTTCAAAAATAAACATTAAAAAAAATAATTAGCAATGTAATCATGAAGTCAAAATTGATTTTCATATCCTAAAATTATCAAGAAAATATTTGTGGGATCAACTGGAGTACTTAGATCTAAATGCAAAACATGAAGGGAGAATAATTTTTATTGCCAGCAGTATCCAAAAGCTTCTAGACCAAAAGAAAATGGCATATTTTTAAACTAAGGAAATGAGCTATTATTATAGTTTGGTTGATCAGAAACTGCAGATGCTAGATGGAATGTTAGAGACTCATTAGATGTACCTTATAATAAGTGAAAACAAGAGAGCTAAGATAGTTTATTACAAAACCCGTGGTATCAGCTACTGATCTTTTCTATAGAATGAGTGATGTAAATGTGTTGAGTAACACTGCTTTGCATTCAGGACATAGTACATAACAATTTGGGAGACTGTAAACTCATTCTCCTTGATCCCTTATTTACCTAATTTTTTTCTTTGTATCTATAGTCACTTCTTGTGTAATTTGGTAGCTTCACAGACGCTGAGGCTGCTGCACCAACCTGAACACCAGCTCTGAGAGCTCATGCCCCCTCAGATATTTCATACTTCCTGAGTTTCATATTTTTTTGGCAGTAAACCATGAGATGGGAGCACACTGATATATGACTCTAAAATAATGAAACTGGCATCTTGGGGAATGTCATACCTTATACATGTGTTTGAAGTTTCTGGTTACATGTGATTTCACTCATATGTGGAATTTACAAAACAAAGGGAATGAGAAAAGAAAGAAAAATAGAGAGAGACAAACCAAGAAACATACCCTTAATTGTAGAGAACAAACTGATGGTTACCAGAGGGGAGTTAGGTGGGGAAATCGGGGAAATTGGAGTTGGGGATTAAGGAGGGCACCTGTCCTTACGAGCACCGAGTGATGTGTGGAAGTGTTGAATCACTATATTGTACACGTGAAACTAATATAACACTGTATGTTAACTAAATTGAAATTAAAATTTTTTAAAAACTTACCACAAAGTTTGATAAATTTAATGTCCCACAAAATCCTCTTCAGTTTCATGACAGAATAAATTAAATTTACTGTTTAGTACAAACAATAAGCCCTTCATATAAAAGAGTCTAATTATTATGACTTTAATGTGAACTTGATGCTTTCTTTTTAATATTTATTTATTTTTGCAAGAGAGAGAGAGACAGAGGAGAGGGAGGAGGGGCAGAGAGACGGCGGGGGCGGCGGGGGTGGGGTGGAGTGGAGGGGGGTGGTCAGAGGACTGGAAGCAGGCCCTGTGCTGACAGCAGAGAGCCTGATACAGGACTCAGACTCAGGAACCGTGAGATCATGATTTGAGCCGAAGTCAAACACTTAGCTGACTGAGCCACACAGGTACCCCCCAATGTTCTTACTTTCCACTTTCTTAATTCCCGGTTGGTAATTATCATCTGTGTGCACTGCTTGCCCTCATTGCACACGTGCACACACACCTCACCTTCAACCCTCTGAGGACCAGGACTGTTTTCCACCCTCCTCAGCCCCTGGACTCTCCTGCTTCAAGTTCTCTGTTGGGCTCACTCCTCCCACCTCAGTGGTCCCTGAAGCATGTCCTTGCCTGGTGGGAGGTTGACGCTGAGCTTCCCCCACCTGTGGCACTCTATGTGAAACTAAAGGGCCCAGTAGTGGAGAGTAGTTGACAGGCACACTGGGAAATGGGGGCCTCGAACACCAGCATCCTCCAGCTTCTGGGGACAGGGAAGTCCTCCAGAGAGGCCAGCTGGGATTAGATTAGCATGGCCATTGTACAGCAAAAGTTGCCCCGTTTCTCTATGTGTCCGCTATGAACTTGACACTTTGATTCTTTACGGGGTACCAAGTGGAGCTCTAAGTATATTTAATCTTTTCCTAAATTATTCATGCACTCGTAGCTACCAGCAAGGCTACCTGAACAAATGACATGAAATGTGTTATTTTGCTACCCACTTAATAGATGAATTAGATCTTTTATTCAAAAGGGTTTATTTGAGAGGACTCAAATACTCCATTTTTCTACTCAATTTTTAATTTTCAGAACTAAAGTAGTGAAGTACATCTGTTGTTTCACTTGACCTCCGTATCCTGCTGTGTCTTTATGTGTAAAGGATGGTGAACTGGGAACCTCTGGGTGGACAGTGTGATCAGCATGGCGTTCAGCACATTGATGCAGAGCACAGCAGCTGGGCCGTGCTGGCCTAGTGGGCTGGGAATTTACTTTTGAAGCAAGAGAGTAATAAGCAAACCTAAAGCAGAGGAACCACTGCTGGTGTTACACTCTAATATTTGTTTTCTTTTCATTAGATTTTTGAAGACTATGAGAAATTGCTTCAGTCTGAGAATTATGTGACTAAGAGACAATCTTTAAAGGTAATATCAAATTGCTTAAGTTAGTCTGTGTTGGTTGATGTCTTGTTAGTAAATGATGGCCTCTTAGTGGACAAGTACATATGGGAAAAATTAAAGTGTTCCCCCCCCCACTTTATTTTTGTAACTTGAAAAGTATGCTTCATGTTATGACTGTACTTTGTAGCAAAACAATGTTGTGTCCTGCCTCAACTACTTTTTGGAAGTAATAACATAAAAATAGTAAGTGCATGATAAAGTAGAATTTCGTATATTTCAGCTCAGAAAGAAAGTCAAACCTAAGTTAATTTAAATAAAACCACAGTTCTCTCCTAGGGGATATTTTCTGGAGATGAAAAGAAATCACTCTTAGCTTGAAACTAAGATCTGAATTACTATTTATAAGGAAGAAACAGCAAAGTTCTCCTGTAGTTCTTTTTTTTTTTTATGTTTATTTATTATTTTTGAGAGAGAAAAACAGAGTGTGAGCTGGGGAGGGGCAGAGAGAGAGGGAGACACAGAATCCGAAGCAGGCTTCAGGTGCTAAGCTGTCAGCACAGAGCCCAATGCAGGGCTTGAACTCACAAACCCAGGGCTTGAACTCACAAACCGTGAGCTCAAGATCTGAGCCAAAGTCCGATGCTTAACCGCTTAACTGACTGAGCCACGTGGACACCACTTCTGCAGTTCTCTTTCAGTGTATCTTGAAACAGAAACCAAAATGACCGTATTTTTCTTGTACATCTATATAATGTAGACTTCGTAGGGTATTTTTCAGAGAAGGGGGGAAGAAAAGGTGACACTGACAAAATATAACACATCAAATGCAAGATTAAAGTTTGGGGCGCCTGGGTGGCTCAGTCGGTTAAGCGTCCAACTTCGGCTCAGGTCACGATCTCGCGGTCCATGAGTTCGAGCCCCGCGTCAGGCTCTGGGCTGATGGCTCAGAGCCTGGAGCCTGCTTCCGATTCTGTGTCTCCCTCTCTCTCTGCCCCTCCCCCATTCATGCTCTGTCTCTTTCTGTCTCAAAAATAAATAAATGTTAAAAAAAAAATTTTTAAAGTTTCCCTCTAAGTTTGTGACATTACTGGAGAAATTCTGAATATATTTTCAATTGAGAGGGAAGACAACTTTCTACTATGAAATGGTGCTTATAGAACTGAAACGTTATGGGGCTCCTGGGAAGCACTTACCCCCAGATTTGTAACATATTTTTCTAAAGATTTTTTTTTTTAACTGCATTGCATTACTGGGTTTCATTCTCTGAGCATTCTTGTTAGTGTTTTACTACAGGTCATTTTTAGAGGTACCTCCACCATTTAACATGTTCAAATTGTATTTCCAACAAAGATGCTGAAATATGAAACATGCTTATTCTTTAAGAGTTAAAAGAATAATCTTTAATAAAGTGGCTGTAATAAACAGATAAGTGAGAAGACTACATGATCAAGAACACAAAACTGTGCTTTTCTAAAAATTGCCAGTATTACACCAAAACAGACTCTGGAAAGAGGTCAAAAGATGATATCGCTAGCTGGAAAAGAAAGTAAAGTCAATGCTCAATTATCTGCAAATAGCTTTAGTTGGATGAATTATTGGGGGTGATGAGAGGGGTAAAAGGGCACTCCATTTGGCCAACAAATATTTATGTGCTCCTATTCCTGACATTACGGTGACAGCCAAGAACAAAATGAAGTTGCATCTCAATGGACCTTACATTCTGCCAAGGAGAACAGACAATTGATAAATAAACAGATAAATATGTAATTTTCAGGTGATTTTAGAACAGTTATGCAGGGCACAAGGGCAGGAAGTAACGACTGAAGGGATAAAAGTGTGTGTGTGTGTGTGTGTGTGTGTGTGTAAACAGTGGCATTTACTATTGGAGAGTATATCACCTATGAAATACCTGTGCAAGTTTGCTTTCCCTCATGAGGCAGGAAGCCCAGCAGAGTACAGCCGCCATGTAGTCGGTGAGTGGCTTTCCCTCCTTCAGTGAAACCGTGCCTGGAAGCAGCCATTTGGCCAGGAGGAGGTGGGGCTGCCCCTGTGGGAGTGGAACATGAGTTAGAGCTGTGTCCCTACCCTTCAGATCTCACTCAGATATTCCAAAGAATGTTTTTGGCAGATAATAATTGGCTGGTTTTGTCAAGCAGTTTATATGATTTTGGGGCTTACTAAATATCACCTGTATTATGTTTACATGTTGGGATGACAATAGAACAATGTGTTTATTTCTAAATATTGAATACAGTTTTAACTAAAGTGATGACATAAGCCCATTTTGTATCACATTTTTGTCAGTTCATTTTACCCATGATTTTGCCTTAGCTGTGACCTGCCTTCCCCTATATTTGTGCCCTCGCTGCTCCAATGGTACCCATTGATGGAGGGGTCAGTGAGCTATTTTCAGCCAGTCATTCAGCACCTTTTTATTGAGTTTCCCCTTGCATGGAAACCCGTACAAGCTGATCTGTGTAGAAAATATACCATGGTTTCACTGCTCTTTTTCTGGAGCCTGGACTGTTGAGATGGAGCTTCTGACAAAGGCAGTGACATTATGCCATGCTCTCCCAAGTCCAGAAAGCTTGTTAAAGCAGCTGAAGATAAGGCTGCATCCTGTTGGCTTACCTGTGTAGTACCTAAAGAATAGAATTCCCTATTTGCTAAGGCTCCACAACGACAGCCAAAACAGAGGAGCTTCTGCTCTGTATTATAAGAGATCATCGCCCTCGGAGGGAAGTAGAAATTGAATAGGAAACAGAGACAACAGTGCTCTAAGGGGCCAGCATGTAAGAAATAGCTCGTACATTTTCCAAATCCTTCCTCTTTTTAGTGAGAACCTATGAGACCCTGAACCAAAGTAGCAACATTGGTATGAACTAAGGTGATGGGACTAAAGTGGGATCCAGAAAGCTGAGGGTCATAGACTTTAGAGTTTATCTTTGTGCCATTTTCAGCAGTGACAGGAATTCATGATAGAAATTTTTCTGTGATCGACGATCTCTAGAGCCTTAGGTGAAGTTATAAAGCTAACAGTTGTTCATCCAAACATCTGGGCCTTCTTCCTGTTTTTTCCGTCATGCTACCTTATCATCTCCTACCCATGGGCCCATTGCCCTCATTCAGTTCTCAAGCCCCACCTTGTCCTGTCCCCTTGTTGATAGACATAAAATGGTTAGAGCAGAGCCTAGCTCATGTTAAGAAGTAGATATTTGTTCAATAAAATAAAAATAAATTTTATAAGTAAATATTCCTCTCCTGTCCTCAGTGCTCAATCTCTAGAAGGTGGTCTATCCTAAATAAATAATTGAGACTAGGGTATGAATTAGACTGATACCCTAGTAGGATGCATTTGCATTTGAAAACAGAAGCAGTGGATATGTGATTGGTAATACAAATCTGGTGGGTAGCACAGGGGAGTGAGAAGGTTCATTCTTCACTGCTGTCTACTGCTCCCCCTCCCCCCCTCCACTCTTCTGCCCCCTTCTCACGTGGCTCTGAGGCTAGACACCTCTACTCTATTTCCAGCGACACAGGCAAGGAGCAACCAAGTTTGTATCTGGTATTGAAACTCTCCCTTTTCCACTTGATTGTGCTTCCTACTTATTCACAGATGCCCCAGCCCATGCAGAAGGCCTCTTTCCTGTTCTTTATTAATCCAGCCAGATGTACTACATTGGCTGCTACTCTTGCCTAAAATCTCTTATAGTGGAGTATCTCATAAGTGTTTTGTTTACAGTGTGATAAAACTGAGCACTGGTTGGACACCAAAAAAGCCAAACCAAAACAAAACGAAAACTAGCAAAAGACATATAAAGCAGGGTGCCTGGGTGGCTCACTTGGTTAAATGTCTGACTCTTGATTCCGGCTCAGGTCATGATCTCACAGTTGTGAGTTTGAGCCCTGCATTGGGCTCTGCCCTAAGGGTGGAGCCTGCTTAAGATTCTCTCTCTTCTTGCTGCACACGTAGAAAACTGATTTGAGGATTAACACAACAATCTGCACAACCTGAACCACAGAACTCAGCAGGTACGCAGCGCAGAGAGGTGAACTGAGGGAGAGAGAAGCCGCAGAAGGCAGGGAGGTGTTTTTGCTTGTGGAGAGAGGATGGAGACGGGATGGGGGTGGGGTGGAGGGTATTATGGAAAAAGCACTCTCCCCCAAAAGCAGTTGGAGAAAAAGTGGGAAGATGGAAACGGCCACAGGGACTGAACTAAAAAGGGAGAAAGGAGAAAGGAGAGGGTTTAAATTCCATTAAGACTCTCTAAACAGGGGGGAGCGCAGACTCTGAAATTCTGCAGCTCAATACCTGGCAGTGCTCTGGTGAGACGGGCGAATCCTCAGGAGCAGAGTGAAGTCAGGGGTCTTCGGGCCACACGGGGAAAGGTGGTTCCCCTGCTGGGGAGGCTGTGCGGCCACCCGGTCCCAGCAGACCCCAGAGGACAAACACATTCGCTACTCCAGGAACAAGGTCGTTAAAGGTGAAGCCTGGTGCCAGAGGTGTGTTGTGATTTTCCACAATCCCTGAAACGCTGCTGCTACACTATTTCGTGAACTTTTTCTGGGGCGGGCTGGCACCTGGCCGCAGTCTCGGGGCACCAGCAGCAGCACAATTCCGCGAAAAGTTCCTGGGTGCAGCCGGCACCCAGCCATTGCTCGGTGAGATCCTCCCCCAGAGGGTCTGAGCCGGTTAAAAGCCACAGTCCCTCAGAAGTGAGGAGTCGGGAAACACAGCTGATCTGAGATAAAACTCAGGAGGGAGGTGCCGCCTGGCAGCCTGAAGGCTTGGTCACAGACAGTGTAAAAGCAGGGAGTGCTCCAGCTTCTGGAGACAAAGGACAGGTGCGCGATTGCTGGTCGGGTGGAGCAGAGTTCCGATTTGGAGTTTCGGTTCCCGTGTGACGCCATTTTTGCCACTCCCGCGCATGGGCTTACGCACCTACAGGCACCACAACACTCCACACCAGGAAGCTAAGCAGCGCCATCTAGTGGAGAATGGAGCCGTTACACTAAGCCCCATCCAACTGGGCCAACCTCGCTCTTCAGAAACACAAGTCTCTCCACCTGCTTAGATTATGGACTATAAAGTGCTTCATAGTTTGATTGCTAGAGTAAAATGAAGTAATTTGAATCCCATTTCAGTCTGTTCGCTGGCCCATCTATAAAATTTTCTTTTTTTCCTTTTTCTTCTTTTTCATTTCTTTTCTTTTTCTTGAATAAAGAGAAAAATATTTTTATTTTCAATTTTTATTAAAAATATTTTTCTTTAAAATTTGTTTGTATTATATTTTATATTTTTTTGTAAATTTTTCAAATTCTACTTTACTTCCATCATTTCATTTTATTCTATTTCAGTGTATTCATTTTTTCAGATTTTCAAATGTTTTCCTTTTTTTCTTTTTCCCTTTTTTCTCTATCAAGCTGCTTTCAATAACCAGATAAAAACACACCTAGGATCAAACATCATTTATTGGACTTGGGTGTGTGTGTTGTTTTTAATTTTTTAATTTTAATTTTTTTTGCCTTATTAATTCCTTTTCTTCCTTCAAAATGACAAAACAAAGGATTTCACCCCAAAAGAGAGAGGAGGAAGAAACAACAGCCAGAGACTTAATCAAGAGAGATACAAGCAAGATGTCTGAACCAGAATTTAGAATCACGATAATAAGAATACTAGCTGGGGTCGAAAATAGATTAGAATCCCTTTCTATGAAGATAAAAGAAGTAAAAGCTAGTCAGGATGAAATAAAAAATGCTATAACTGAGTTATAGCAATCTCGAATGGATGCCACAGTGGCAAAAATGGATGAGGCAGAGCAGCCAATCAGTGATATAGAGAACAAACTTATGGAGAATAATGAAGGAGAAAAAAAGAGGGAGACTAAGTCAAAGAGCACAATTTAAGAATGAGAGATTTCAGTGACTCATTAAAAGGAACAACATCAGAATCATAGGGGTCCCAGAAGATGAAGAGAGAGAAAAAGGGGTAAAGGGTTATGTGAGCAAATCATAGTGGAAAACTTTCCTAACCTGGAGAAAAACACAGACATCAAGATCCAGGAAGCACAGAGGACTCCCATAAGATTCAACAGAAACTGACCATCAACAAGACATATCATAGTCAAATTCACAAATTACTCAGGCAAGGAAAGAATCATTAAAGCAGCAAGGGAAAAAAAGTTCTTAACTTACAAGGGAATACAGATCAGGTTTGCAGCAGAAACTTGGCAGGCCAGAAAGGAGTGGGAGGATATAGTCAATGTGCTGAATTGGAAAAATATGCAGCCAAGAATTCTTTATGCAGCAAGGTTGTCATTTAAAATAGAAGGAGAGATTAAAAGTTTCCCAGACAAAAATTAAAGGAGTTCATGCCCACTAAACCAACGCTGCAAGAGATTTTAAGGGGGACTCTCTGAGGTGAGAAAAGATAGATAAATAAATAAATAAATACCCAAAGCAACAAATTTTAGAAAGGACCAGAGAACACCACCAGAAACTCCAACTCTATAAGAAACATAATTGCAATAAACTCATATCTTTCAGTACTCACTCTAAACGTCAATGGACTAAATACTCCCATCAAAAGACACACGGTAACAATGGATAAAAAAACAAGAGCCATCAATATGCTGGAGACCCTCTTTAGACCTAAAGACACCTTTATATTGAAATTAAGGGGATGGAGAACGATCTATCATGCTAATGGTCGACAAAAGAAAGCCAGAGTAGCCATACTTATATCAGACAATCTAGACTTACAAATAAAGGCTGTGACAAGAGATGAAGAAGGGTTTTATATCATATTAAGGGGTCTATCCACCAAGAAGACCTAATAATTGTAAACATTTATGCTCCAAATGTGGGAAAACCCAAATATATAAATCAATCACAAATACAAAGAAACTTATTGATAATAATACCGTAATAGTAGGGGACTTCAAAACCCCGCTGACAGCAATGGACAGATCATCTAAATCAGAAAATCAACAAGAAAACAATGGCTTTGAATGATACACTGGACCAGATAGACTTGACAGATATATTCAGAACATTTCATCCTAAAGCAGAATATGCATTCTTCTCCAGTGCACATGGAACATCCTCCAGAATAGATCACATACTGGGACACAAATCAGCCCACAAATGGTACAAAAAGATTGAGATTATAACGTGCATATTTTCAAACCACAATGCTATGAAACTCAAAATCAACCACAAGAAAAAATTTGGAAAGGTAACAAATACTTGGAGACTAAAGAACATCCGACTAAAGAATTAATGGGCTAACCAAGAAGTTAAGGAAGAAATTAAAAAGTACATGGAAGCCAGTGAAAATCATAACACCACAGCCTCAAACCTCTGTGATGCAGGTTCCCATAAGAGGGAAGTACATAGCAATCCAGACCCTCCTAAAGAAGGAAGAAAGGTCTCAGATACACAACCTAACCTTACACCTTAAAGAGCTGGAAAAAGAATAGCAAATAAAACCCGAAACCAGCAGAAGACAGGAAATAATAAAGATTAGAGCAGAAATCAATGCCATCGAAACCAAAAAACAGTAGAGCAGATCAATGAAACCAGAAGCTGGTTCTTTGAACGAATTAACAAAACTGATAAACCACTAGCCAGTTTGACCAAAAAGAAAAAGGAAAGGACCCAAATAAATAAAATCAAGAACAAAAGAGGAGAGATCACAACCAACACAGCAAAATAAAAATAATAATAAGAGAATATTATGAGCAATTATACGCCAATTAAATGGGCAATCTGGAAGAAATGGACAAATTCCTAGAAACATATACACTACCAAAACTGAAACAGGAAGAAACAGAGAATTTGAACAGACCCATAACCAGTAAAGAAATCGAATGAGGAATCAAAAATCTCCCCCCTAAAAAAAACAAGAGTCCAGGGCCAGATGGCTTTCCAGGGGAATTCTACCAAACATTTAAGGAAGAGTTAACACGTACTCTCTTGAAGCTGTCCCAAAGAATAGAAATGGAAGGAAAACTTCCAAACTCTTTCTATGAAGCCAGGATGACCTTGATTCCAAAACCAGACAAAGACCCCACTAAAAAGGAGAACTATAGACCAATTTCCCTGATGAACATGTATGCAAAAATTCTCAAGAAGATATTAGCCAACCAGATCCAACAACACATTAAACAATATTTTCACCATGACCAAGTGGGATTTATACCTGGGATGCAGGGCTGGTTCAATATCCGCAAAATAATCAATGTGATTCATCACATCAATAAAAAAAGGACAAGAACCATATGATCCTCTCAATAGATGCAGAGAAAGCATTTGACAAAATACAGCATCCTTTCTTGATACAAACCCTCAAGAGAGTAGGGAGAGAAGGATCATACCTCGAGATCTTAAAAGCCATATATGAAAGACCCAATGCTAATATCATCCTCAATGGGAAAAACTGAGAGCTTTCCCCCTAAGGTCAGGATCAAGACCTGACCACCCTCTGACCATGGGAATGTCCACTCTCACCACTGTTATTCAACATAGTATTGGAAGTCTTAGCCTCTGCAATCAGACAACACGAAGAAATAAAAGGCATCCAAATGGGCCAGGAGGAGGTCAAACTTTCACTCTTTGCAGATGACATGATACTCTATATGGAAAACCCAAAAGATTCCATGCTGATCCATGAATTCAGCAAAGTGGCAGGATATAAAATCAATGCACAGAAATCGGTTGCATTCCTATACACCAACAATGAAGCAACAGAAAGAGAAATCAAGGAATCGATCCCATGTACAATTTCACCAAAACCCATAAAATACCTAGGAATAAATCTAACCAAAGAGGTGAAAAGTCTATACACTGAAAACTATAGAAAGCTTATGAAAGAAATTGGAGAAGACACAAAAACACGGAAAAATTTTCCATGCTCCTGGATAGGAAGAACAAATATTGTTAAAATGTAGCTACTACCCAAAGCAATCTACATATTGAATGCAATCCCTATCAAAAAAACACCAGCATTCTTCACAGAGCTAGAACAAACAATCCTAAAATTTGTATGGAACCAGAAAAGACCCTGAATAGCCAAAGCAATCTTGAAAAAGAAAACCAAAGCAGGAGGCATGACAATCCTCCTGAAGCAAGGATTGCCTCTTGAAGCAAGACTTCAAGCTGTATTACAAGGCTGTAATCATCAAGACAGTATGGTATTGGCACAAAAGCAGACACACAGATCAATGGAACAGAATAGACAACTGAGAAATGGACCCACAAACGTATGGCCATCTAATCTTTGACAACGCAGGAAAGAATATCCAATGGAATAAAGACAGTCTCTTCAGTAAGTGGTGCTGGGAAAACTGGACAGCAACATGCAGAGAAATGAACCTGGACCACTTTCTTACACCATACCCCAAAACACACTCAAAATGGATGAAAGACCTAAATGTAAGACAGGAAGCCATCAAAATCCTCCAGGAGAAAGCAGGCAAACACCTCTTTGACCTTGGCCTCAGCAACTTCTTACTTAATGCATCTCCGGAGGCAAGGGAAACAAAAGCAAAAATGAACTATTGGGACCTCATCAAAATAAAAAGCTTCTGCACAGGGAAGGAAACAATCAGTAAAACTAAAAGGCAACCGACGGAATGGGAGAAGATATGTGTAAACGACATATCAGGTAAAGGGTTAGTATCCAAAATCTATAAAGAACGTATCAAACTCAACACCCAAAAAACAAATAATCCAGTGAAGAAATGGACAAAAGACATGAAGAGACACTTCTCCAAAGAAGACATCCAAATGGCCAACCAACACATGAAAAAAATGTTCAACATCACTCATCATCAGGGAAATACAAATCAAAACCACAATGAGACACCACCTGACACCTGTCAGAATGGCTAACATTAACAACTCAGGCAACAACAGATGTTGGCAAGGATGTGGAGAAAGGATCTCTTTTGCACTGCTAGTAGGAGTGCAAACTGGTGCAGCCACTCTGGAAAACAGTACGGAGGTTCCTCAAAAAATTAAAAAATAGAATGACCCTACAACCCAGCAATTGCACTACTAGGTATTTATCCAAGGGATATAGGTATGCTGTTTCGAAGGGACACATGCACCCCAATGTTTATAGCAGAGCTATCAACAATAGCCAAAGTATGGAAAGAGGCCTAATGTCCATCGGTGGATGAATGGATAAAGAAGATGGGGTATATATACAATGGAGTATTACTCAGTGATCAAAAAGAATGAAATCCTTCCATTTGCAACTATGTGGATGGAACTAGAGGGTATTATGCTAAGCGAAATTAGTCAGAGAAAGGCAAATATCATATGACTTCACTCATATGAGGACTTTAAGACACAAAACAGATGAACATAAGGGAAGGGAAGCAAAAATAATGCAGAAACAGGAAGGGGGACAAAACCTAAGAGAGTCTTTAATATGGAGAATAAACAGAGGGTTACTGGAGGGTTTGTGGGAGGGGGGGATGGGCTAAATGGGTAAGGGGCATTAAGGAATCTACTGAAATCATTGTTGCACGATATGCTAACTAACTTGGATGTAAATTAAAAAGATAGATTCTCTCTCTTCCTCTCTGTCTCTCCCCCACTCACTTTCTCTTAAGAAAAAAAAAAAAGATAAAGCGTATGTACAATATAGAAATTGTTGAAATGAATACTAAAGAGTTGGCTCTTTTGAATGCTAGACTGTAGGCAGACATCACTATTCAAGGAGAGAGCCTGTCAAATACTGTGTATTTAGTAGAAAACTATTGTTTTGGAGAGCTCCGCTGGTGCATTATTGGTTTTTCTTTTTGAGAATTAGGTCTGGGGTAGCAGTATGTTCTGTTTTGACACAGCTATTTATATCTCTGAATTCTGTAATATTTTGCACATAGATGTTTCATCATTTTAGAAATCAAGAGAGTTTAGGTTATTTTAAGAGTATACTTAGAGTATTCTTTAAGTGATAAACTGTCTTAAAGCTCGGCTGTTTTCTAACTCCAAAGCTACCAACCGTCTTTTGTTAATCTTATTCTTAATTTTCGTGAGCTACCTTGAGATGCTTGGATTCCTGGTGTCAATAAAAAATAATTAACAAAGAAATTCCTTCCCCTCACATGACAGAGCTTAGGAATTTATTTCTTATCTTCTTCAGAGCCTGGTATTTAATTATTAGAGGGAAAGATTATAATTCAAAAGAAGCTTGGTAGAATTTGGGGGTTATTTTTTGGCTCTGGTCAATTTCATTAAAACACTAAGTTAAAAGAAACTCTTATTATTTCCACTTGCTTTGGTTCTACTTTGTAATATATAAGCCTATAAAATGAAATTTAGAGAACTAAAAACAATTTTTTTCCATTTTACCTAGTATAGTATTGTGTTAAATGCTTTGTATTATGATGAAATGCAGCATTCTGTCATTGTCAGTATTAATTAAAATAGATTAAATTTAATGGCTAAAAGAGTCAGTGTAGTTGGTAAATAATTTAACACAATTGCTTGTTTCATAAAACTAGTGAAATTATATTAGCAGAGGCTAGGTTGGATAGAGTTTATATGTATGCATACTCATGGAATAAAAATTAAAGTGACTTAATCTGAATTTAACTCATAAATGTCACTTCAGCAAATTATTGAGTGTGTGTGTGCATGCAAATTAGGGGTAAATTTTTTTAGTGAAATTTCTTTGTTGCTGAAAGACCTTTTGATATGTGTATGTGTATATAGTAATATGTATATGTATTTGTGTATATATGATGTGTATTTTATTGGATTTTTATATATGTTTTATATAAATATATCTTTCTATATCAATGTAGAAGCTGTATCTATATCTATCTATAGATGTAGAAAGCTCTGTAAAGAAGCCTATCTATATCTGTATATGCCCATGTATATCTTAGGTGGGTGTATCTTACATCCACATATATGTCTTGTCAGTTTTACAACCCAAAAGAGGTTTGTGGTTTGTTTTTTGTTTTGTTTTTTGGGGTGTTTTGTTTTGTTCTTTGGGTTTTTTTTTTTTTTGAGAGTCTGGAAGCCATACTGCTGACCCATAAACATGCCAGAAGACAGCACGCCTATTGCCCTGTCACCAGGGAAATTAACCCTGGTACTTCTCTCCAAGCTGCAAGCACTTGCTTGTCAGAGAGATAAGAGTTTTATTTAATTCTCTTTATTAGTGAATAAAGGCAATTAGTTAAAACAAATAGCTACCTCAGTGGACAGGTGGGTTCAGAGTGAAATGTGAAGGGTGCACAGCAAAAGGCACTGTCAAGTCCCCTTACAGAGAACAGGTTACCTTTCATCTTGAGAAGATACGCATGTAACGGGTTGCAGCTGCATGGCAGTATAAGTAAGGTGGAATTTTATGTGTCTTCGTGATGTCTTTTTCACACATTACCTACAATGATGTGCTGTGGATGTGCTTATTCAGTAATCAAACTGCTTGCTTTCTTTTCTACATTTTGTCAACTTTATTTCCCCAACAGTATCCATGCACATCACACAGTTAAGTTGTAAAGGGTACAAACACAAACATGATTTGATAGATGCCCTTACGTTCTAAAGAGGCAAGTGGGGCGCCTGGGTGGCTCAGTCGGTTAAGCGTCCGACTTCGGCTTAGGTCACGATCTCGCGGTCCGTGAGTTCGAGCCCCGTGTCGGGCTCTGTGCTGACTGCTCAGAGCCTGGAGCCTGTTTCCGATTCTGTGTCTCCCTCTCTCTCTGCCCCTCCCCCGTTCATGCTGTGTCTCTCTCTGTCTCAAAAATAAATAAACGTTAATTTTTTTTTTTTTTTTAAATAAAGAGGCAGGTAAGTCTGTACTGTAAGGCAGTGAGTACTGCTGAGGAAAAACAACGCAGAGCAACAGGGGAGAAAGTTGAGCTCTTAGAAACTGAACGTAGAATGGTGGTCCCCAGGCACTGGCCGGCAGGGAGATGAGAGGTGTTGGTCAATGGGTACAAACTTTCAGTTATGAGAAGACTAAGTCCTAGGATCCGATGTCCAGCATGGTGACTATAGTTAAGAATATTGTGTCGCGTATTTGAAACTTGCCGAGAGTAGATCTTAAGCATTCTCATCACACACCAAACCAAAGGGTAACTGTGAGGTGATGGATGTGTTAATTAACGTGATTGTGGTAAATGTTTTACAGCGTATACATATTTGAAATGATTGTGACGTACACTTCAAGTATAGACAGTTTTGTCAGTTATATCTGAATAAAGCCAGGGGAAACATTGGGAGCAAAGAGAGTGCAGCCACAAGGGCAGAAGAATGAGGAGTAAGTGGGGCTCCAAGGAAAGGAAGTAGAAGTGACTCAGGAGCACAGAGGGCTTTGAGTGCTATCCTAAGGAGTTTAATTTTTCCCCCCTAAATTTATTGGCATCCAGGGATTTGTTTATACATTCACTCCTGAAGTGGAATTGGTAACATGAATGGGGCTGATCTTCAGGAAGATGTGTTTGACACTGCATGCAGGGTGGATTGGATTGGGTCTGCATTGAGGAAGGGACCACTCTGCGTGCTGCCGCAGGAGCCCGGCGAGAGGCCCTGAGGGCTGGAAAGAGGATGCTAGCAATAAAAGTAGAAGGAAAGATGTTCGAGACATTGATAAACAGAAAATTGGCAGACCGTGGATGTAGATTTGATGCAACGGCGGAGCGAAAGAAGAAGCCGAGGAGGACTTCAACTCTGCCCTAGGGACCTGGCTGGCAGTGGTGTCATTAACAAAGCAGGAAAGGAAGGGTTTCAGAGAAGCTGAGTGTGATTAGCTAGCCAAGTGTTCTACTGGGCCTCCAGGCAGGCAGTTAGAAACTTTGGTATATATATTAAAAAAAAAAAGGGGGGGGGTAGGGGTTGCCTGGGTGGCTCAGTCAGTTGATTTCAGTCTTGATTTCAGCTCAGGTCATGATCCTAGGGTCGTGGCCTTGAGCCCTGTGTTGGGCTCTGTGCTGAATGTAGAACCTGCTTGAGAATCTCTCTCTCTCTCTCTCTCTCTCTCTCTCTCTCCCAACACCCCCTCCCCCAACTCACACTGTCTCTCTGTCTCTCAAAGTAAAAAAAAGAAAAAGTAACGTTGTTATAGAGCTTAGGAAAGAAACTGGGACTTGAAATACAGGTTTGGGAGACATCTTCCTAGATATTACAGTTGAAGCCTTGGGTGTAGGTAAGACTGAAGAGGGAGAAAAGATCAGAGATTCAAGATACCGCTTGGAAAATTCCTACATAAGGAGGGCAGTAACACAGGAGCAAAGAAATAAGCTGCAAGAGATAAGGAGCCAGAAGAATTCAGTGGCCTTGAAACCAGGGGCAAAGAAAGTTTCCAGAAGAGGGGCAGTTAGCTCTAGATGTGGCAGAGATATTAAGGAAAACGAAGATGAACAGTTTACACGACGGCTGTCCCATGTTTGAGAATACCCAGCTAACATCCATCACTGCCCATCATTTCCTTTTGTGCTCTAAAATAACTTTAAGGTGTGTAGTTCTCAGTTGTTAAATAGACAGCCAGATGCACACCCTCACACACACACACACACACACACACACATCACTGCACACACATGTCTGGGGTTCTGTTGCTAGACAGTATTGTGATAGACAGCCAGCTCAAAGTTTCATGTGCTTTCTCCTCCCATCCAGGATTTCTGTAACTTATCTGTACAATAGATTACTATCCTGAGGCATCCAGAAAAGGTCTGGTGAATAGAACTCAAAAATAAGTATATCATGTATAAAGCTGTGTGAAGGGTACATTTCAGCTGCCTGGTTGCTGAAGCTTTAGGATCTCTACCACTACATGAGAATAAAAAGTTGATGAGGTAGAGAACATTCAGTGATGCTACTAGAGGCTCTCCCACTATTCTCATTTTTGGTATTTTTATTTTGTTTTAAAGTCTGTCTTAGTCTGTTTGGGCTGCTACAACAAAAATACCACAGACTGGGAGGCTGGGCAGCCCAAGATCAAGGGGCCAGCAGCAAGAGAGCTCTCTGGGGTCTCTTTCATAAGAGCACCAGCCCCATTCATGCAATTCTACCTTCCCAAAGGCCCCACCTCCTAATACCATCACATTTGGGGTTAGGATTCCAACATACAGATTTTAGGGAGGCACAGACATTCAGTTCATAACATGGAATAATGCTGCATTTGGGGGGAACCATTAATTTGTTACAAGAAAATGTTTTGCTTTACTTTTTTATAAAAACTTGCTGTACATATTAAACTTCATGTGGATTCAGGGTCAATGATTTTTTTTTTCTTGGGTATCTAGCAGGTTTTGTAATAAAAGTTAGGGGGAAGGTAAGATTCACTTAATGGAACCTATTTGCCCAGTAAGCTACTAGAGTACATTTATTCAGGGAAGGGAGGTATAACTGTAGAATCAATTTTGGTATTCTTTTTTCTAGCACAATGCCTAAGAAGCAATGTAGTACTGGGAAGCAAGATTAAAGTAAGCGAGGAAAATAATAAATTCATTTTGGGCAATCTCTGGATGAAAGCTACAGAGAGAGCTTTTTTAAGCTGCACCAATGACTGGCTTTTAAAAAAGATGCAGAAATGCATTAATCACTGAGTTTAGCAAAACTGTGTGAAAAGCTTAAAATAACTTAATAACCACTCCTTTCATGCCTGTGCTAAATGTAAGATGCATGTAATAAAGACTCTCAGTTTTTTTCACGTCAACATTCCTAACCACATTTATAGTTTGTTTTTCAGGGAAAAGTGCCATATATTTTGAATCAGATGGCTCTCAGATTATTGCTTTAATTTTGTGTTTGTTTGTTTGTTTGTTTGTTTTGTAGCTGCTAGGTGAACTGATCCTGGACCGACACAACTTTGCCATTATGACAAAGTACATCAGCAAGCCGGAGAACCTCAAACTGATGATGAACCTCCTTCGAGATAAAAGTCCCAACATTCAGTTTGAAGCCTTCCATGTCTTTAAGGTAAAGTGCAACAGAAATAACGTGGGCATTTGCTTTTCACTTTCAAATGGCTAACTCCCTGCTGTTTACTCTCCTTTATACTTGAGAGAAAATGAAATAGGCAGTTTTTCTGTTTTGTGTGACTTGGATGAAATTTTAGAGTTATTTTAATGAATGCCCATTTGTTTCTAATCCCTATCTCTAAATATTTTCATTTTTTCCACTGAGAAAATAGGTGGATACTGTTTCCCAAACGTTACTAAAATAATCAGCGATAGAGCCAGAACCCAAATCCCAAGGGTCGGAATTATTGAATGCTTTGCTTTCTGCCTTAAGTGTTTTTTTGAAACTTAAATGAAGCATTGAAGAAACAGTGGGGCACTACTCACTTTCATTACTTGTTTAGAAATTTTTTTTTTAAATATGTTTTGCTATGAATGGAAACTAGTTCCCCATAACACCAGCTTCTTTCTAACATTTTTTCTTTGATGTAAGAGTGACAAAATGGCCTTCTAGTAATTTTAGAGAATATACTTTTTTTTTTTTTTTCAACGTTTATTTATTTTTGGGACAGAGAGAGACAGAGCATGAACGGGGGGGGGGGGGGCAGAGAGAGAGGGAGACACAGAATCGGAAACAGGCTCCAGGCTCTGAGCCATCAGCCCAGAGCCCGACGCGGGGCTCGAACTCACGGACCGCGAGATCGTGACCTGGCTGAAGTCGGACGCTTAACCGACTGCGCCACCCAGGCGCCCCTAGACAATATACTTTTTTAAAGCATGGTAGGAGAAATCTGTAATCTGTAATCCCATACTTGTGATCAAACTATTGTAAAGATTTTAGTTAACTTTATTTTCCTGTGCTCATATTTGAAGGTTTTTTTTTTTTTCTGCAGCTGTATTCACATGGTACACAAAATTGGTATCCCGATTTTATCACTTAGTGCTATGCCAGAAGTGGTGAACATTAATTCATTGTTGTTATATATGGGTTTTAGAGCCAGTAGTTTTATTAGCATTATAGTTTATCATTGGATTTATTTACTCTAGTTTACTTGAATAGTCCTCTGTTATTTATATTTAGGTTGTTTCCATTTTCCCCACTGTAAGGAATGCTGTCATGAGCATTTTCTATATCCAGCCAGTTTTTTTTCCATATTTGGGATTATTTTCTTAGGATAGATTATCTGGAGGGGTGCCTGAGGGGCTCAGTTGGTTAAGTGTAGGACTCTCGGTTTCCTCTCAGGTCATGATCTCACGGTTTGTAGGTTAGAGCCTCACATCAATTCTGCGCTGGCTGTACAAAGCCTGCTTGGAATTCTCTCTCCCTCTCTCTGCCCCTCCCCCGCTTGCATGCTTACACATGTGCAAACTCTCTCTCAAAATTGTTTTAAAAGGGATTAAAAAAGGATAAATATCTCTGGAGTAAAATTAAGAGTCAAGGGGGTTCCAGGCTTTTTTTGGATCTTTATGGTGTTTATTCGGTGACTGAATTTATAAGTCTAAAAATGGGAGACATGACAGTTTATAAGGTATGTAGCTGTTGCTTTGAGAGGTTAAAAAAAAAAAAAAGCTTAGTCCATCTTTCAGCCATCGGGTCTTTTTTGGCCAGAGAGCCGTTAGAGAAATTCAAATACCAAATTAACTTATAAATTCCATTCAATTATGTTCAAAATCGCTACAGGACTTCTCATGGAACTTGGCAAGCTGATTCTGAAAGTTATGTGGTAGAACAATGGTCTAAGGTTAGCTATGGCAATTTTAAAAAAGAGCAAGGTAGGGGAATCCACTCTACCAGATACTGAGACTTAAGATTTATAGTAAATGAAGACAGTATTGTATTGGCATAGAGAGAGATAAATAAAACAACAAAACCGAGGTAGAGGGCCCAGAAATAAACCTGTACAAACATGAAACGGTTTTGATAGTGGAAAAATTATAAATCAGTTGAGAATAGGTTAACTGTTTAATAAATGCTTCTAGAGTAATGGATTTCATCCATGGAGAAAAAACCCTACACTATACCCTCCACTATACTCAGAAATAAATCCTCGGTAAAGATCTGCACTTGAAAAGCAAAACTTTTTAACTTTTAGAAGAGAAAATAAGAGACTGTCTTTATGATGTATAGGAGGGAAGAATTCTTTAAACAGAATGTAGAATCACAAAACATAACAGGAAGTATTTAGTTAACTACATCAAAATAGACACCTTTCCAGCGAAAACATCCAGATGGCTAACACACATGAAAAAATGCTCAACATCACTCATCATCAGGGAAATACAAACCAAAACCACAATGAGATACCACCTGACACCTGTCAGAATGGCTAACATTAACAACTCAAGCAACAACAGATGTTGGCGAGGATGCAGAGAAAGAGGATCTCTTTTGCACTGCTGGTGGGAATGCAAGCTGGTGCAGACACTCTGGAAAACAGTATGGAAGCTCCTCAAAAAATTAAAAATAGAAATAGCCTACGATCCAGCAATTGCACTAGTAGGTATTTATCCAAGGGATACAGGTGTGCTGTTTCGAAGGGGCACATGCATCCCCGTGTTTTACCAACAATAGCCAAAGTATGGAAAGAGCCCAAATGTCCATTGATGGATGAATGGATAAAGAAGATATGGTATATATATATACAATGGAGTATTACTCAGCAATCAAAAAGAATGAAATCCTGCCATTTGCAACTATGTGGATGGAATTGGAGGGTATTACACTAAGCGAAATTAGTCAGTCAGAAAGACAAATATCATATGACGTCACTCATATGTGGAATTTAAGATACAAATCAGGTGAACATAAGGGAAGGAAGCAATAATAATATAAAAACAGGCAGGGGGGACAAAACAGATGAGACTCCTAAAAATGGAGAACAAACTGAGGGTTGCTGGCAGTGTTGTGGGTGGGAGGATGGCTAAATGGTCAAGGAGCATTAAGGAGAACACTTGTTGGGATGAGCACTGGGTATTATATATAGGGGATGAATCACTACATTCCACTCCAGAAACCATTATTGCACTATATGCTAACTAACGTGGATATAAGTGAAAAATAAATAAATAAATAAATAAATAAATAAATAAATAAATAAAATTTTTTAAAAAGAATAAGCAAAGTGAAAAGATAGAATGTGACACATATAACTGGCAAATCATTTGGAAAGACAATTCTATAGAAAAATGGGCAAAGGATGCAAGTTGGTAACTTACAGATGAGAAAGCCTGATTGGTCAATAAGTAGGTGAAGATGATCATCTTACTAAGTAACATTGGAAATGGCCATTGAAATATCAATGAGATATCATTTTACATTTTCATAATGGCAATATGTTTAAGTCTGACAATAGCATATATTGGTAAGGTTGGACAGCAGTGGAAGCTGTCCTACACTGTAAGTTAGCACAACCACTTTGGAGAGCAATTTAGCAAATTAAAGAACTGAAGTATGCGTATCTTTCAATCCTGAACTCTTATTTCTCAGCAATTGTTTTAAGTTTATTTATTTTTGAGAGAGAGAGAGTGTGTGTGCAAGGGAGAGAGAAGGGAGGGAGAGAATTCCAAGCAGGATCCACAGTGTCAGCAGTAGCCCGACATGGGGCTGGATCCCACGAACTGTGAGATCATGACCTGAGCCAAAATCAAGAGTTGGACACTGAGCCAACGGAGCCTCTCAGGTGCCCCTCTCAGCAAGTTTTTAGAGACATTCTTGCACATGTGCATGAGGAATCATGTACAAAAATATTTATCACAACATTGTTTAGAATGGTGTAAAATGAGAGAAAAAACCCACAAATGGGCATCAACAGGAGATGGGGAAAATAAATCGTGCTATATTCATACAGTAGGATATAGTAATGGGTTAAAATTAATTGAGTCATACCTATCAGCGGGGACAAATCCCAAACACTGAATCAAATAAGGAAATGTTAAAAGGATGTTATTTATTTAAAGGTTGAAACCATGCAAAACAGCACTGTATATGGATTCATACTTCTGCAGCTATAGTCTGAAAACCTGTATGGGGATGATAAATACCAAATCCAGGATAGCAGTCACCTCAGTGGGGAGGGTTAGGGAGGAGAATGGTATCATGAGGAGGTGACCAAGAGCCTCTAATTACATCTGTAATGTTTTAGTAAAAAATCTGCAGGCAAGTATGCCAAAAATCTTAGATTTTTTTTTTCTTCTTACCCAATTCTTTCTTTTCTTTTCTTTTCTTTCTTTCTTTCTTTCTTTCTTTCTTTCTTTCTTTCTTTCTTTCTTTCTTTCCTTTCTTTCTTTTTCTTTCTTTCTTTTAATATATGAAATTTATTGTCAAATTGGTTTCCATACAACACCCAGTGCTCATCCCAAAAGGTGCCCTCCTCAATACCATCACCCACACTCCCCTCCCTCCCACCCCCCATCAACCCTCAGTTTGTTCTCAGTTTTTAACAGTCTCTTATGCTTTGGCTCTCTCCCACTCTAACCTCTTTTTTTTTTTTCCTTCCCCTCCCCCATGGGTTTCTGTTAAGTTTCTCAGGATCCACATAAGAGTGAAAACATATGGTATCTGTCTTTCTCTGTATGGCTTATTTCACTTAGCATCACACTCTCCAGTTCCATCCACGTTGCTACAAAGGGCCATATTGCATTCTTTCTCATTGCCACGTAGTACTCCTTGTGTGTATAAACCACAATTTCTTTATCCATTCATCAGTTGATGGACATTTACGCTCTTTCCATAATTTGGCTATTGTTGAGAGTGCTGCTATAAACATTGGGGTACAAGTGCCCCTATGCATCAGCACTCCTGCATCCCTTGGGTAAATTCCTAGCAGTGCTACTGCTGGGTCATAGGGTAGGTCTATTTTTAATTTTTTGAGGAACCTCCACACTGTTTTCCAGAGTGGCTGCACCAGTTTGCATTCCCACCAACAGTGCAAGAGGGTTCCCGTTTCTCCACATCCTCTCTAGCATCTATAGTCTCCTGATTGGTTCATTTTGGCCACTCTGACTGGCGTGAGGTGATCACTGAGTGATGGTTTTGATTTGTATTTCCCTGATGAGGAGCGACATTGAGCATCTTTTCATGTGCCTGTTGGCCATCCAGATGTCTTCTTTAGAGAAGTGTCTATTCATGTTTTCTGCCCATTTCTTCACTGGATTATTCGTTTTTGGGGTGTGGAGTTTGGTGAGCTCTTTATAGATTTTGGATACTAGCCCTTTGTCCGATATGTCATTTGCAAATATCTTTTCCCATTCCATTGGTTGCCTTTTAGTTTTGTTGGTTGTTTCCTTTGCTGTGCAGAAGCTTTTTATCTTCATAAGGTCCCAATAGTTCATTTTTGCTTTTAATTCCCTTGCCTTTGGGGATGTGAAGTAAGAAATTGCTACGGCTGAGGTCAGAGAGGTCTTTTCCTGCTTTCTCCTCTAGGGTTTTGATGGTTTCCTGTCTCACATTTAGGTCCTTTATCCATTTTGAGTTTATTTTTGTGAATGGTGTGAGAAAGTGGTCTAGTTTCAACCTTCTGCAGGTTGCTGTCCAGTTCTCCCAGCACCATTTGTTAAAGAGACTGTCTTTTTTCCATTGGATATTCTTTCCTGCTTTGTCAAAGATGAGTTGGCCATACGTTTGTGGGTCTAGTTCTGGGGTTTCTATTCTATTCCATTGGTCTTTGTGTCTGTTTTTGTGCCAATATCATGCTGTCTTGATGATTACAGCTTTGTAGTAGAGGCTAAAGTCTGGGATTGTGATGACTCCTGCTTTGGTCTTCTTCTTCAAAATTACTTTGGCTATTCAGGGCCTTTTGTGGTTCCATATGAATTTTAGGATTGCTTGTTCTAGCTTCGAGAAGAATGCTAGGGCAATTTTGATTGGGATTGCATTGAATGTGTAGATAGCTTTGGGTAGTATTGACATTTTGACGGTATTTATTCTTCCAATCCATGAGCATGGAATGTTTTTCCATTTCTTTATATCTTCTTCAATTTCCTTCATAAGCTTTCTATAGTTTTCAGCATACAGATCTTTTACATCTTTGGTTAGATTTATCCCTAGGTATTTTATGCTTCTTGGTGCAGTTGTGAATGGGATCAGTTTCTTTATTTGTCTTTCTGTTGCTTCATTATTAGTGTATAAGAATGCAACTGATTTCTGTGCATTGATTTTGTATCCTGCAACTTTGCTAAATTCATGTATCAGTTCTAACAGACTTTTGGTGGTGTCTATCGGATTTTCCATGTATAATATCATGTCATTTGCAAAAAGTGAAAGCTTGACTTCATCTTTGCCAATTTTGATGCCTTTGATTTCCTTTTGTTGTCTGATTGCTGATGCTAGAACTTCCAACACTGTGTTAAACAACAGCGGTGAGAGTGGACATCCCTGTCGTGTTCCTGATCTCAGGGAAAAAGCTCTCAGTTTTTCCCCATTGAGGATGATGTTAGCTGTGGGCTTTTCATAAATGGCTTTTATGATGTTTAAGTATGTTCCTTCTATCCCGACTTTCTCGAGGGTTTTTATTAAGAAAGGATGCTGAATTTTGTCAAAGGCTTTTTCTGCATCGATTGACAGGATCATATGGTTCTTATCTTTTCTTTTATTAATGTGATGTATCACGTTGATTGATTTGTGAATGTTGAACCAGCCCTGCATCCCAGGGATGAATTCCACTTGATCATGGTGAATAATTCTTTTTATATGCTGTTGAATTCAGTTTGCTAGTATCTTATTGAGAATTTTTGCATCCATATTCATCAGGGATATTGGCCTGTAGTTCTCTTTTTTTACTGGGTCTCTGTCTGGTTTAGGAATCAAAGTAATACTGGCTTCATAGAATGAGTCTGGAAGTTTTCCTTCCCTTTCTATTTTTTGGAATAGCTTGAGAAGGATAGGTATTATCTCTGCTTTAAACGTCTGGTAGAACTCCCCTGGGAAGCCATCTGGTCCTGGACTCTTGTTTGTTGGGAGATTTTTGATAACTGATTCAATTTCTTCACTGGTTATGGGTCTGTTCAAGCTTTCTATTTCCTCCTGATTGAGTTTTGGAAGTGTGTGGGTGTTTAGGAATTTGTCCATTTCTTCTAGGTTCAGTTTGTTGGCATATAATTTTCCATAGTATTCCCTGATAATTGCTTGTATCTCTGAGGGATTGGTTGTAATAATTCCATTTTCATTCATGATTTTATCTATTTGGGTCATCTCCCTTTTCTTTTTGAGAAGCCTGGCTAGAGGTTTATCAATTTTGTTTATTTTTTCAAAAAACCAACTCTTGGTTTCGTTGATCTGCTCTACAGTTTTTTTAGATTCTATATTGTTTATTTCTGCTCTGATCTTTATTATTTCTCTTCTTCTGCTGGGTTTAGGCTGCCTTTGCTGTTCTGCTTCTATTTCCTTTAGGTGTGCTGTTAGATTTTGTATTTGGGATTTTTCTTGTTTCTTGAGATAGGCCTGGATTGCAATGTATTTTCCTCTCAGGACTGTCTTTGCTGCATCCCAAAGCGTTTGGATTGTTGTATTTTCATTTTCATTTGTTTCCAGATATTTTAAAATTTCTTCTCTAATTGCCTGGTTGACCCACTCATTCTTTAGTAGGGTGTTCTTTAACCTCCATGCTTTTGGAGGTTTTCCAGACTTTTTCCCGTGGTCGATTTCAAGCTTCATAGCATTGTGGTCAGAAGTATGCATGGTATGATTTCAATTCTTGTATACTCATGAAGGGCTGTTTTGTGACCCAGTATGTGATCTGTCTTGGAGAATGTTCCATGTGCACTCAAGAAGAAAGTATATTCTGTTGCTTTGGGATGCAGAGTTCTAAATATATCTGTCAAGTCCATCTGATCCAATGTATCATTCAGGGCCCTTGTTTTTTTTTTTTTTTTTTTTTTAAATTTATTTTTCAACGTTTATTTATTTTTGGGACAGAGAGAGACAGAGCATGAACAGGGGAGGGGCAGAGAGAGAGGGAGACACAGAATCGGAAGCAGGCTCCAGGCTCTGAGCCATCAGCCCAGAGCCCGACGCGGGGCTCGAACTCACGGACCGCGAGATCGTGACCTGGCTGAAGTCGGACGCTTAACCGACTGCGCCACCCAGGCGCCCCAGGGCCCTTGTTTCTTTATTGACCATGTGTCTAGATGATCTATCCATTTCTGTAAGTAGAGTGTTAAAGTCCCCTGCAATTACCACATTCTTATCAATATGGTTGCTTATGTTTGTGAGTAATTGTTTTATATATTTGGGGGCTCCTGTATTTGACGCATAGACATTTATAATTGTTAGCTCTTCCTGATGGATAGACCCTGTAATTATTATATAATGCCCTTCTTCATCTCTTGTTACAGCCTTTAATTTAAAGTCTAGTTTGTCTGATATAAGTATGGCTACTCCAGCTTTCTTTTGACTTCCAGTAGCATGATAAATAGTTCTCCATCCCCTCACTCTCAATCTAAAGGTGTCCTCAGATCTAAAATGAATCTCTTGTAGACAGCAAATAGGTGGGTCTTGTTTTTTTATCCATTCTGTTACCCTGTGTCTTTTGGTTGGCGCATTTAGTCCATTTACGTTCAGTGTTATTATAGAAAGATATGTGTTTAGAGTCATTGTGATGTCTGTAGGTTTCATGTTTGTAGTGATGTCTCTGGTACTTTGTCTCACAGGATCCCCCTTAGGATCTCTTGTAGGGCTGGTTTAGTGATGATGAATTCCTTCAGTTTTTGCTTGTTTGGGAATACCTTTATCTCTCCTTCTATTCTAAATGACAGACTTGCTGGATAAAGGATTCTCGGCTGCATATTTTTTTCTGTTCATCACATTGAAGATTTCCTGCCATTCCTTTCTGGCCTGCCAAGTTTCGGTAGAGAGATCTGTCACGAGTCTTATCGGTCTCCCTTTATATGTTAGAGCACGTTTATCCCTAGCTGCTTTCAGAATTTTCTCTTTATCCTTGTATTTTGCCAGTTTCACTATGATATGTCGTGCAGAAGATCGATTCAAGTTATATCTGAAGGAAGTTCTCTGTGCCTCTTGGATTTCATTCCCTTTTTCCTTCCCCAGATCAGGGAAGTTCTCAGCTATTATTTCTTCAAGTACACCTTCAGCACGTTTCCCTCTCTCTTCCTCCTCTGGAATACCAATTATGCATAGATTATTTCTCTTTAGTGCATCTCTTAGTTCTCTAATTTTCCCCTCATACTCCTGGATTTTTTTATCTCTTTTTCTCAGCTTCCTCTTTTTCCATAATTTTATCTTCTAGTTCCCCTATTCTCTCCTCTGCCTCTTCAATCCGAGCCATGGTTGTTCCATTTTATTTTGCAGCTCATTTATAGCATTTTTTAGCTCCTCCTGGCTGTTCCTTAGTCCCTTGATCTCTGTAGCAATAGATTCTCTGCTGTCCTCTATACTGTTTTAAAGCCCAGTGATTAATTTGATGACTATTATTCTAAATTCACTTTCTGTTATATTGTTTAAATCGTTTTTGATCAGTTCATTAGCTGCCGTTATTTCCTGGAGATTCTTTTGAGGGGAATTCTTCCATTTTGTCATTTTGGATAGTCCCTGGAGTGGTGCGGGACTGTGGGGCACTTCCCCTGTGCTGTCTTGAATAACTTGCATTGGTGGGGGGGGGCCGCAGTCAGACCTGATGTCTGCCCCCAGCCCACTGCTGGGGCCGCAGTCAGACTGGTGTGTGCCTTCTCTTCCCCTCTCCTAGGGGAGGGATTCACTGTGGGGTGGCGTGGCCCATCTGGGCTACTTGCACACTGCCAGGCTTGTGGTGCTGGGGATCTGGCGTATTAGCTGGGGTGGAATCGGCAAGGTGCATGGGGCGCGAGGGGCAGGCTCAGCTTGCTTATCCTTTGGTGATCCACTTCAGGAGGGGCCCTGCGGCAGCGGGCGGGAGTCAGACCCGCCGGAGGGATAGATCCACAGAAGCACAGCGTTGGGTGTTTGTGCGGTGCAAGCAAGTTCGGTGACAGAACCAGTTCCCTGTGGGATTTTGGCTAGGGGATGGGCGAGGGAGATGGCGCTGGCGAGCGCCTTTTTTCCCCGCCAAGCTGTGCTCTGTCCTCCGGGGCTCAACAACTCTCCCTCCCGTTGTCCTCCAACCCTCCCATTCTCCGAGTAGAGCTGTTAGCTTATAACCTTCCAGATGTCAAGTCCCGCTTGCTGTCGGAACACACTCTGTCCGGCCCCTCCGCTTTGCCAGCCAGACTCGGGGGCTCTGCTTGGCCAGCGAGCCGCCCCTCCGCCCCAGCTCCCTCCCGCCAGTCCGTGGAGCGCGCACCGCCTCGCCGTCCTTCCTACCCTCTTCCGTGGGCCTCTTGTCTGCGCTTGGCTCTGGAGACTCCGTTCTGCTAGTCTTCTGGCGGTTTTCTGGGTTATTCAGGCAGGTGTAGGTGGAATCTAAGTGATCAGCAGGACGTGCGGTGAGCCCAGCCTCCTCCTACGCTGCCATCTTCCTCCCCAATTCTTTATTCCATAAAGCCGAAAATCTTAGATTTTGATAGAGCAGCTCATGGGAACGTGACATCTGATATGTTATTATTGTACTCTTTTTCTATGTCAGAATTATTTCATAAAAAAGTAAATGCAAATCAGAAGAGGCACAAATAGACTGCTGTAGCACTGGAAGCTGCCTACACAGTATAAATGATAGACCCTCTCAAGACCCTCCTGACTGAAGAAATTGTAGGAGGCCATGTATCCTGTCATCCAGCTCCTGTGGAATTTTAACATCATCTTAGATGAGAACAAGCCACATAAAATTTTGTTCAAAAATGCAGGATTATGGAAGTATTCAGTGGGTGGCCAAAGAGAAATAACCTACTTCTGTCCTCAGAATTTGGATCATCTAATCATTGGACAGAGTGGGTGCATTTAAAAATAGCTGACCACTTCTTTACTTCTATGTGCCTGCCCTGTACCCTGTGTTTCCTCCACTGAAGTAAGAACTGAATTGTTCACTTGCCAAGTATAATATTTTGTTATTTAGAAAAAGCAACAGCTGAGTCCGAGAGTGTTTTTTTTTCACAGTTCTGTGTTAATAGTTTTTTCCCCAAAAACACCTTCCATAAGGGGCAGAAAATGTTTAACACACTACTACTAAAATGTCTTTACTAGATTATTTTCATTAGCTTGCTGCTAAGTTCAGAGAAGTGAATGAGATGCCATCTCATGTTTTTTTCTGTTGTTGACCAGCAGGATGGTATGGTGGGAAAGTGCTGGATGGAAATCAAGAGACCTGGGTCTTTGTTCTGGCTTAATTGCCACCAGTGACTTTGGGCAAATCCATCCGGATCTGATTCCTCACTTGCCGAATGCAAGCGTTGAATTCATGTCAGTAGTCTAGTCAGTAGTCTGTTACTCGGTTCAGACCTTTGTCTTGTGATTCTGGCTGTCCCAGAGGGGTGCCCAGTGTGAACTTAGGAATCAGCTATGAGTTGGCTCCCTTCCCTTTCCCTGTTAATTTCCTTTATAGCAAAGGACCATGATACCACTTCCCACCAAACCAGGTAGGGGATGGGGGTGGTCTGTACCTTTTGGCCCACTTCTTAGAACAGCTGGAACTCAGGCATGGCCAGTGACGAAAATGTTCCTGAGTGTATTACTCTGTCACTCAGATCCTAGCAGTGGCTGCTATTGCTATTTCCCTGAAAACAAGAAGCTCCACCCTCACTTCTTCCAAAATACAACGGCCAGCTTGACAATTCACCTAAAAAAAGTACAGAGAACAAGAAATATCCTAGTTGAGAAATCCTTTCCATGTGGTCTTACTGAAAAGAAGGCAGAATTGCAGATTAATTTGGTGAAAGCCTGACCATGAATTACCTACTTCCTTCAGGACCTGTTCTTTTTAGCAGGCCAACCACTCTGGTCTTGACGTGCCAAATCTAAGTCTATTGATGGAGGAAACAATTCAGCTGAGTAAATTTAGGAATCAGCTATGAGCTGATGTAATATTAATAATTTTTCTAAAAATGTTAACAGTACAGTAAAAGAGTGCTTATTTCAACTTAATGTTTCATCAACTACTTTAAATTTTTTTAATTTTTATTTATCGTAAAAGAGAGAAAGAGAGAGAGAGAGGGCTGGGGAGGGACAGAGAGAGGGAGAGAAAATGTCTAGCAGGCTGCACACTGTCAGTGCAGAGCGTGACATGGGGCTCGATCCTGGGAGATCATGACTTGAGCTGAAATCAAGAGTCCAACGCTTAACTGACTGAGCCATCCATACGCCCCCATCAACTATTTTAAATAGTGCAGAATGCTCAACTTTATCATATCTTCATCTGAACTCAATGTGCCCTTTTTGCTTATTTAACCAAGTTGTGGAGAGAAAAAGTGAAAAGCTGTAATTAAGACCTCACCTCTTTTTTCTACTTTTTAAGAGACTCTCTTTAAAAATTCATAAAATAGTCCCCTCTATGTTTGTTTATAGAAAGGTTTATAAAGGGTATTTGTGACCAACTTTACCAATATCACCAAACATACTACTCATGTCTCATTGTGATAATCCTGGCGCTATTTATAATATTATTACCTACTGGGGCGCCTGGGTGGCACAGTTGGTTAAGTGTCCGACTTCAGCCAGGTCACGATCTCGCGGTCCGTGAGTTCGAGCCCCGCGTCAGGCTCTGGGCTGATGGCTCAGAGCCTGGAGCCTGTTTCCGATTCTGTGTCTCCCTCTCTCTCTGTCCCTCCCCCATTCATGCTCTGTCTCTCTCTGTCCCAAAAATAAATAAACGTTGAAAAAAAAAATTAAAAAAAAATATTATTACCTACTTTAACAAATAACAGTTGTGATAGTATATAAGGAAAACGAAGACTAGTGATATTTATAAGGAAATGGGAATATTATTAAAATAAGAAATTTTTTAAAGTTGCTTTTCCATGTAATTTTGGAATAAGTATATAGCTTCTTACATAATTTCTACAGTTGTGTGCAATTTGTAAATCCCAAAGACTTGGATTCCAAAATCCCAAAGCAGTTGTCAGAACAACAACGTCTCTTATTGTAGCCTTGACCGTACCTTAAATGGTGATTGGCTCACTTCATTGTAAGAAGAAGCTGTAAATATTAAAAACATAGTAAATGAGGAAGCAGTTTACAAACCACCATGTATAGAATGCAAGCCCAGTTTTGTCTAAAATATATTTATAGCTATATGCACAGAAAGAAATGCTGGAAGGACGTACACCAGATATTCACAGTGGTATCTTTAGGTGGAGAAATTATTTAAGAGGTTTTTTTTTTTCCTTTCTTCTTTGTGTCTTTCTTTTTCTTTGTTTTCCTGGTTTTCCACACGTATCACTTTCATAATCAGAATGATGATAAGGACAGTGGCAGTGAGGGGGATGATTTCAGGAGAATCTGCAGAGTTTTAAGCATCGTGAACTTCCAACCTGCTCTCTTCCTCCCTGCTCACTTCCCTCCCAGGGTTTTGTTTCTCCCCGCACAGGTGGTAGGGCCCCGTCTGGTCCAGCTGTGGGCTCACTGGTGCTCACAGACATCAGCCAGCTTGCAGAGGCAGGGATCGGGTCCTTCTTTCTTAAATAGGAAAAAAGTTACTGTCTTTGATCAATAATGACAGGTATTGTGTCAAAATATTCTAAATATGATATCGCTCAGATTTGTATTCACCTGAAGTGGGGAGCCTTTAGAATGAAGAGGCCTTATTTTATACTTCACTGGAATGGAATTTAGCTTTGAGTTACTTCCATGTAACTGTAACGGGAGCCCCAGTTTCAAATCCACGTACGAAGCACTCAGGGCTTCCGGCATGCCTCTCAGACAGTAAGGTTAGCAAAGCAGAATACTAGCCTTCCAATGCCTTGTTTAGTGCAAATCCCTCTTGGCAAAATAGAATTTGAACGCAATGAATGAATGTGTGTATAAGGCATGCTTTTTTTTTTTTTAATCTTTCATAAAAAAGCATTCAGGTTTAAAATAGAGAGCAAAGTATTCTTAGTTTTCTGAGTTAAAAATATTTGTGTTGTGGTCATGATATTTGCCTTTCTCTACCCATGCCTGAGAACTCCATGAATCACAGTTCTGAAACGTGTGTAAATGCAGGGATACAGCCAATAAGACCACACTATAAAAAGAGAAGCCACAGGTAGTTCCATTTGTCTGACTTGTTTGGGGATGGTTTGAAAATAGCATGTTAAAAAAATGGGCTCAGCAGAGAGAGAACCAAGAAACTGCCTATACTGGTCATAATATTCAGAAGGTTTGGCTCACCGTGCCCTGATTTAGAAGTGTGTTCCTGGGGCGCCTGGGTGGCTCAGTCAGTTAAGCGTCTGACTTTGGCTCTCATGACATGATCTCATGGTTTGTGAGTTCTGCTGTCAGCACAGAGCCTCCTTCGGATCCTCTGTCCCCGTCTCTCCCTCTGCCCCTCCCCTGCTTGCACTCTGTGTCTCTCAAAAATAAACATTTAAAAAAAGAAGTGCATTCCTTATGGTGCTGGGTCATCTCCAGCCGCACTGGGGCCCTCAGTTCCTGGCCGTCTCAGAAGGATTGTGCACTGTTACATCAGCTGCCTCTAAGCAGCAGCTACCTTTAGAGGCAGCAGAGTTCAAGAGTCATAAAAAATTAAAATAGGAAAAAATTTTAAACTTGAACGCAAAGTTAGCAATTTTTTGGTGTACCGTGTGGAGATTCAGTGTAGTTAATCCAGTGATGCCTGACTGCAAATTCCTCTACGTTTCACATTTATGTTGGATTGAAACAGAGAAGCTTAGTTTATCCAATATAATCTTTTTTATTTTTTAGAAAGAAAGACTATTATGAGTTATATACTTAGTTGCCACAAAATGCCAGACAGTTTCTACCTAAAACTTCACAGCAAGTCCCTTGTAAACAAATGGTAACCACAGGAACCACATATTTGGCTTTAGCGCATGATTTTCTGACATACTAATAAGTATTGTATAAAGGTCAGGCATTCTGTATAACAACGTAAACCAGTTGGGGGTCCTTATTAAAACAAAAATATTTATTTTGAGAGAGAGAGAGAGAGTGACTGTGTGTGTGTGTGTGTGTGTGCGCGCGCGCGCATGCAGGGGAGGGGCAGAGACAGGAAGGGAGAGAATCCCAAGCGGGCTCCCGTCCATCAGCACAGAGCCCAACGCAGGGCTCAATCCCAGGAACCATGAGATCATGACCTGAGCCAAAATCAAGAGTTGGATGCTTAACACACCGAGCCACGCAAGCACCCCAACATTTAAGACATTTAGAATCGAAACAGAGTAAAATTTAAAATGTTCATAGATGGTTCTAATGTGCTCCTGGCTAGCTGGGGAATTACTGACTTCCCTCAGTGGGGAAGCATAATCTGGGGCCTCTATATTTTACTAACACAAGTAGCACGAGGACCCCGAGTGGGGTCTACGTTGTGGCTGCTGTGCGTTCCTTGTCCGAGGTGTTTCTTTACGTTTCAGGTGTTCGTGGCCAGTCCTCACAAAACACAGCCTATCGTGGAGATTCTATTAAAAAATCAACCCAAACTCATTGAGTTTCTGAGCAGCTTCCAAAAGGAAAGGACGGACGATGAGCAGTTCACCGATGAAAAGAACTACCTGATTAAACAGATCCGGGACTTGAAGAAAACCACCCCTTGAGGGGCTCACCCACCCTCCTGCCACAGTCACCGTGTCATTTGTACAGAAAATGTCATTTGAAAAAGTCATTGTTCTTGGGAAGGTTTTGGAGGTGCCTGTTTTTTCTCAATTCATTGTTCAGGGTAGATGGAATATAAACATTTGAATGAAAAATGATTAACCTAGAATAATGTATTCATTTGAATCAAGTCTGGGATGATTTATGTCAAATCAGAGCCACTGTATTAGATGTTGATAAACACAGTTTTAACCCTTTGTTGGCAAAAGGCAGCAGGGTCATGGGCTTGCAGATCTGAGTCCTGGGTCAGCACAGGCCACTGAGTAGAAGCCCAAAGCACGGGCATCACTGAGCCCTCAAAATTAAGTTCTCAGAGGAGAACTGGCCGTGGGGGCGAGAGGCGCAAAACCATCCCACCTATCTGCACTTGGACACTCAGTTTTGTCAAGGTGCTGAGAGAGCTGGTGAAGTAAGGTCCACGTTTTCAGTCGTCCTTGTTCCCTGCCTGTGTGCTCGGACTGTAGCTAACTTGCTAGGGAAGCACAGCCCCCCTCTCCCTCACTGTCCGAGCCCTGTCGCAGTGGCTCTCCTCAGCACCCGACTTCCTGGGGCACCCCCTGCAACCTCCAGCCTGGTTAGCGGTTAGTGGGGGACCAGCCTAGCAAAGGGAGGATGCATCAGCAGGAGTCACAGGGACTTGGGGACCCATGGGTAGGACCTGCTCACAGATGGTGAGGCCGGGGGCACTGCTGTTTCACACAGGCTCCTGGAGGGTTAGGGAATGTTTGGAATAATTCGACTGTTCCTCATTGTCATTATGGGAAAATTTTTTTGTGGTGAAAGTTGTTTTAGAGTAGGAATCACGCACTGGGATGCCTGGCATGTACAAAACTGTGGGTCTAGAGGGTGAGACCCGCTTCTATAAAGAAGTGAACTTGCCATTGGAAGGGCAAATGAGTAAATGTGTGCAAAAAACTCTTAAATGACCAAAAGTTATCTTTTTTTATCTTTATAATTATTTTCTAATTAGCTGCCACTCTGATTTCCCATCAAAGCTTTCGGCAACAAGGTAGAAACCCTACAAAATTTTGGTCTCAAATATTCTCTTGCATACCCGTATGATTAAGGGACTTAATTTGTGTTCTTTTAAAAAAAAAAGGCATGGGCCAACAACAAAAAAGGTTATGGTTTGTTTTTAGACCTCAAGTGTATGGAATGAAATCTTAAAGCTATATTTGCAAGACATTAGGGGTATAATGATTAATGTGTATTTTTCGTATCTTTCTAAATCGTGAGGGGTCGCCTTCCATCAGGACCCACACTTTATACGACACCGTGTGCCGTGTTCTTCAGTGGGCATTTCTCCACCAGAGAGGGAAGGATGCCTCCCCAGGGATCCTCCTCTGGGCTCCGTGCCCTCTGTCGCTTTTGTATGTGAAGGATTACCTGGCAGGGGTCCACCCTTCTTGGCAGGGGCGCAGGTCCATGTGGTTCTGGGCCCAGCGTGGAGTCCTGAGGCCAACGGAGAGGGGCCTGTGGGACCTCTCACAGCAGCTCTGGCCAGTGCCGGCGCGGACGGCCACCCCCACCCGGCGGCGCATTCGAGGACCTTCGTTCTTTAGCTGACTAAAGTCAGCTTATTTTTATAACATTCCCGGACAGTCCAGGCTCTCCTAGAATTTGACTTTTCTGATTTTGCTTATTTGATTCAAAGAGAGGACTGTAAACATTCAAAAAGAGAGAGAGAAGCCCTATAATCATTGGAAATTTATTTGGCTGCTAATACTGTTCTGCAACATCTTAGGACACATGTTTCCATTTGGAAAGCAATGCCTTGTTGTAATTCTTTTTTGATAAATAAAATGTTTTATTTCCTCTGGGCGTGAATTAGCTCTTGGCCAACAAATCCTTACCCTAGATCAGTACCTGTCAAACAGAAAACTAGAGCCTAAGAGGCCATGAATGAAGTAGATGGGGTTTTGTGTGAGACAGATTTGTAAATTATTAACGTGAAAGGGGGGAGCAAGAAGCTCACAGTCAAAATATGTTTGCACAAAATTCACTGTAAATATTGTGAGAATTGAACTTGGAGAAGATCCTATTTAATAAGCTATTTCAAAACACACATTTAAATAAAGACTGACTAAATAAAAAGGTGCCACACACTCTGGTCAGTTTCCTTCCTCTGCATGTCCCCGGTTTGTGTTCCTGTCACTCCCAACAAGGAAAGCCCCAGGTGGAGGGCGGGCTGGCCTCTAGGCGGCGCTCAATCTGCCCGGAGGCCCCACAGCATCTTCCCCTGCACTTGACTAACTGCACGGCCTTGTTGCTGTCCCACTGTCCAAGTGAGGCTGCCACCGACAGAGCACCGCCTGCCTGGCACTAAATACACATCTCAGCCAGAGCCACTCCCATTTCATACTTGAGGAAACTGAGGCTCTGAGCAGTTTAACTCTCCCAGACAGCACGAGCTAGCCCTGGGGTACCAGCCCCTGGTGGCCTGAGGCCAAACTCTGTTCCTCCTCCCTCTTTCATCCTCAAAGCTGGGAACCAGGAGAGGCCCAGGGTGTCAGGAGATACTCTGTGTCCTTCCCTGCTGCCGCCTGGGAGGCTCCTGGGGGGCCAAAGGCAGAGTGAGCCAGCAAGGATTGAGATCATGATGTTCTTGGACGAGGCTCTTGGCTAAAGCCAGGCATCTGCCCAAATGTTAGGATTACCCCTGGAGAAAAGGCCGAGCGCACACAGCCCTGGTGCAAGCTTTCTCAATCGCCGGCCTCCCTGGGTTCTCTTCCTTGGCGGCTCTGGGGGGGGGGGGGCATATCTGCCAGGGAGAGGGAGGAGCAGGTGAGCCTCTCAGAGCCTCGGTCACCAGCCAACTGGTCTGTGTGATACAAAGCTGCTTGGAGCCACAGTGCAGTCTGGAAATTACGCAAGACCTGGAAGAGATCATAATAATGTAACAGAAAATGAAATAGGAGAGTCACACTTTTTTTTAATATGAAAAGACAGATGTTTCCAAATAGACTTACAGATCTTTCTAGTCTACTTATACGAGCCAAAACTAAGATTTTATATCTTTTTTTTCCCCATTTTATCCAAAACATTACTGTACGTTTGGCATGAAATCGCCAACATTTTGTTCGTCCAGGAAGGTTTCGGATGCTGTAGTCAGGGCCTGTTGGTGGACAAAGGTCTGAAACAGATGAAGCTAGATTTGGTCTTCCTAAGAAGACTGAAAAGATTGAAGATGGATGTGAACAAGGCTATCATTTTATTTTTGAAATCTGGAAAGTGCTTTTATGTCGCTACCATAACGAAAGCATAGTAAAACAACATGCTAAGCCTGGCTTGCACTAGGCCTCTACAGATACGTCACCTCGTGGAGGAGAACGCAGTGACTGAAAGGGTAAGGAACGTGCTCCACGTCAAACAGCCAGCAACTGAGCCGGGATTTAAGGCTAGGTCTGCTCCCAAAGGCCGTCTCTTTGGAAAGGAGGATGCATCACAAGGCAGACCTGCTCTCTGGCTTTCCCAGGGTGGGGACAGATACTTCACGGCCCCCAAGGAAAAAGAGGGAATCCTGGATTCCAGAGCTGCAGGATAACTCAGTGGAAAGACTTCAAAAGCTAGATTCATTCAAGGGGGGCAAATTTGTTCCGCTTGGTTGTCTGATGTTTGGAAGGTCAAATGAGACCTACAGGATAGGGAATTCAATCTAGAATTTTGAACAACCCTTTGACTGCATGCAGGTATTAATTTCAGACTGTAATTCTGCACCTGCTTTTGTTCTCTTGGCTTGCTTTTTCAGTTGGACGTAACGTTGGCTTAGATTTCCTGATAGGAGTGGTTGCTGCCCAGCCGGCCATTCTTCCATCTCACATTCCTCTGTGGCCCAGAGCCACAGGGCTGCCACGAGGCAGAAGTCTGATGGACGCACATCTGATTCCTGTGGGGATCACCTAGCCCCTCCTGTGGAGGAGGGTGTATGAGGACCAACACCCTAAAATAAAGTCACAAAACCACATAAAAATTCACAACCCCTTTACCATCAACTCATACGGATTGTGATTTAATCACTACACCGTGAGCCATCTATGTTACTTTAAAGAGCCGTGACCACGGGGGACTTTGGGGAGAACATGTTAAATACGTTAATCTGTCCTTTAGGAGAGGTTGGAAAACATGACTTCCCTTAGTTTTAGTTCTCCTGCAATTTGAATTGCAAAGCAACCAAAACATTGATTTATTCAACCACTTGTTTACCCATGTAACCCAATGTCCATTGAACTAATTCTGGACCAACCACAGAGGGACACAGCAGGATTGCCAGAGGGGTTAGGCCTCGTATACTGTCCCTGAGTCAGCAGGGCAGGTCAAGGCCGACTGAAAGTGGGAACCCATGAGGAAGCACTGGAGTCCGTGGAGCCACTCCGAGCCCTCCATCTTCCAGAATGGGGGCTGGCCACGGGACAGCGCAGTTCACTGGGGAGCTCCCCAGGCTGATCCCAGATTCAGAGAAACCTTGCCAGGGTACATGTGGCTGCCACTTGGCTTCTCCTCGCAGCTCTGACAACTTGAGACCCAAATTCATTAGTCCTGGAAACGCGTTTCGGCTTAGCTAAATGGACACATTGCAAACCCACCACTGAGGGAATTGTTTCCACATCCTCTTCGTGTCCTCTCTCTCTCTCTCAAAGACCTCTAGTTTTTCCCCTTAAACGACATGAGAGGTTTGCACAGTCAGTGAAAGGCCACACGGACGGTGCGGAAGGCCACACACCTGGACTTCATTCCAGCTCCACGACCAGCTCTTGGAGCTGAAGAATCACTGAGCTGCAGTTTCCTGCCCAAAAAGCAAGGCAAAAAGAAGACCTGCCTCACAGCGAGGTTTTGCAAGTGAAGGCGCTAACGTGGGTGACCTGTGAGTCACGAGCCAGCTCAGGAGGTGCTTCCCTGTCTTCGCCCTCAGTGGCCCTCAGGGGCTCACTGCCAGCCGGGGAAAAGGTTTGCTGTGTGCAATCCAGGCACTAGGAGCCACAGGCCGTGGAGCATGGCACGGTCAGAGAATGACGAAGCGCGTGCCCTGTGTGTCAGGTGTGGATGTGTGGAGGGGGCCGGGAGGGGAGTCTTGAATGCTGTCCTAAGGGTTTAATACCATCATCAAGGCAGCTATTGCTGACTTAGTGCCTGCTGCTCTAGACACTTCAGGAGGTACAAAACTCAGTCCTCAAAACCACCGTAGGAGGCGTGTGCTGATTACCCTGATTTTACAGATGCGGAAACAGAGGCAGAGCGAGGGTCACTTGCCCAAGATGGTACAGGGAGCACATGGCTGAGCGGGATTCAAACCCACAGCCCAGAGGCAGAAGCTACAGGACTTGTGAGACATTCAGGACTTAACATCGACCACACCTAGTTCCGTGCCATTTCTGGAAGATAAGGGCGAGGACGAGGGCACCTCACAGGCCTGTGGCTGTGGCCATGTGCCCACCCGAGGGACAGAATCATGTGAGAGAGACGGTGAGGGCAGCTCTGGATAGTTTGGTATGGTATCTCCACATGGAGACTCTGGGCAGCAGGTGGACAAATGAATCTGGAGCTCAAGAAAAGTAGGGGCCAATCGCACTGATTTGGGGGGGGTTACGGAAGTCCACGTGCGGAGGAAGCCACCCGTTCCTTGCTGTAGTTGGGGCCTCAGAACACACCCAGTCCTTCACCCCATTTTCAGGTGTATTCTTATGTTACCTGTAGCTGTGGAGGCTCAGGGGGAAACCACCATGTTCCTCCCCTTCAGCCTCCTCCATTTGTTCAGTGAGGGTTGAGGGCTGCTGGGTCTGTACTCCTTCCTCCCTGACGGCCCCAAGTTCTTTCTAGGTGTCCACCAGACCCAGTCATGGCGACATCGATCCGAGTGTGTGTCTCATGCAGTAAGTAAGCTCTGTGGGCCAGAGCTGCTCACTAAGAGGCTTGGTATTTCCATTAAAGACCAGGCTGACATACTTTTGAAAAAGTGCCATCGAGACAAAAGGTGGTTGACCTCCCAGCTAGGCCCGGCTCTTTCCCCAGCCCCATCCTGGAGAGGCCCTGGTCCAGACGCCAGCTTCAGGAACAGAGGGGAGGCCCTGACTGCAGACTGCTGTTCCTGCTGTGGGGGAAGAAGCCTCTGCCGTTTTCTGGGGGCGATGCATGGCATTCACAGGGCCGTGACCTGGCCCATCTGTGTGAATGAGACTCTGTGCTGCCTGGGGTGTGGGAGGAAGGAGGAGGGCATGCCCGCAGCCACCTGGTGGCCTCTGGCAGCACCAGGCTGCCCTTCACCTCGATAGGGGACATTTCCAAGCGGACTGGCGGTTTTCAGTTGGCAGTCGGCTGTGCCCGTCTGTGTCCTCGAGTGGCACACAGCCTGAGCCACCAGGAAACCAGCGCCTGGAGGAGAGGGCCAGGGCAAGGAGGGCATGCAGGACTTCACCCAACGTCGCTGTCGGGAAAGGCTCAGGACCTGGCCCTGGCCTCATGGAGAGGAGCTGGGATCTGGTGTGAGCTGCCCGCGGGAAGCCAGTGAGGAGCTGATGGGCCACCTCGCTGGAGACGATGCCCCAGTGTCCCTGTCCCTGCGGCTGCTCCCCAGGCTGGATGCTGCCCTCTCCTCAGAGCTCCTCTCTGCAGCCCCCAACAGTGCCAAGGAGAGGAGTCTGTGAGTCAATTCACCACAGAAGGGCCATCCAGGATGCGCTGTGGCTGCTGGCGGTGGAATTCATTCACGGTCAGGCACAGTGCCTGACCGGCGGCCAGAACCCTCTCCACTGTCAGCCCTTCTCTCCCTCCACGCTCCAGGACAGGGGAGACTGTGACCACTGTCCCTCCACCCCTCCTCTCTGACCACTCCTCTCCTGAATGGCCCCATATACCCTCCTCTACCTCTACACCCCCATGTGCATGCCCGTGACCCCCATCACTGTGGACCCAGACCCCTTGTCTGATCTCCAAGGGGCTAAGCTTTCCTGCTTCTGGACGGGCACTAGGACCCCGAGGCAGAGCCGGTGACTTCCCGAGCGCCCCCCTCGACGCCCCACTTGCTCACACCAGCAGCCTACCAGGTCCTGAGTGACTCCTCTCCGTCCTCTCACCCCCAGTCCATCCCTCCATATTTCTACTCCCCAATCACTTGCCCGGCCTGAGCGCTTCTCTGCGGCCACGCCATGGCCCTGCCCCTGACCGCAGCTGCTGCTGCTGCTGCTGCTGCGGTGTGTGTGTGGGGGGGACTTTCCTGCGGGGGCCCCAGCTCTCCGCGCACTTCCCAGGGGAACTTCTCATAGTTCAGACTGGCCCCGGCCCTCCCCTGCCCCATAACCTCCGATGGCTTCCCTGGACACTCAGAAGCACACCCAAGCCCTTGCCACTGTCCTCCAAGCACCGGGTGCCTGGTCTGGCTCCCAGGAGGTCCCAGCAAACCCCGCTTCTTGTCAGTTCCTGCCCTGGGCTTTCCCCTTCTAGGCTGTCACTTTCGCCTGGAGCTATTCTCCAGCATATACTCTGTCTGGCTGCCTCTTGACCCCATCCTTCAAACCCCCAGCTTAAATATCTGCCTGGGTCTTCCCCAAGCACACCAGGAGCCTCCCACACCAGGTCGCAGACCTCCTGGAGCCAGGCAATGTCTGTCTGCTTCACAGACACATCCTTGGAGTCTAGCTCAGTGACTGGAACGTAGAAAGTGCTGACTTGATATGTACATTTTTTCAATCAGTATTTTTGAATGAAAGACCGATTCATTCTTTATGAATCATAATTTCACTTGTGTCTTTCCCCTATTACTTCCTGTGGCACCACCTCTAGGCTGATCCTGCTAACTCCCTGCAACTCTGCCCTCTTTCTGCTCAATTCAGTCACATTCTCTCTCCCCTCTTCTCATTCCCTACAAATGTCACCTTTGCTCATATCCTCATCGTTTCTCATTTTGATCCAACCACCAGCCATCACTCCACACGGATGAATTCTCCACACTAATGCTGGAGTGATTGTTTAAGGGTACAAATATGATTCTGTCCTGTTACAACCTTCTATGGCTCCCTATTGCACCACAGAAGTGTTCCAAAAGCCCTTCTTGGTATCATTCTCCCCTGCCAACCTCCTACTCCTTGCTGGCTGATGCTACAACCATATACAGTTCCAGTGAGTCATACTGTCCTTCCATGTCCCCTCCATGCTCCTCTGCCCCACCCCCCAATTCCAAATCCCCAAGCATCCAATAATACTCAAATTCTAGTTTCACTTACCAGCCACACCTGCATCAATTTCTGGGTCATGCAGCCATTTGGTAGCTAAAACAAATAACAGGTATTGCTGTATTCTTCCTGCCAGAACCTTTCTTTTTAGTGTTATCTGTGCCTTGAGTAGGATACAAGTAACACATTGACCAAATGACTGATTGACATCGGTCCAGGAGGGATGCCTAATTAAGTGGGTATAATAGAATTAACAAGGAGTGTGACAGGTTGCAGTACTGGGCCAAAGCTAACCATGAATAGATTTAAGAAGGATAAATGTGAAGTCCTGTACCTGAGTCCAAAAACAAAACTGCAGCTTTGCAGGAGGAAGCACAGGTGCTCAATCAAGGGTTTCTGGTGACTCTGACATCTGAGCCTGGCCACATCACCTCTTGCCTGGATTCTTGCAGTACCTTCTGGTCTGGAGTCCTGACCACTGATCTCTTCCTATGCCACTCCTCCTCCACTCCACCTGCAATCATTTCCTGTGTGAAACCATCAGTACCCCCTGCACGAGCTGTGAAACAGACATGCACACACAGCTGGAATGTTGAAGAGACATGGGTTACAAACAGCTGTCGATACTTTTGTGGTCCTTGAAGTCATGAAAGAGGCTAGGGTCCCTGGGGAGAGAGAAGGAAAGCAAGAGGCAACAAGGGCAGAGAGGAGACTCCTGACAGGAGAAAAGAGAGATGAGAAACACAGGAAGTGTCATGAAAACCAAAGAAGGAGTTACAGAAGGGCAGGATGATTCAAGGCGCTAAAGGCTGTCAGGATCACGTAGTGTTTGGCCATTAGAAGTTGGGGGCCCCTTCTCACAGGGAGAGTGGAGCAGAAGGTAGCAGTGGCTTGTGAAACAAAAGATGAAGATTTAAGAAAGCTAGTACAGGCTTTCAAGTAATGAGGGAAAGAAAAACAGTGGGTAAAGGGAAGTCTTTGTTTTCTGAAGGTTGAAGAAATGTATCAGTCAGCAACCGCTGCATAACAAATAATTCCAAACTCAATAAGTTAAATAAAACCAATTGTTTTTTTCTTGCAAGCCTCTGGGTTGGCTGGGGGTCACCTAATCTAAATAGGACAGCTGAGGCGGCTCTGCTCCTTGTGTCTAATGAAGGCAGAAATGCAAAAGAACAACTGGGGACATACAAGGCTTCTTGAGGCCTAATATCAGAACTGGTATAATGACATTTTCACTTCATTCTATTGAACCCAAAATCAAGAGCTGAGAAATATATTCCACCTGTTGCTAGGAAGAAATGCAAAGCAATATGGTAAAGGATGCAAATACAAAAAGGGTAAAAAATTGGGGCCATCATGCCTTCTATGATGGGAGACAAGCAGAGGTGGAGATGGAAAGAAAGAAGGCATTGGAAAGGGAGAGACTGGACAAAATTCAGTGAACACTGGGAGAAGTGTGACAGGTACTGAATTTGCATAAGAACTAGATTCATGTTCCTGCTTGACCAATGACCAACAGTGCAGCCTTGGGTCAGTCATTGGGTCTGGAACTCCATTTCATTCCCTGTGAAGAGGAAATGATCACCCTTACATCATGGTGTGAAAATTAAATGAGGTAATACAAAAAGTGCTTTGCCATGAAGTGCAAAACCATGTACAATGACACAGTAAGTTTCCAGGAGGGGTGGGAGGTTGTCATGGGACAGCAGGAACACAATGGCTACTCTCAAAGACTGAAGGGCATTCATGTGGAAGAGGATGAGAAACAAAGAGGTCTGTGTTACAGACCAAAGGCTAATGATGGAAAGGGGGGGGGGGGGGAGTTATGTCACAAAAAATAACATTTTAATAATGAGTAGAGTTCAAATGTGGCTTTAGGAGGTGGTGATTTCTTCATCACTGGAGGTGTGGGTGCATGGCAGAAGCGCCGGGCTGACCTGTTATCTTTAGAGGATGGTGGAAGGGGACCTGTGCAGCCCATTCATGGGTCATTGGATTGATCAGTGTTTCTTACCCAAGGGCAGTCCCCCATGGCACACCCCATTGTGGGCGTTTGTTGTCCAAATTTCTAGATGATTCAAGTGGCATTTGGTGCAGGTGGGCCAGGGGTACTAAATCCCCTGACAATGCTCAAGATAGTCCTAAACAATGGAAAATGATCACACTCAATATGGCATCAGTGCCCCTGTTGATAATCACTGGATAAGGTGATTTCTGAGTTCCAACCTTGAGGGACCAAATAAACACATGTCCCATTTTTAGCAAATGTAACCTGGCAAGCCCCCCAGCCTATTTTGCCACAATGCCTCACTGTTCTAGCTGAAAAAGTATTTGACTTCAGAAGAATTTTAGATATGCTTAAACAAGCACAGTCACAATGGCAAAAAAATTTATAATCCCTTTCAATAGTAAAATTATCCTCAAAGTTTTCTAAAACAGTCATAAATACACATGCTTGTGTAAAGGATTATGAAAAGATGGTCAGGTACATAAATCATTGATTATTCTAGCATGTAAAGAGAGCCAACCACCTTGCTTGGAGACATCACATTAACTATATAGTTAATGTGCCAGCTGAAATAAACAGTACACATTTAATTTACTACGACTTTGTTTGTCCCTTAGAACATAAAAGTCTCTTTGGAGATGTCTGTTTTCTTAAAAAAAAAAAATAAATAAAAGTCTAGGAAGTTTGAACTAGAACCTTCTTTCCCAGTGTTCACATTTCCTCAGTTTGGGCGCTTGGATCAAATTCAGTAAATATTTGCTTCTGCTGTTGATGGTGCTTCTGTCACTGAGGCATTTTAATTTTATCTTTAAAAAATTTTTTTTAGTTTATTTTTGAGAGACAGAGACAGAGAGAGACAGCATGAGCAGGGGAGGGGCAGGGAGAGGGAGGGAGAGAGACAGAAAGAGAGAGAGAGGATCCCAAGCAGGCTCTGCACTGTCAGCACAGAGCTTGATGCAGGACTCAACTCACAAACCTCGAGATCATGACCTGAGCAGAAACCAAGAGTCAGATGCTTAACCGACTGAGCCACCCAGGAGCCCCATTGAGGCATTTTTAGAGAATGGTCTGACCGTGCATTCTGTGTCACCCTCCTGGTCCACCCAAACCACTACTGGGCCATTTACAACGACTTTGTTGGAGACGTTCCCAGAACGAATAGTCTGGGCAGAGGCCCATGATAGCATCTGATTCTGGACAATTCCCACAGATCAAATAGGCAGGAAGAACTGAAGTTTGTCTGTCACGTTGGTAGCAACCTTAGCCAAGAAAGGTGGAGCCTCCCTACACTGTATTCATCCTATAATATATATCCATTAATTAGGGAATTGTTTGGGCATGATTATAGTAGTTTGAGTGGTGTCTTTCCTCAGCATGTTTAATTATTATTATTTTTTCTTTAGAAAGAAAGCGAGTGAGCAGGGGAGGGGCAGAAGAGGAGGAAGAGAGAATCTTAAGCAGACTCCAGGCCCGATGTGGTGCTCGATCTGATGAACTGGGAGATCTTGACCTGAGCCAAAATCAAGAGTGGGACCTTAACCAACTGAGCCACCCAGGGACCCCAACTTTGGCTTTTTTTATAAAAGAAAACACTTCTTTCCACCTAACACCCCAACAAGCATATGGGTTCTCCATTAGATGACACTAAAGTGTATAATTTAAATTTTTTTTTTCAACGTTTATTTATTTTTGCGACAGAGAGAGACAGAGCATGAACGGGGGAGGGGCAGAGAGAGAGGGAGATACAGAATTGGAAACAGGCTCCAGGCTCCGAGCCATCAGCCCAGAGCCTGACGCGGGGCTCGAACTCCCGGACTGCGAGATCGTGACCTGGCTGAAGTCGGACGCTTAACCGACTGCGCCACCCAGGCGCCCCTAAAGTGTATAATTTCAGCCGAAACAGTGTCCTTTAATAAGGCTACTTCAGTGTCAGAATGAACCAGGTATGGCAAAATTTGTCAACAGAAACACTTGTATCTGAAAGTATAGTTATTTGCATTTTTAACATTACTTTTCTTCTGTTCTTCTGGATGCTTTCCAAAATATTTCCTTGTTAAGCATGGAGTATTTTTCAAGAACCTAAACCAATACAACCTTCTGGATCCACTGAGGTCAGCTGATAGTTCCCTGAGAAGCGTAATACCAGACATCTGGGTAGAGAACTGGAGTCACGTGTGCTTATTTTTGTCAGACCACTAGTTCTTCTCGACGTACCTCTCTTTCATTTATCCTCATGGATATTTACGTCTGACTCCCGGCTGGACTATAAGCTCCATGAGGGCAGGGTGTGTTTCTGGGTTTGCTCAACAGAGTGCCAGGCACACAGTAAGCTCTCAGAAATATTGGTCAGTGGGATGAGGAGTCATGGAGTGTTCAGATAAAGAGCCAGGAGAACTACCACTGGTTATCATCACGGATGAAACCAAGTTGGCCAGAGGTTGTGGTATGCTACACAGGAGCCTCACTGCTCATGGGCTTAACATTCTTGAGATTTAATGACATCAGGCACCCATAGTACCTTTGCATCTTCTAGCATAACTCTTGCTTTCTTTTTCTGAAACTCTGGAAATGGGCACATTGGACTCTACAAGGTACTTCATGCTGCTCAGACCCCACCCCCACCTCCACTCATTAGGAAGAGCCGTGTTCTCTGCAGGCAAACAGCCTCCTTACTCCACCTCATGCCCTGGGGATACATCCCAGGCTGAGCACCTTTAGGTGTGGGTGTCAGCAGTGGGATGGACCACAGCTTCTCCTGGTTCAACTTGGCCTGGACTCCAATTTCTGAAAACTGAAACTTGCAGAAACACAACTGCCTTCATATCTAGAGTGGCTGGGAGGGAGTTGGGGGAAGAGTTATTCCAGAAAAGTCCTGGCTCATGTCCTTCTGAAAGACATGTGCTTTCCCTAACAAATTGCTTTGTGCTATACTCAACAAAGCCTGCATGGATTCCCCTTATATCTTTCTCCTCCCCGAAAAGCTATATGGGTTTAGAAATAACATTCAGGAAAATGAGAAATACTCATGTACCTTAGTGTCACTAAAGATAGAATTCATGTTTATAAAGAAAAGTGTTGGCACAGAAATAAAGCAGACCAAACTGAAAAGATCTGGCAGACAATGGAAGTCAGGCGAGGTTTGCAGGAACAGTAACTTGCTGGGTTACAGTCATCCTTATGGAAATGAAAGCTGTAACTCTATGTGGTAAATTAAAATAAAAAATGATGACATATGGGTAGACATGTATACTTGCTAGTCTTTTGAGTTATTTCTACCACCACAAAGGAAACACAAGCTTGATGGTCCCTCTGGTAAAAACAGATAATATTTCACTGCTTTTCCATTGTGCATAATCATTACAAATCACGAAAATTCCTTGAATGTGTTGCATACTGAAACTTCACTCGAATGTATCATAAAAGTTTTTTTCATTGTTTTTTTTAAATATTTTTGAGAGTGAGTGAGTGGGGGAGGGGCAGACAGAGAGGGACACGAGGATCAGAAGTGGGTTCTGCGCTGACAGCAGAGAGCCCAATGTGGGGCTCGAACTCAAACTGTGAGATCATGACCTGAGCCTAAGTCAGCTTAACTGACTGAGCCACCCAGGTGCCCCTCATAATTTTTTTTTAATTTTGTAGAGTGAGTTATTATAAAAAATGATCATAAAGTAAATGCTCAGGCTTCAGGGGAAGCTCATCAGGCAGTACCCGGGATGGATGTTTCGGAGGTACAGGGTGGGAGCCAGGGTCTGAACTGAACCGGAGCCTGAAGCCACCTAGTGGACCAATTCTAGCACAGGTCAGAGCTGAACACCAGAACCAAAAAAGAAATCAGAAATAACAAATGCAAACACATCCAGATGCTACAGTGATGGTGAACAAGATTTGACTCTATCCCCAAAGGTTGCTTTGAGAGGATCTTTCTCAGGTACTCCTCATCTCCATCAAGTCTTTAAAAAAGTCCTTGGTGGAAGAACATGCACTGCTCTAGCACAATACCTTAGGGGCTTATCCCCAAGGAAAAGATGGATAATGGTATTATGGGGTGGCTATTTGTATCAAATATATTAGTGAAAATGTTTAAAATGACTGTGGGAATTTGATGCTTAAAGCCAAAACATTACAGAAAATACAAAAATGGAGATGTGAATATATTAATTTACCTCTATTTTTCGTCCTCAAAATCATTAAAATGAAAGTAAAGGATTTTTGTTTTATTTTGAATATAAACTTACAGGACAAAGAGAATGGAGAAATCAACAGCAACATTTTAGGAGGTGTGCCTATGAAAGCGAGGCTCTAAAGGCTGCTGCTCTGCATGATGCCATGTGCTCTGTTCTACACTGTTCCAGAATATCTGGTGAAGAACCCTAGTTTATTAGGGTTTCAACCCAAACCTCAAAACTTTCTCTAGTAGTGTAACAAGGATCATGAAACAATGCCTTCCAATTTCTAAGGGACAATGATTCCCAATCTACGATTCTATACCTAACCAAACTATCAATTAAATGTGAGGAATAAAGATATTGGCAGGTACTCAGAGTATCAAAACTGCTCCACACCCAAAGTCTTATCTGACTGTCATCCTGCTACCATGTACCCATTCTCTGTATCCTTTCTCAGGAATCTTCTGAAAAACATGCCCCACCAAATAGAGAAAGACATGGGTCCCTGGAAACAGGGGATTCCCAGGACAGTTGTGAAGGGTGGGCCCCAAAAGATACCTGTGCAGCATGTCTAGTGAGCAATCAGTCCAGACTGGAGGTGGACAGAAGGCTCTAGGAGGGATTTCTTCAAAAAGAATTTTTTTAGGATACCCAATATGCCTGACTGTATTGAGAGAAGGTTATATAACTGGGAGACAAGTTTGGCTATAGATTAGTACTAAAATAGAAAACCAAACCAAAAAAAAAAAAAAAAAAAAAAAGGCAATTTTTGAGTTCAGGAAAATAAATTCAATAAAGAAAGGAAAAGGAATCCTAGTACACATGACAAACTGTGATTAGCATTTACAGAGTCATAATGACAAACAGTGAATATTGATGCAACCAAAACAAAAGTGTAACAGTGTGGAGCATGGAGAGAGGGGAGTGAGGTGAAAGAAAGCTCTTCCATTATGGAAATTCAAAAGACAATGGCTCAGGGGAGTACGGGTGGCTCAGTTGGTTAAGCATCAGACTTTGGCTCAGCTCATGATCTCACGAGTTCATGAGTTTGAGCCCCACATCTGGCTCTCTGCTGTCAGTGCAAATTTGGCTTCGGATCCTCTGTCTCCTTCTCTCTGCCCCTCCCCTGCTTTCTCTCTCTAAAAATAAACATCTTAATTCGAAGTAAGGTTTATAGAGCTATCTATCAATTCAAAGTAAGGTTTATAGAGCTATTTATCATTTAAAATATGTAGGTATAATTTTACTAAAAAATGACTAAATTGACAATAATGGAAGTCCTTGAATTTATTACTGTAACATACATGTTAAAATCAGCCAACATGTCAAATGTGAGCTTACACTAGAAACAAAACTGAAAATGGGGGGAAGGGAGGCACAATCCTGACGCTTCTTGATTAGGCCCTTGCAACATTGTGAACTAGTATTTAAGAAATCATTTCATCTCCCAGACTCTCCTGTTTCCAGATTTATAGAAAGTGTGCTACAGTGGATGAAATCTGAGTTCCTTTGAAATCTGTCTATTTAAATGCAGTTCAATGTACACGGTAAATATATTTATAGACCAACTTCCACATACTTTAATGTAGGGTATTCCATTTTAAATGGGCCTCATTTTCAACTGGTACTTACTAGTGGGGTTTGTTTTACTTGGAGACAGGATCTTCAAAACTCAGCCTAAATGATAGAAAAGTTCTGTACTTTTTGTATTAAGTAGGTCCATTGGATTTTTAATGGTCAACAGTAATTGTATTAAAAATATCAATGAGTCTAGGGGCACCTGGCTCAGTCGGTAAAGCATGTGACTCTTGATCCCGGGGTCATGAGTTCAAGCCCCACATGGAGTGTGGAGCCTACTTAAAAAAAAAAAAAAAGGAATAAAAAAATCATAACTTTAAGATACATGACAAATGCTGATACAAGAAAAGATAGGCCTACCTGGTCAACAGATAAGAGAAAATTTGATCAGACCCAACAGTTTGCTCTATCCTTGCAAAATGAATCATAGTATGTATGATGACTCAGGCCATGGAACAGGTATGTCACTTTTCTGTGCTGGGAGGCAAATATAATAGACTCAATTCTATGCTCTTAAGAGAAGGAAATCAGGCTGTCTCTGTATGACATCCAGCTATGACCAAACCTCACCCAAGTTAACTTTTGATTGATTGATGTATAGCCCAGCTAGGTGTTAACTCTAGATTTTCCATTACCTTTTGGAAACAGGCAGAAAAAATTATTGCAGGTTGAGGGTATTTACAAAATGGTCTGGCTGATTCACATGTATCAGTAATCTGAAAAACGAACAAACAGAACCAAGCAAAGCTACAGGTTATAACCTTCCCCCCCCCCTAAATTAAAATCAGAGATGTGAGATTTCAAACTGCTTTTGACTTACCCACCCTAAACCTAAGGGCTTTAAAAGATGTGAACATGAATCAGTTCGATTTGTCATCTTCAAATCTGGGGATCTAGCCATAGAAAAGGCCTTAGGTATCATTATACTACATGAAATGGCCTTACATCCAATACAGTAAGGCATGTATTATAAAATACACACTTACACTCACTTGATGGTTTATGTCAGTGGCTTTCAGCTGGGGGTGACTTTGCCCCCTAAGGAACATTTTTGGCTGTCTTCTGGATGAGGAGTTGCTACTGACATCTAGTGGGTGGAGACAAGGGATGCAGCTAAATGTTCCACAATGCAGAGGACAACCCTCACAGCAGAGTCATCTGGCTCAAAATACCAATCGTGCCAAGGTTTAGGGAACCTGATTTTCTGGTGTGATAAAAATTAAAGACAAAAATCTGGCAAAGCTAGTAAACTGCTCTAAAATCTCAATAAAAGGTTTTTGGGTACATCATTCAGTTAGGATTCTGAAAAACTCACAGCTTTAAACTTGTGCTTGGAGGTAAAGATATACGGTCAACTCTGGAAAATAAACATTATGCATTCAGTCTGCTACTGGACAAATTTCTTAACTTCTCAAAATATAATTTTATTATTTTTGACAGCTAAAATTTAATTTCTTCTATTTTAAAAAAGTGTCCAAAGCAAATTACACTGTCTCCATTTGGGATGGAGAGCGTTTAGCATGTAGGTGCTCAGGAGTTGAGTAAATGGTAGCAATACATCTACATGTTGGCCTGAAATAACAGATCCCTAGTTCCACACTCAGTAGGTTATAAACGTGGCCTGAGCTGTAACTCAGTCCCTTCTTGGGGTGACTGAGGTAGCCATCCATAACCCGTTAGCACACTTCCTTCACTGTGTCAGCACAATGAGCCACAGCATAACTGGAAGACCAATCTGCTCAACTACAGAGAAGTTAGAAAACCCACAAAGGTTCTGGCCCAAAGAGCCTCCTCTACTAACCAGAACAGAGTCACCCAGGTTAGAGCAGCTAGTTATCTTTTCCCAATAGGAAAGGTATCACAGGCTAAGGAGAATGAAGAAATTTGACAAAGGGTAACAGAGTAAATTAAATGGATTGGCTGTAAGTCTCTCTTAGAAGTGGGCATAATCAGAGCTGACTTGGTAATGGTCCTGAGAGGCTCTCTGGTTGGCCTCTGAAACAGTGCTGGTCTGGCAGTAAGCATGAATGTTCTTCCAGGAACCCAGTATGTGGGGCGCATGGGTGGCTCAGCTGGTTAAGCAGCCGGCTTTGCTCAGGTCATGATCTCACAGTTTGTGGGTTTGAGCCCCGTGTCAGGCTCTGTGCTGACAGCTCAGAGCCTGGAGCCTGCTTCAGATTCTGTGTCTCCCTCTCTCTCTGTCCCTCCCCTGCTTGTGCTCTGTTTCTCTCTGTCTCTCAAAAATAAATAAACATTAAAAAAAAACAAAAACAAAAACCAGCGTGTGCCCTTGAAAGCAAATGTAAAAAAGATGTGTAAGGAAAGGAAAATTTTCCCTTCTTCCCTTCTAGATTCTTTGGCTGGCCTAAAAATTAAATTGATATAAGATAACTTATCAGGAGAAAAAAACAAATTTAATTCCATATATACATAAGCCATACAAATATGAGACTCAAAAGAAGTGACCAGGCAGGCAGCCTTTATACCTTTTAAAAAACCCAGAAACAATTATTTGTGAAGAATTGATGAAGGAATTTGGGCTTGGGGTGGCAAATTAATGAAGAAGTAACGAAGCTGTTTTTACAGGCTTCTCAGTCCTGAATCCCATCTCCAGTGATGAGAATGCTTTTACCCACCTGGTGCCGAGAGGGTGCCCTTCACACGGAAGTTTATTTCCTGCTTCCAGGGGGACAAAGGAGTGTCCTTCTTACAATGGCTATTTCTTAAATAATTTTAATTCAACATAATCCATATGCCAAAGTGGCTTATTTTTTGGAGTGGCATATTTTGCTTCCCTTCAGTCCCACCTTTGAAACTGCAAAAAGCTTCATAATCCAGAAGCTGAGTTGGTAGATTATTTTACTGCTTCATGGAATTAATCTCTTAGTCTTAAAAACAGCTCAGTTCAGTTAAATGGTTGTATCTAATATTAGGAGGTTGTGATGTAACTGGGCTCCCACAATAGGGCCTATAATGTGTGAGAAATCAACTATTTATTAAGGCATTTCTATGGAAACAAAAGAAAAACAAAGTCACCCAAAGGTTAATGATTACAACAAATTATAAACCAGCTTCTAAGCCCAGGGGCAGCCAGTCAAGAAAATTTCTAGATGTCAGAGTCAAAGCATCTTTTGCAGTTTGAATGTCCCTGACATCATCAGGTGTTCAAGTAAACTTTCTGAGTGGCACATAGAGCAGCAGGCATGATTGCTGAAACACGAGTTATTGTGGCCATTTCTCCAAAATTTTATATTAAGTCATTCGCATTCAGTTTATAAGGCTTTGGGGGAAAGGTTAGTTTTGTTCTTAGTGATTCCAAGTCAAAACTGGGAGAAAATTGGAAAGGTTTATTTGCAGAGCTATAGCCAAATATTGAAGGAAACTATAACTCAGGATCCAGTAACTTTAACAGGTGGAAAACAAAACCTCAAAGCTAATTAACAGCAATAGAATCTGATATTCATAAAGTTTCTTTTTTAAGTTTATTTATTTACTTTGAGAGAGACAGACACAGAGTGAGTGAGGGAGGGGCAGAGAGCAAGGGAGAGAGAGAGACTCTTAAGTAGGTTCTGCACTGCCAGCTCAGAGACTGATGTGGGGCTTGAATTCACAAAACTGTGAGATCATGACCTGAGCCGAAATCAAGAGTGGGACACTTAACCAACTGAGCCACCCAGGCGCCCCTAGAATCTGATATTTATAAAGGTGTATTACTGAAACATAATTTTTCCACCTACCAAAAATAATCACAGAAAGACTAATTTGTTTGCAAATTAAATCTAGTTTCAATAAAGTTGGCCTATTTACATAAGTGTAGCAAGAATAATAACTGATCATATAGGCTCTTCTAACTCTGCTTTGCTACAATTTTTGGTAAGGAATCTCAGATTGAACTCTTAAAAGCCTCTTGAGGCTAGGAAGCCAAGCCAAGGACTTGCTATCACACTTCACCTGCAATACCTACAAATCTGGGTTAATTCCTCTCTTCTCAAGGTCTCCCAAATATTCTGAGGTTCCTGAGCCTGCCAGGAAGTGACCTTCCACATTCACCTAGTAAGGCTGCTGGGAACCCTGTAAGCAAGGTACCAGGCCAACTTTTCCAAGGGGCTCTATTGTTTATTGGCTCCCTAAAGTCAACCGTAGTTTCTTAAAGCTGTCTGGTCATATCTAAGTCTATGTAGATCTCTCAGATATGACATTCCAGTCAAAGCCTCAGTAACATAACCAATGTTTCCACTTATGCTCATTTTAAGAACAGATTCTTATTGAGCTTACTCAAATAACTGTATTGCCATGAAAATAAGAATACTCACTAACAGTTGTTAAATTCTGGAGGTATGAGGTAGGGAGAAAAAGCAATTGTTTCAATTCTGCTTATAAAGGAATAATTTAACAAACTGCTATAAATCATAGATAAATTAAGAGAAAAGAGAAAAAGGTTTTTCTTAAATCTGGAAAAACCAAACATTTAAAAAAAACAGCAATGTTTCAAACCAAAAAGTCATAAAAAATTATGATCATCCTCCTCAGTTCACTCACTCCCATGTTCATTCAACCCCATGTAATTAATGTTTGTTCTGTGTGAATTCATTTTTTCGGTAGTTCTGGAAATTCTTACCCAGTTCAGTTGGACGACCTTAAAGTTATCAGAAACTTGTATTCCACAATACTTGTTAGAGTCCATTCATGAACCTCCTTGAAGATGAAGCACTTTTACAGGAAAACTTTTACAAAACATCAGAATAAAACAGTAACTGTCTGTAAAGGAGAAAGGACTTAAAAATGGCCATGGTTAAAGATCTGATATAGTTCATTACAATGCAATTGGCAAGAAAATCCGATTATATCTGGGAATACAACATTTTAAGATAATAACTGGAATTACAGTGATAACATTATCCTGGGACATCTGATTTCTAGGAATTTCATATAATTTCTGCAACACTTAAAACAGATACCTATACAGATACAATGTAAAGAAAGCTTGATATTTCTTATTTAACAAAACTTCCCATGTAATTTAGCAATATCACATAAACCAATTCATTTAGCACCTCCCTTTTATAAAGAGAAAAAACAAATCTTTTGAGATGTTCCAGGGACCCTCTGGAAAACTCCAACTTACTTTCCAGGTCAAAAAATTGTGTTTAAAAATCGATTTTGGAAAGTTTGCAAAAAATATCAAAAGGTTTGGACACTTGACTAAATAGGATCACAGATAATACTTAATTATATTTTTAACCAAAGTGACGAAAGATTTTAAAAGCAAATATAGGAGATTACATTGTTTTAAGTAAAATTCAGCTCTTAGCGTTAAGACTCAGTTAAGTAATCAAAGATCTGATAAAGACAACATGAAGCACAGGAAAGTATTTTAGTAAAACACAACATTTTTGCTTTTCAGGGAGATTACTCAAAAGGTAAAAACAAAACAAAACAAAACATTCATAATATCTTATTAAGAGCAGACCAATAGTCCAAGAAAATTTTGCCCTTTCTGCAAATGAAAGAAAATTACATACTCAAACTATTAAAACAAAAAAGCAAGTGTATCATTTTTAAAAACCTTTATAACAATTCAATTTTTAGCCAATGTGACTACAAAACTAACTCCCTCCCTTCCTTCCTTCCATCCTCCCTCCTTCCCTCCCTCCCTCCCTTCCTTCTTTTCCTTCCTTTCTCTTTTTCTTTTCCTAAATGTCTATGTTCTTAGTTTGTCCTTTATTTTTCTCTTTTCATTCTGAAATAACCAGCTTTACTTTAGGACAAAATTTACTTTCTTTTCTCTTAACAAAAATATATCTCCATACCTCATACCTTTTCTTAGCTAAAAACACATCCTAGTTTCCTTGCAATACAGAGTTGTTTTTTATTATTTCTAGTAGTTTTAATTATATATATTATAAGCTTTCTATAGTTACATTCATAGGGTGGTTCTCAAACTCCAAGGTCATTAGGAGAGCTATGAAAACAGAGATTGCTAGGTCCCACGCACAGTATCTGATTCAATAGGTCTCAGCGGACCCCAATAATTTGCCTTTCTAACAAGTCCCCAGGTGATGCTAAAGCAGCTTGTCCAGGGAACCCCCTCTGAGAATCATTCTCTCATGCTTCTGTCTTCCACTAGACTGTGAGCTTCTTGAGATGAGGGAGCATTTCTTACACATCTTATTTCCAGGATCTAGTCAGTGTCCTGTACTCATTCAATCAATCAACAAATACTTACTGAATGCCTATTATGTGCCAGGCACTATTGTAGGCACTGGATTCATCATTTAAAACATTCATATATTTATATACATAAATATATAAATTCATATATATATATGTACACACACATATAAATTCATATACATATATAAACATATATATATATATATATATATATATATATATATATATATGTCTATATATATATATATATATCCCTGCCCTCATAGAGCCTTCCTTCTGGTACTACATAGTAAATTCTCAATAAATGTTGAAAACTGAGTTGTAAAGTTTATAAGGTTGTAAAGAAGGAAATATGGCATTATCATGAATATTTTAATAGTGCTTGTAAATATCCATTTTCTACTTCCTAAGCCTAGTTTTTCCCATTTTATGTTTCTCCCTTCTGATATCCCCCTCAACATCCAACACATGCATCCATAAACCTGGCAGTACACCAGGCTTTGGCATCTTACAAAAATTTTGCTGATTAATTTATAAAATATTAAATGTGGATGACATATTAGTAAAAAACCAATTCTAACATGAATTTAAACATGTATAATTAATATATTGAAGCAACTGGGAGGATGTAAGCAAATCTCAGTATTTTCATATTGATAAATATTTTAAAATAGCTTCACTACTGGTTTTCAAATTCGCCTTAGTTATCTCTAAGGATATCTCTCCTCCCCTCTCTCAATATTTAAGGCATTTCTCAACTGGCTGGTATGATGACTTTGAACTCCCAGTGCACCTAAGCGGGCTGCTGTACAAATAGGGGCATCGGTCAACATTTGGATTCTCCTGTGTAGAGTTCTGAGAGACTCCGTTAGGAGGCCTCATGAGGCCAAGTGGTGTCGTGGAAGGGAAGGGGATGATCGCAGGGGCAAACCTGATTATCTCTGCACAGCCAAGGCAGGTGCGCCTCATGATGTCACATCCAGGCCCGTGGGCCATGGGCTATGCACTCCCTCCCTAACTCTAGGAAAGTGCAAGACATGTACCTTCATCTTTGGACTAATTTCCTGAAAGTTTCTTAGCAAATAAAAGTTGAGAGGTTTCACAAAGAGCAATTTGGAATGCAACTGACCTGACTGGCCATAATTTTACTTTCAAGATTCCCAGTATTCTTAAGGTTTGCAAATAATTTTTTAAAACCTTCCATTGAAAGCCATGAGACACTCTATTAATTGTATGGAGCGAAAAATGGGCAGCATTGGTGAATGGAATTCAAAAAAGGCTAGTTTCAATATTCCAGACTATTTCTTCACTGTTAACATCATAACCAAAGTTGGCAGTGTGAATGACTTCAAGAATCAGTGCTGCCTCAGAACAGTATTTTCCTCCTACTGCTATCCCAAATCAGTGATATAACACCCTAGTCCAACAAAGCATTGTGATTTCTACATATTGGAAGAGTTTTAAAAGAAAATTAAGAATGTTGTCAGGAATATACTTTTATAATGGGGATCACGTATATCAACTTCATTTTTATGATCCTAATTATGATTTAATTAGGATTCAATCCTAATTAAATTCTGATTATTAAAAAGCTTTAGGTATAATAAATGTGAACTTTTGGTGAGCCATACACTGACTTAAAAATGGCCAGGTCATCATTTACTTCCCTGGAGCAGTTTACTAATTATCACCTTCATAATCTGAAGGAATTAATATTTTTTAAAAGGTGTAGAATTCTCTGCTGAGATGTGACCCCAGTGAACCAGCCCCTCTAAAAAAATTGGCTAATGTAAAGCTAAGACAAGGAGAAATTAACCTCAACAGGTGATTAAATTGATCTCATTAAATTATTGCTACCTCATTTAATGTAATAAAAGACCACACCGCTATATTCTGGAAAACAGACAAATCTAAAATAAAAATATTGTCGTTAACATCATTCATATGGTGATAATAAAGTAGCTTCCTTAAATTTTTTTCCAGTTATTCATAAAATCCATCCTTATTTTCTGAGTTAACAAGGCTAGAGTTTTAAAAGTGCAATGAAAGTTCTTGAGGCTTCACTCCAGTCTAGACAGGACTTCTTAGCGGTTCCCGAGACACAGCTTTTTGCTTTGGTGCTGATCTTCACCGGGAGGTATGGGTCTCAACACACCGTCTGGCGTTCAAGAATAACTCAACGTCAGGAAAGTTTCACTTCAAATACGTGGGTATTTGTTAAAGTCATATAGGTTATAAGATCAAAATAATGCCTAAATTCAAAAGGAACACTCATGTTTATTTTACCTTAAAATTCTCAACTGTTGAAGAACAGACTCCAGAAAACTCACTCTGGTAGTACAGTATCTGCCCTACTGACGAGCGGGTTCACTCAACTCTGAAATCTGTACTTTAAAAGGGCAAACATATGATATACAAATTCTACCTCAATAATGCTGTTACAAAATTTAAAAAGAGACAGGAGTATTATTTGTTGCTATCAAGCACTTGTTCCAAAATATATATAAAACATGAACTTGCAGTTCAGTGAACAGTCACAAAGTAAACCAACATGTGACCCTAACCCAGGTCAATAAATAAAACATTGCCAACAAAGCAGAAGCCTTGCTCTTGGCCCTCCCTATCGCAACCTCGCCTTTCAATCTCAGGACTGCTAACCGCAGCATGTTTTCCTTTCCTTGGTGATCTAGGAATAATAAATCCTAGATACAAGCCCTTTATTGATGATTAAGTGGCAAATATCTCCTATTCTATGGCTTGCCTTTGTACTCTTTCAATGACATCATTTGATGAACAGATGTTCTTAATTTTAACATAGATAAATTAATTCATCTTTTTTATGGTTAGTGCCAATTGTGTCCTTTCCCTAACAACAGGGAATTATTAATTGACCCCCTCAAACACTGTTATTGAATACACATTCTTTAATCAGATCCACATGTATTTTTCTTTGCATTTTTTTCTCTTTTTTTCCTGGTTAATTTTTTTAAAAGATGGAGTGGGTAGGTATTTTTTTTCCAGATTACAAATAAAAAATACACTACTTGAATAAGTAAAGTTAATTCACAACACAGAAAATCAAGATATTTGCATGGAAATTATAGAATAGGAATTCTTTTCACAAAGACCTTTATATTTCCTAAGTTTTCAGGGTAATCAAATCATTGTTATTATCAAAAAAATTTTACTTATTATAATTAACTTCCATTTACCTAGAATCCAAACAAATAACATAGCTAATATTTAAAGATAATACTGTATAGCAATAACTAATGTTCAAAATTATGTGGCTAAGGAATTACAAGATCTCCCAAAGATGACATTACATTAAAAATATCTGTGTTAATATGCAAATAATAAAGCTTTGAAGACTAGTAATTCATTCATTTATGGTAGCTGAGATGACTTTAGTTAGATTATTCAAATAACCAGAGCATTTCCTTTGTCTGACCAATCTCTGCAAATGTGCCTTTACTCTAATAAAAAAGTATACATCCTCTAATTTGCCCTTAGAGCCATCTGTATTAATTATACACATTTGTCCTTTCTAACTGTCCAGCAAGCTTTTGTTTGGTATAGAAGAGCATTGTTGTTTACTCTTTCATATGAATTTAATTTATATATTCAATTTGTGCATGATTATTTGTATTAAACTGCAGATTCTATGGGACTGATTATAAACCAGCACTTTCCATTGAATCTAGCATATAGTAGATACACAAATGTTTGTAAACAACTTGAATGGCAAAAATCTAACTTGCAAAAAGAAAATGGTCTATCTACAACCACAATTTCAAACACCTGATCATTAAAACTCACTATGTATCCTTTCTTCTTAACAACAAGAGACTTAGCTTAATAAGAGACTTTTAAATACTTACTCTCTCTGCTTTCAGGCTCATTTTGTTCACCCACACAAGTTCTTGATGGATTCAGCTGCCACTGTAAAAGGGTACAAACCTTTTATTTTTATGTTTAAGAAGGATTTAATAAACAGCATTTCAGCACCCTGTTGTCAATATCAAAACATTTTTTTTAAATGTAAGGAAAAAAAAAGCATGTTCACACCAACCAGTCCCTATAATGACCCTAAATGACCCTGAATGATATGACTTCTGGGATCAGAATCAATATTCTTAGGGAAGGAATTTTTTTTTTAATATGGAATTTATTGTCCAATTGGTTTCCGTACAACACCCATTGCTCATCCCAACAGGTGCCCTCCTCAATACCCATCACCCACTTCCCCCTCCCTCCCACCCCCCATCAACCCTCAGTTTATTCTCAGTTTTTAAGAGTCTCTTATGGTTTGCCTCCCTCCTTCTCTAACTTTTTTTTCCCTCCCTCTCCCCCATGGTCTTCTGTTAAGTTTCTCAGGATCCACATAAGAGTGAAAACATATGGCATCTGTCTTTCTCTGTATGGCTTATTTCACTTAGCATAACACTCTCCAGTTCATCCATGCTGCTACAAAAGGCCATATTTCATTCTTTCTCATTGCCAAGTAGTATTCCGTTGTGTATATAAACCACAATTTCTTTAACCATTCGTCAGTTGATGGACATTTAGGCTCTTTCCATAATTTAGCTATTGTTGAGAGTGCTGCTATAAACATTGGGGTGCAAGAGCCCCTATGCATCAGCACTCCTGTATCCCTTGGGTAAATTCCTAGCAGTGCTACTGCTGGGTCATAGGGTAGGTCTATTTTTAATATTTTGAGGAACCTCCACACTGTTTTCCAGAGTGGCTGCACCAGTTTGCATTCCCAGGAAGGAAGGAACTTTAAAGATCCTTTACTTTCATTTTAAAGGTAAAGAAACAGAAGACCAGAGAAGTGTAGTGACTTGCCTACTAAGGGCAGCAACAGAATTAGCATCTGAGTTTGCCTGTGCCCAACACTGTAGAGTTTCCACCACACCACATTCCATCTCCAGGTCCTATGGCATCTTATAACAGCCAGAGAAGGCTTAGATATAAAGAGAGAAAGTATGACCAAGATAATCTTGCCTTTTAGTATGGTTATATCACACCATATACCATATCTCCTCTGATTACAGTTTTCCATCTCAACCGTTCAAAAAGAAATAGGGAAGCCTGATTGTTCTCAGATAGTACCGAGAAGCGTGGGGCAGCTAAGAAAAACTGAGTGTAATCAGTACGTCACGGCACAGCCTTTCCCTTCTCACTTGGCTAGAAATCCCCATCATCAGAATTACTAATGACTTGACCAAAAAGGCCTATTAGGGCACTATGTCTAGAAAGGCACAATTCAATGTGCCTTCTGTAAGCATCAATGAGTTCATCAAACTATCATGATCCTTGAGGGGGAACGAGATACAAGACAAACATTTTTCCATGGGTAAAAAAGTCTTTGGAAAGGGAAGACATCTAGAACTGGTTGGTTGCCTATAGAAATGGGATGGTTGGGATTAGCACCAGGAAAAAGAGGACTTACATGGGGTGGAAAATTACATATGAACTTAAAAAAAAAAAAGGCATGTTTCAAAACATATCAAACTACTAAAATCTATTAATTTTGGAAAAGTAAAAACTAATAACACTGAATCTATATTTAAGGATAATCATAAAAAGACTATTTCTAACTTTAGGAAACTTAGGAGCCATTTAGGTGCCTCACAACAGGAGGATGGTTAAATAAGTTATATCTGTAAGTTAGAATATTGTATAACTATTAAACATTATTTTTGAAGAATTCTCGGGGCGCCTGGGTGGCGCAGTCGGTTAAGCGTCCGACTTCAGCCAGGTCACGATCTCGCGCTCCGTGAGTTCGAGCCCCGCATCAGGCTCTGGGCTGATGGCTCGGAGCCTGGAGCCTGTTTCCGATTCTGTGTCTCCCTCTCTCTCTGCCCCTCCCCCGTTCATGCTGTCTCTCTCTGTCCCAAAAATAAAAACGTTAAAAAAAAAAAAAAAATTTAAAAAAAAAAAAAAAAGAATTCTCAATGACACAGAGAATACAGCAACATGTTAACAGTAGTATCTATGAGCTGTAAGAGAATATCTGTTCTTCTTTACATCCTTGGTCCTCTAAAATGAGCATATATTACTTTCAAAATAAATAAATTTAAAATAAGTAATATGACCTAATAGAGAAAAATGTACATGTATTAAATAGAAACAAAACAAAAGCTTCTGAATAAGGACATGGGTCTACACTGGTAAAATCTATTCTTGAAAATACTGTTGCTCAGCCCTAGCCTAGTTTGCAACAATCCCACAGAACAGAATCACTCATCTCAAGGTATATGGTTAACACCTCAAGGAGAAAAGCAAGTTTTCCAAACAAAATTAATTTCAATTTGCTTTAATCTTAAAAAAAAAACCAATTTTTTGGACATTCCTATACTACTCTTGACAATCTAAAAATAAGTATAACCATTATCTACATTCAAATTTAGAATGAATACTAGTTCATGTTAGTCTCTGGTATTTATTAAAAAAAAAAAAAAAAAACCTAGGCATTTAGCTAACCAGGGAGTTTAAGTCATTTACATAATATTGCAAACCAGGCCAGATGAGGGAAAGGAGGAGAAGGAGGAAAAGGAGGAGAGAGTTAACCTTCACCAGAAGGAGCACAGAGAAGAATCGTGTGCATCTGAGTGGGGTACTCCTGTGGGTCTTGGCCCATCTCTGCAGAGGGGCCTCACACCCTCTGTCTTCCCGCCTCCCTCTGCTTCTCTCACCCTATATCTTACATTCTTCTGACCTCTTCATTGTCTTTACAGTGAGAAAGCTACTCAAATCCGCCAGTAAGCAAAATATTTCAGAATTCACTTAATCTGTCTGTCACAATCCTGAAGAGCTAGGTCATTTAATCTTTATGGAGAGAATGTGAAACAACTATTTCCTTCTACTCCTCAGGAGGAATGAAGAGACAGAAAACAAAAACACAAAACCAGAGATTTCTCTTTGACTAGCTGGATGTAAGTTTTTGTTTGCTTTTACAAAAGAGGCACCTTGCTCATCTCTCCTTTCTTTCAGGGCCCTCCTTTTTTTAAAAAATCATGAATTTTAAATAAAACTGGAAATAAAAAAACAAAAATAAATGACAAAAATAAAAAAGGTAAATAGTTATGATACTTCATACACACAAAACCTAGGCAATATGCTGTTATAATTCCAAAATTTTTAATATAAATATATAAGTATATGTATACACATATGTAGACAGTTTATTATTATTATTTTTTAAATGTTTTATTTATTTATTTTGAAAGAGAGAGAGCAGGAAAGGGGCAGAGAGGGAAGAAGAGAGAGAATCCCAAGCAGGCTCACACTGCAAGCACAGAGTCTGATGCAGGGCTCGATTCCACGAACCATGAGATCATGACCTGAACCGAAACCAAGAGTCAGAGGCTTAACCGATTGAGCCAGCCAGGTGCCCTAATAGACACTTTAAAACATATCTTTTTGGTGCCTTATGTGTTCCAGGCACTCTGGACTCAAACAGGAATGTAAATTTGAAATTTATAAATAGTTATATGCCTTTTATATCTACCGCAAATTCTTGTATATAAGTGTTACATTAAATGCCAGAGTTATCATTAAAAATCAACATATGATTCTGGAGAGGGGATCTTTTTGCTATATAGAACACTGGGACAACTGGTAAACTTTGGCTAGAATCTGTGGATGAAATTATCAATGATAATTTCCCAAGTTTTGTGGCGGTATCATGGTTTTGTAGGAGAATCTACCATTTGAGGAAATATGTAATAAACTATTTGAGAGTGATCTGGCTATCATTTTTTTTTTAGTATTTTTTTTTTTTTTTTATTTTTGGGAGAACATGAGCAGGGAAGGTGCAGAGAGAGGGGGACAGAGGATCCGAAGTGGGCTCTGTGCTGACAGTCTGACAGCAGAGAGCCCAATGTGGGGCTCGAACTCACCAACTGCAAGATCATGACCTGAGCCAAAGCTGGACGGTCCACCGACTGAGCCACCCAGGCGCCCCAAGAGTGATCTGGCCACCATGTCAACAAGTTACTCTCAAACGTTTCTGAAAAAAAAAAGTTCTTTGTAGTGGTTTTGTAACTTTTCTGTATGTTTGAGATTGTTTCTAAAAAGTTTTTTAGGGGCGCCTGGCGCTGGGTGGCTCAGTCAGTTGAGTGTCGGACTTCAGGTCAAGTCATGATCTCATGGTTTGTGAATTTGAGCTCCACATTGGGCCCTCTGCCGTCGGCACAGAGCCTGCTTTGGATCTTCTGTCCCCCTCTCTCTCTGCACCTTCCCCTGCTTGCTCTCTTTCTCTCTCAAAAATAAATAAACCAGAAAAAAAAAGTTTTTTAAAAGACTAAATAGTAAAATAAAGTTCTATGTTTTCCATGAAGTATCTCAGTACTTTTTCTGAAACATCAAATATTAAATCCCTTCTATCTTTTCTAATTTTTCCCATGAGAAATGTGTCGTGAGTGCACGTGTGTGTGTGTGTGCGTGTGTGTGTGTGTGTGTGTATTTGTGTGGGTCCCTGTCTTTTGGATAATCCTAAACTATTTTCATCTCTATTTACCACTCCAAACCAGAAGGGTGAGGAAGAGGCGGGTGAGGGATTTTCTTTTGTTAGCCACCAGGTGGCACTAAAGGGTCCACCAATTCAGGATCTGTAAGGTCAATAATGTGCAACTTGTTACGGACATGTCGATTCATAAGACAGAAATCCTAAGCTGAAAATCTGTAATTAGATGAGTAGTTGCACATAAAAATAAACTCAGTGATAATAGTTTGTTGAAAGTCTTTAAAAGCATGGGAATCACTAAAAATATTCAGCAGGGTAGGTAACAATATAATAGAAAGTATACTTGAAAAAAATGTGTATCTACTTACTGTAAATTTGCTAACACCCTCAAGTTCCCCAAATCTCATGTAAGAGATGTCTGCTTTCTTTTTTCCAACATCTACATCTCCTGCATAGATTTGTTTTATGCCTGCACCTTTAATTAAAGGTACACACTCATCACATGGGCACTTTGTGACAAAGATCATACTTCTTTCTTCTGGTTTTATTTCTTGACACCTACAAAAAATTTATAAGTATTAGGAAGGTAGCTTCCACAATGACAGTTATATTTTAGAGAAATCTTCAAATACTAAAACTGAGCTGCTTTTAAAACAAATTTACAGCATTATAAACAATAATGAACTTTATTCTTGCCAAATTAGTGAACATACAAAATATATAAACTCATTAAATGTTAATATACAATCTGAACATGACAATTATTATAATTAAAATTCATTTATTATCCTAAGCAATTAGTAAGATGTTCAGTATTAGATTACAAATAAAAACAGAAAAAGACAGACACTGAAAGAGAGAGGGAGAAAGGGAGGGAGAGCAAGAACAATGGATAAGTAAGAACTTGGTAATACCAGAATGAGGGGCTAGAAACTCTCCTCTTTGAGAGTTTACCATGAGAGATTAGACATTAGCTCATCATGGTAGCCAAAGGATCTAACCCTTATCTAGTATCGACTGGTTATTTAATAAATGCTTACTAAATTGATAAATTAATATTAAAATTCTGCTTTGAGTTATAGTTACTTTATTCCCTCTCTGAGAAAGGATACTTTATTTTAACAAGCGTTTGGCTTTGACAGATTCATACCTCCGCATAAAGTAAGCAAGTAAACCTGTAATGAAGAGCACAAGGAAAAGAACAGAGCAACTGTTTGCTGAGGGAGTTTAGGACCAAGAAATGCCCTCATCTGAAGCTACGGGGATTACACTTCCTGGTTCTGTGGTTTCTGCTGCTCTAGGTCAGCTGTCCTACACAACCATCCGCCCTCCATATTCACCTCCCCAGTTCAGACTCATTCTGCTTGCCTAGACTAGGGCAACAGAATGTTATGCATCTGGTCTATTTAAATAATATACCTGCAACCTAAGTGATTGGTAGGGTGGCTCTGTCAACGCCCCTCCAACTCCCCACTTTTAAATTCAAAGTCCTCCCTTGTCCAGCCCCAACCTACTCCCACATGCTCCACAGTCCAGCCCAACTGGAACACTCATGTTCCCAAACACACAAGCATTTTCCTACTTCTAGACCATTGCTATGCCTGAAGCAAGGATGGCTTCCCTTCAGGTAAGCCTCTCCAATTGCCACAATCCTACCAGACATTCAGAACCCAGCTCAAATGCCAGCTCCTCCTTAAAGCTTTCCCCTTTCACTTCCCCTCCATCTGCAGCAGTCCATGAATTTCCACAGGACTGTGTGTTGGCATTTCCCAGAGAACCGATCACCTTGGCTCAAAAGCACTTTTCTATCCTCCTGCCGCATTATAAGCTCCTCAAAGACCTAAGCCATGTCTCGCTCAGTTTTGAACCCCCTAAGATCACTCCCTCAGTGGTAATGACTGAGAAATGTTTGTGGAAATGATCTAAATGAACACCAGAAGGAGGTGATGCCAGTTATAATCTCTCACCGAAACTATGTTAAAGCAATTTGGTTCATGATAAAATCTATATATTCCTAAGTATATGCATTCTAGGTTTAGAAAACAAAGGACATCTTACAACTGAGAAAGTGGAAGACCCTAAGGACAAACACCAAGCAGTTTTATATTGGAGAGAGAAGGAAGACCAAAAAAAAAAAAACAAAAAAAAAAAAAACCAGGCTCGCTCAGCAAATTTGTTTGTTTTTTTTTTAAATATATGAAATTTATTGTCAAATTGGTTTCCATACAACACCCAGTGCTCATCCCAACAGGTGCCCTCCTCAATACCCATCACCCACCCTCCCCTCCCTCCCACCCCCCCATCAACCCTCAGTTTGTTCTCAGTTTTTAAGAGTCTCTTATCCTTTGGCTCTCTCCCACTCTAACCTCTTTTTTTTTTTTCCTTCCCCTCCCCCATGGGTTTCTGTTAAGTTTCTCAGGATCCACATAAGAGTGAAACCATATGGTATCTGTCTTTCTCTGTATGGCTTATTTCACTTAGCATTACACTCTCCAGTTCCATCCACGTTGCTACAAAGGGCCATATTTCATTTTTTCTCATTGCCACGTAGTATTCCATTGTGTATATAAACCACAATTTCTTTATCCATTCATCAGTTGATGGACATTTAGGCTCTTTCCATAATTTGTCTATTGTTGAGAGTGCTGCTATAAACATTGGGGTACAAGTGCCCCTGTGCCTCAGTACTCCTGTATCCCTTGGGTAAATTCCTAGCAGTGCTAGTGCTGGGTCATAGGGTAGGTCTATTTTTAATTTTTTGAGGAACCTCCACACTGTTTTCCAGAGTGGCTGCACCAGTTTGCATTCCCACCAACAGTGCAAGAGGGTTCCAGTTTCTCCACATCCTCTCCAGCATCTACAGTCTCCTGATTTGTTCATTTTGGCCACTCTGACTCGCTCAGCAAATTTGAAGGTGTGGAGGATCTCTGGCAATGGCCTCAGGTCAGACAGCCCAGACCAAGTATATCTGAAATTATACTTCTGAGAAGAATATTTCTTAGAATTAAAAAAAGAAAAGAAAAAGAAAGAAATTATAGCTAAAAGAAACTAATTTCAACTAACCCTTGCTACATTTTAAAGAAAAGACATGCAAACAAATTTCATACCTAAATGTCAAGGCATTCTGTTCCGCATGTACAATGTATCTGAATTTCCTTATTTCTCTGTCTTTCTGTTTATCATCCATGTGTGGGAAATCAGCATACTCCGACCCAACAGGAAAAGCATTATAACCGCATCCTATGAAGTACATGGCACCGGTTCCATCCCAACTCCTCTGTGAGAGCAAGCAAACCAACAAAGCTGAGCTGTCAACATAAAAGGGCATCTGGCAGTGTATTTTAAAGCCTGGCATCACACTTTATATAACCAATTCCATTTTCTGTCACCAAAAAAAAAAAAACAAAAAACAAAAACAAAAAAACACATATGATCCTACACCCTCCTGCTGCAACATGGTTTTATCAAAGCTAAATTTTAAGAAGTCTGATCATTTCTAACGTATAATCTCAAGGCAGTCCTTGGTGTTAGCTATTAAACACCAGCTTGTTTAATTCACAAACTGTTTGACTCGATTCAGACATCTTTCCCCAAATAAATTATAAGATCCTGGAAAACAGAAACCATGCTTTATGCCTCTTTTTTATGCCTTAAAGTACACCTATTAGAGTGCTCCACACATAACAGGTACTCCATAAGCAATTGTTAATTTTGTATATGCTCTGTGCTGTTCTACTGGTTAGCAAACCAGAAATGCTGAAAATATTTTGAACAATTTCAACTATTAGACTAAAAATATGCTGTAGTGATATTGCTGGAAAATAAAAATGCACTTTCCTTTAACTTCATATTTATTGTGTATTTATTTATATTGTGTATATATATTATAAAATAATATATATATACAAAATAATACATATTTAATGAATCTTTTTACTTAAGTGGCTTTTTTAATTTCTCATGGTCAATGGCATATTAGGTATAACATGAATGCTTTATCAGTTACTAGAGTGAAATATTTTATACAGCATAAGTGTTTATAATAACTTAGAATATACTATAAACCACTAAATTTCAATATATTATAACTACTCATGTGATAATATCAACATACTCATTACTATGGCAGCTTGATAAAAATCATTGTTATGATGAGCCAATAAACACAAATAAAATGTTATCTCAATAATAATAATAAATTATTCTTGAGCATTTACTAAATGTCAAACATCATGCCAAGTTTTTCGTGTATTATTTCATTTAATCAATCCTCACAACAATCTAGGCAGTAGTACTATTACTTTTCCCATTTTACAGATAAGGAAACTGAGGCCCAGAGAGATTAAACTTGTCTGGGGTTATAAATGCTAGTGACATAGCCAGAATTCAAGCCCAGGTTGCTGGACCCCAAACCCATGTCTTTCCACTTTACCAGGCTACCTGCCACAGATAACTTGACTGGAAACTTAAATTCTCTACAAAGCACTTGAGAACCACATGTTAAGCCAAAAGGCTGCTGGGCATTCATATCAACACAAATGAGAGTTCCAGCCATAGGCCAGGCACTGTGCTGGGAATACAGCTGCAAGCAAGACAGGGTCTTCCTGCCCTCATAAACTGGAGATAAGAACCTGTGCACATAATTTCAACTGTGATGAGCATCATAAATTAGGTGCACAGAATGCTATGGGAGTTTGTGGCAGAGGAACCTATTCTATTAGGTGGTTAATAGGTGGGGCGAGTTAGGTAGAGTCAAGACATCTTTTGAAGGTGGAATTTATAGCACTTGGTGATTGATCATATATGTGTAGTAACAGGGAATGGTAATGGTGACCACTGATGAAGGAATAGGTTGGCAGGGAAGATACTGGATTATTGGCTAGGTTGAACGTGAGGGCCTTATGATACATCCAGGGAAATAGTCAAATTAGTTGCCATGAAGTCTACTGAAGAAGAATCTAGGCTCCCTACTCACCTTTCAGCTAGCCTTATAGTTACTAAGTATCTCTTGATCTCACGCCTTTCTAACCCAACCCCACAACTCTGAGGCTTCATCATCTCCTTTTTCTTAGCTCCCTATTTGCTTCCAGCCCCACTTCATTCTCCTTATGATGTAAACCTGATCAAATTATTTTCCCACTTAAGATATTCTTGGATTGCACTGTCCAGTACAGTAGCCATTAGCCACATGTGGTTGGTCTGAATTCAGAAGCACTATTAAGTGTAAAATACACACAGGACTGTGAAGACTTAATACTCTCCCCAGATGCAGAATATTTTATTAATAGCTTTTATGCCAATTACAGGTTGAAATAATATCTGGAAATATGATTAAATAAAATATATTCTTGGGGCGCCTGGATGGCTCAGTTGGTTAAGCGTCCGACTTCGGCTCAGGTCATGATCTCACAGTTTGTGGGTTCAAGCCCCGCATCGGGCTCTGTGCTGACAGCTCAGCTCAGAGCCTGGAGCCTGCTTCCAATTCTGTGTCTCCCTCTCTCTCTGCCCCTCCCCTGCTCATGCTCTATCTCTCTCTGTCTCAAAAATAAATAAAACATTAAATATATATATATATATATTCTTAAAATTAATTCACCTGTTTCTTTCTTTTTTTTTTTTAATGTGGCTCCTCGAAAATTTAAAATTATGTGTAACTTGCTTTTTATTTCTACTGGTTGGCACTAGAGTATCCCACTGTAGAAAGGATAAACTCTCTGCATGGTATGCAAAGTGCTTCGTGGTCCGGTCTAATTTTTTGCTACACTAACATACAGATAGTGTGCACAATACTCCACTATGCACACTACAGCACACACTACACACCAAATCACTTGAATTTTCTCAAATTCTGTCTTGTACCCTCTACCTTTGCCTCTTATTTTCCCAGTCACGCTAATTTGCTCTGCCTGATGCCTTCCTACGCATTCTTCGAGACTAATAAATAGCACCCTACCTCCTCTAAGAATATTTTACTCATTTCTCCAAGCAGGGTAGAGATTTCTGCTCCCTGCCCTCCCAGTGTCACGTTATAATTACATTTATATACCAGCCCCTTTTTCGTTCCCCCATCTCCATTAATAGACTATTTAAGGCCACCAAGGGCAGAAAACGTGGTTCTTACCTCCCCACTGTTCATTGTGGCACAGTGCCTACCCTGTGGAAAATGTTTAATAAATGTTTGCTAAATCAATTAGTCTACCTAGACAATTGTTGGGGGAATGATCAAATATTTATCGAATTTAACAAATGCACCAAAATGAAATATTAACCCCAATGGATCAATAAAATATAATGCACTTAAAATTGAACTAGGTTTAAACAAAATCAAGGTTAAATGTTTAAAGAACTATTTTCATACTTACAGATTTTCCTTCTGCCCAAATGACTGCTCCAACTCCGGTTTTATGATCCTCTGAAAGATAAATGTCATTTAACACAGCAAAAATCAGTGATTTGTTAGTTTCAGAAATACAAGTTTCTAAAAACAGTACATAGTATTGAAACATAATTCACAATGTAGCAGCAATCCTTGATATCTTCACTAACTATAGAAATAAATATCTTTTTATTACTAAATAAATTTGTGTAGTAAAAGTTTACCACTAAAGTAAATACTTTCAGGCATGGAATATGGGAACCAGGTACTAAATAACCATACAGTGTCATTACCAACCCAATCACACAGGATCTATATGCTGAGCTCATTACAATGGCAGTGCCCACAGTCAGATCACCGCAAAGCTGTAACCAGAACTGAGGGTAATTTTATAGATTCTCCACCAACAAATCAGTCTCTAAAAGACTATTTCTAACAGATGATGAAAATGACTTAAAAAGAAGTTTCTGAACTAATGAATTTAATGTAACAATAATTCACAACAATCAAGTCTGTCTTCTAGCATTTTTTACACTCTAATCATGGAAAATACATTTTATGGAAATATTGTTGCTAAGAAATAAAGCTCAAACTTATAATACAAACAAAAGCAAGTTTTATGGGCTTTCATACTTATATGAAAGTCCTTTTCCTGACCTTCAGAGTTTATCTCAATGGGAAAAGAATGCCAACTTAGTGACTGATGCTCATTTCTAAATCAAGTGGCAGAAGTTATAAACATAAGGTTACAATTTCCCTGCAGAACCAAAACCTCTACAACAAATAAAGCTGTAGTTTTTAAAACCATGAATCTGAAACAGAAAGTTTTAAAAAACCAAAATAGAAATGCTGCATATCAAGGATTTACTTTTTCCTTTTACTAATACAAAGATAAGTTTCAAATTTCTAAAGACAATTATAGAGTAATTATGAAAACCACAGTATTTATCAAAATCTTAATAAGGGACTGATGTGGTTAAGCAGGTACATTTACACAGAAACAGTAACAATCTGGGAACTTACTCTAGGGCATTTTCATATTGGTAAGGATTAAATGAAACTGTAGTTTCACTCCACAATTTCCTAAAAGTTAATCCCTCCAATGATAACTTCATTCCATCTAGGTATTAAAAACTAGTTTGCCTTACAAATAAGTTAATTTTTAAAACTTACGATACTATAATAAAATTCCCCATCTTCAGTTCAAGCAAGCTCAAGTTTTCACAATTATATCACAAAGCATTTGTGTAATTTATTTTAAGCGCTTTTTACCGATTATCTCATTTTTACCGTAAAGGTAAAGCAGATAAAATTTCCTTTTCTAGATGAGAAAACAGGCAAAGTAATCAAGTGACTAAAATTTAGCCCACTAAATGAAATCTACCCCTCCCTTTGACATTAAGAATTTCGTAACAAAGATTTCCCTTCATTGAACGCCCAAGTGGGACAATGCTGAAAAGTTCCTGTATTCATGAAATTTATAGTCTGAAGTGGGAGACAGACAGGAAGCACCCATGTGCTGTGCTTGTGCTAGAATGGAAATGAACCCCATGCTGAGGAATGGAGGGTATGGGAAGGCTTATTCTAGAGTGGAGATTCATGGAAGAGATTTTGCTGTAAACAAAACTTTGTTCCTTCCAAGACGTGCAGAGTATAACATAAGGGTGGAAAAGAATATAATTATGGCTTTATGCTCATTTCTAAGGCAGGTGGCAGAAGTTATAAATGTAAACCAAAACCTTTAAGTAAAACTATCCTTAATACATGTACAAACCTGAAACAAAAAATGAGAGACTGAAATAGAAATTCTTCATATGAAGAGTCTATTTTTCCTACCATCAACACTAAGTATTTTTCATGTTATGTTTTTTTTAAGTCTCAGGAGCCACTTTTTCTGTTTCAGTCTGGGGACAGACTAAACCTTGTCAGGAGGGGAAAAATGTAATTTTCCCTCAGTATGTGGCTCTACTGCCTTTCTAAGTTTAGTTAAACCAACAGAATATTCTTTTCTATGTCTCTTAAAATCAGAATAAAATTGTATCCATGTTAGATGGAGTAGATTTCACACAGCTCCAAGGTCGGATGACAGATGAGGTAATTTCTCAAGAATCTTTTCATGTCTGCAATTTGTACAGACATTGCTCCCCATAATCTGCTCATTCACAGGTTTTCTTTCTCTGTATACCTTTGAAGGAAAAGGTCAACTTATTATATTCACTGAGCCAAATTTCTGAGACTCCAATCACCAAAAGTCAGAGAACTCTTCAGCCCACGATTCTGGAACACAGGTGTGGTTATTTTAGCTTCAGATTCTGTGGTCATGTCAGCATTTGCCCAAGTGTGGTCCACAGCCACTTCATCAGAATCACTGCATGTTTGTTAAAAGGAAGACTCCTGACTCCCAGGGAAATCCCCTGAAGTGACCTCTCCAAAGACTTCAGCCAGGGCTCAGGAACCCACATTTTTCATGAGCATCCCCTCTGATTCATAGGCAGAGAACCAAGTTGAGAACCAACCACCAAGTTATGATCTGAAACAGTTAACTTTCATAGCTTCTCCAACCTACTTTCATCATCAATGCTGTGGTTCAGGAGGAAGGCATAATCCTCAGCTTTGAAAAACACTTAGTCTAAGGGAAAATGGGACCCCCAAAAAAGATTTAAAAATCACACTTAAATCAGGTAGACAAGATGCAATGCCCTCCTCTTTTTTCCCCTCTCTAGAGTCTAAATGAATTTTGTCACATTTTTGCTACCTCATAGCTTCCTTTAATGACACCTCTGTGGATCCTATTTATTCATCATTTAAAATACAATTATTAAGCACCAGCTTCTCAATTACTTTTAGAAGTCTGTTGTTAGAGGTTCTGGAATTCATTTCACTCATATTTTTAAATAAAATGGTTTAATGAAATGGTGTCTTCACCTATGGAGTGAAATAAAATCAAAGTAAACTGAACAGTGTGAAATTAAAAGCCTGAGTTGTTAGGACACTCCATCAGGGGCTATCTACCTTGCCGGACTGCCCTCAGTGTTAAATAAGATACATATATAAATTGCCCGGCTCTGTGCCTGACACATTCTAGGTGCTTAATAAATTGTTACTGTTATATAGGTCCAGTATTTCTCATCTGAAGTCCCTTTTATCAAGGTTTGTTTTTTTCTTTTTTTACAGCTTGATGTACTTATTTCATGGTCACACCTGACCAAATATTTAGTGCAAATATTCATACATTCTACTCCACATGTATGTGTTTGATTATAATGCACTGTGCCAGACCCCCTGGAATGCTGTGTCATATACAATACATGTACCATATTACTTTCTAAAATCTGAAAAATTCTGAACTCCTTTTCATCTGGCTCCAAGAATTTTGGATAAGGGATTGTGGACCATTTAACTTTGGATATAAAAAGATTTCCTTTATCCACTCAGCACATCATGCTGAGCATTAGTGCTAAGGAAAAACTGTCCCTTCCCTGGGAGAGCAGAGAGGGGAGTGGAGTGCATGACAGAGAGTTGCATCCTATTCAAGATTTGGGTTCCAGGCAAAAAAGCCATCCACAATAAAAAAAATTAACCTGTAAAAATCTTTTAAGTTACCCATCAAGAGCAGAAGCACAACTTCATGTACAAAACTCTGCACAGAAATAGTAGATACATTTATAGAGTATCCTATAAACAACATAGATGCAAATTTCTATCTATGCATTACTGCACCTTTACATACTGGAATCCTACATGGCACGATGAGATGTTCTCCTATGAGAAGAGGTACTGAAATCAACTAAAAGAACAGCAGATTCCGATCTCCCAGCTTACGCTCACCCTGGAATCAACTGAATTCTAATTAGCAAAGGAGAATTAATTAGTGAATTATAGCTGTAACAGCTGTTCCCATTTACGTTTCTGCCCTTCCAGTATGGTTTAGAGAAAAATTATTTACAAGGCTGTTTTTGGCAAAGAGACTAACGTGCAGCCCACAATACAACATAATTACATTAAATCAGTCTTTTACATAATTGTTTGGAGTCATATAGCTTGTGCCTGTAGAACCACATTCTTTAATAAGAGTTGAGTGATTATTAACCCTGCTGAATGGCAGAATCCCTTGCAGAACTTTAAAAATTCATAAGCCTAGGCCACACCCTTAGGAAGCTCTGTTCAGTAGGTCTGGGTTGGAATTTGAGCATTTGGACTTTTAATAAAATATTGTGATTCTGAAATGCGGTCATTGAAGATCTCCATTCTACTGAAAGTACTTTGATTGTGGTCTTTGTTTAGAATATACTGCAGGCCAGTGGTATTTGTATGGACCTTTTCTTAAGATTTTCTTTCTTCTTCTTTCTTGGGATAAGCTAAAAAAAATCCTCCATTCACCAAATCTTACTCTACTGCTCCTCCTGCCTGTATTTTTCCTCCTTATTTCAAAGTCACATTTAAAAAAGTGATCAAGATTCTACTTTGAAAAATCTTACATTTGGTAAGATGTGAAAACATTGTTCTATAATTAGAAATACATGGGGCGCCTGGGTGGCGCAGTCGGTTAAGCGTCCGACTTCAGCCAGGTCACGATCTCGCGGTCCGTGAGTTCGAGCCCCGCGGTCGGGCTCTGGGCTGATGGCTCAGAGCCTGGAGCCTGTTTCCGATTCTGTGTCTCCCTCTCTCTCTGCCCCTCCCCCGTTCATGCTCTGTCTCTCTCTGTCCCAAAAATAAAAATAAACGTTGGAAAAAAAAAAAATTAAAAAAAAAAATACAGATGCCATCTTTTATCACAATAAAGAAAATTCTCAATAATTTCCTTTTTCACATATACACTCATGCACAACTTAATAAAGTTAAAAATGTTTGATTTCTCAACTTGCTGAGGGAAGACATACCAGCAATGGGAAGAATTTGTCAATATTCCTTTACTTTAATTCTGTTATTTTGAATTCATTTTTTATTATAAAGATTTTCAAAGTTTTTATTAAATACCGAATACACTGGGGCGCCTGGGTGGCTCAGTCGGTTAAACGTCCGACTTCAGCTCAGGTCATGATCTCGCAGTTTGTGAGTTCGAGCCCCATGTCGGACCCTATGCTGACAGCTCAGAGCCTGGAGCCTGCTTCGGATTCTGTGTTTCCCCCTCTCTCTGCCCCTCCCACGCTCATGCTCTGTCTCTCTCTCAATAATAAATAAACATTAAAAACATTTAAAAAAAATACCAAATACATACAAAATACTGAAGAGTTAATTAAAAATGAATGATTTTTGGTTCTCTTTCTCTTTTTGTCCCATCTCTAGTGGAGAGCTCAATGAACAATGAGAACACAAAAGCAGGAAGAAGAAGGTCCTACATAATCTGGCCCTGATTTATAAATGTAGCACTGAATATAAGGCCGCAAGGAATCCTAAAACTGCTCTGAGTTGTCTACTCAAGGGTCTCGCTAACTTCTACACATATGACCAGCAAAACTTCAGTACTAAGAAAGAGTAAATGAACCCTACCATGGATGACATGAATACCATTTTACTTCTGAGACAAATACAACCCAATCAATCAGCCCCAATTTATGCACTAAGCATGTAACTCACCAGTTCGATATGCCAATAACCTGGCCTGAACCATGCAGTGCCTTGCAATTTCTTGTGGCAAACTTTGATTGTGAATTTCATTAATCTGTTCGGTATTACCACAATAAAATCCGTAGTGCTTAAAGTTGGGCACACTGGAAGCTACTGTGGCCAAAAGGAGGATAAGGTCTTTCATGTTTTGCCTTAGATTGCTAAAGTATGGATTTTCACAGAGGTTCTCCAAACCTATAGTCATCAGTATTTGCTTATGCATGTCTTCATTTGGAACCAAAAATAACATTTCAAATTCTTTTATTCTTTCTTGTTTACATTCAGAATAAAAGTCAACGTTAGCATCCGGCAGTGTTTTTGCAATCTTTTGAATAAAGTCACATTTGTAAGAGGTCTCCTCTACAAACTGCACCATATAACACACCAAAGGCTGAAGTAAGACACACACGTGGGCCCGACTGTTTGACTTCAATCTTTCCACTGCTTTGGCATCTAACTTCGCATCTTCAGAACTAGAGGCCTCAGTAAGCAAACTTACTTCTGGATCAGCAGGCCAGTATGAAATTCGGTTAACTCCAGCTGAAATACAAAATATGAAAGGTAGTTATCAGACACATGCCGAAGTTAAGGGTTTTCATGATAGATCCACCATATCACTGTGGTAGATCCAGAGGTCCCAATATAATAAATGTCCATTATGAAGTCAATTTTAACATAGGCCGAAGGTTGGCAAACTATAGCCCATCGGCTAAATCTGTCCCATTGCCTGTTTTTGTACAGCTGGCAGGTTTAGGAATGGATTTTATAGTTTTAAATAATTGCAGAAGGTCAAAAGAATAGTATTTTATGACACATGAAAATTTTATGAAACTAAAATTCGGTGTCTATAAATAAAGTTTTATTTGAAAACAGACTCACCCATTCATTGACATAGTCTCTAGCTGCTTTTGCACAACAATGGAGTAGCTGAGTTGAATATCTGTACAGACACCATATGGCCTGCAAAGCCTAAAATATTTACTACCTAGCCCTTTATAGGAAAAGATAGGTGATCCTTAACAAAGCTCATGGAAGATACTTGTGGAATCACTGGCTTTGCCAAGTGTGGTCCCAAAGCCCAGTGCCAGGACTATATACCAGAGTCCTACAAGTAATCAAGTGGCTGCTTTTAGAAATATCAGAGCCAACAACTGATACTGTCCAGAGTTTGTATTTGAAATAAACAATTCATCCATATGTGAAAAATGTACCTATGCTCTGAATTCTTCCTCTGGGAAGCTACTCTAAAAAATTATTCTAAACAGAAACAGAAAAAATTCATGCATGCATATATTTAGTGCAGCACTGTGTAAAACAGTAAAAATATAGAAAAAATCTAAATGGCTAAAATAATGTGAGGGCAACAGTGTGTGTGCGTGCGTGTGTGCGTGGGTGTGTTGGGGGGATGGGGAAACAATATTAATTTTTTTAAGTCCACAAAATTAAAAACAAAACAATAAACTAGAATTTTCAATCAATGTGACAGTAGGTTAGTAATCTTTAATATACAGAGAAGATTTTAATTCATTAACAGCACATATGAATTGACAAGAACAATAAGGCCTCGAGAGAGGCAAAATGATATGATCGGACAATTTACAAAATAGAAAACAAAACTAGATTACAAACAGATGAAAAAAATATTTTGCATTTGAGAGGGAACAATGAGATGCCTTATACAGGGTACAGCATTAAGCATTCAAATGTTCATTAATTAATTAGTCGTTTACAAAGATATTTGCTAATATCTCCTGCAATTTCAGCTAGGAGACTTTTTACGATTGTGCCCAGAAGCGAAAAGACAGATGGCCCATAGGGTGTCCTACATTCAAAGTAACAGATGAACTAAAAAGTCTTAGTTGAACAAGCGTACATTTCTATCTACTCCCTGCTACTCCTGAGTCTTACTGTGGCTTGGGTTATAAATCAATTCTGAAGGCCTCGGAGCTACTATTAGAAGTTTCCGGTGGCTGCATTTCACCTTCCCTCTGTTGGAGTTCTCATAATCCATTTCCTACTCAGTAGTGAGAGTCAATCTTTCATCTAAGCATCTGGTTGCTTCTAGTAATCCTGACTTAAGGAGAAGAGAGGATGACTAGTCTTTGGACAAATGTTCATGTACCAGTGGCAAATGCTACAGCAGAGGTTTTCAGATTTGTTGGTTTGTTTCAAACTCTGTTACACTCTTAAAATTAATGAGAACCCCAAAGAGCTTTGTTTATGTAGATTGTACCTACTGATATTTACTGTATCAGAAAATTCAAACAAATTTCAAAAAATATTTATTAATTCATTAAAGGAATGGAGAACCTACTATATATTAATATAAGCAACAGTTTAATAAAAACAAAAACAACATGTATTTCCCAAAACAGCAACAAATACTAGTTGAAAAGAATGGCATTGTTTTAAATGTTTACAAATTTATTATTTAGCTTAACAGAAGATAGCTGGGTTCTCAAATCTGCTCCTGCTTTCAATCTGTTGTCATAGGTTTTCACTGAAGTATATGAAAAATATCCAGCCTCACAAAGATGTGTAGTTGAAAAAGGAGTATTTTAACAGCCATTTCAGGTAAGTGAATATTCTTCTTTCATACTACATAAAAGTTTGACAAGGGATAATTTCTTAAAGGTTAGTTACAATGTGGAATCTGAAATATAACAACAAACTTTTTGTACAATTATGCTAAAGTCCATTGGTTTATTGTGCACTTAGAATGGCACTTTCGCTCATGCATGACTTTGTAGCATCATGCATTGGTCATTTGGAAATACTGGTTTACTGATTTTACAATATTAAAAAAAAAATTCTATTCATTAATATTATCATCACTGAATCACATCAGAAGAGTCTTTAAGTGTTGGGAAGCTACATGTTGCTCATGATGGTGGATATGAGTTTTTCAAAATTCTAATTTTCACTTGAAGACTCAACTTTTTTTTAAGTTTTATTTATTTTGAGAGAGTGCATGCACATGAGTGGGGGAGGGACAGAGACAGAGGGAGAATCCTAAGCAGGGCTCAAACGCATGAACTGTGAGATCATGACTTGAGCCGAAACCAAGAATTGGATGCTTAATCAACTGAGCCACCCAGGTGACCCTTGAAGACTCAACTTTTATTATTGGCAACAAATACTATCCGTTGTTTTGAGAGAATGCTGCCAAACAGCCAAGTGTAAAGAATTACAGTTTGTTAGTTCACAGTGTTCAATGAAAAAAAGTGGACAATTCAGTTCATAACATAAGCATAAAGAGTTAGGGGTTTCCAGAAAAAGAAAGAGAAGTCATTTTAGGCCCCTAGCTCTGCTCCTCAATCTATGCCTTACCAGCTCTAGTCTCCCTAGCACACTTCTTGCAGAACTTCCTAGGAAGTGTCAGAATTACAAAGAAATGCAAAAGGATTTAAGGGGTGCCTGGGTGGCTCAGTTGGTTAAGAGATTAAGCCTCTGACTCGAGCTCAGGTCACGATCTCACGGTTTGTGAGTTCAAGCCCCGTGTGGCATTCTGTGCTGACAGCTCAGAGTATGGAGCCTGCTTGGGATTCTGTGTCTTCCTCTCTCTCTGCCTCTCCCCCACTCGCACTCTCTCTCTCTCTCTCTGTGTCTTTCTCAAAAATAAGCAAACATTAAACAATTTTTTAAAAAATGCAAATGATTTTAAGGGAACAAAGGGAATGCAAAAACTAACAATCTCTACCAAAATAGCCTAATCATTTCAGTCACAATAATTCAGTGGTAAAAACTCACAGTGCTGTTTCAAAAGTAAACAAGGCCCTGCACTCCCTAACAGAGATAAGAAGCCCAAGACCCTGTCCAGCTGATATCAGCTCTCAGTGCTTGCCCATAGCCCCTTATTTGCTGCAAATAGTTTCCTTTGTGTGACAACTCCACCAAGGATCTGCCTCATAAACTCCAGTTAGTTTGGATACAATAACTCAAACAGCTGCACCCAGTAAGTGGTTTTCCTTCAGGCAACCTTCATACTCAGGTTTGTAGGGCAAGTGCTTTAGGCCCACCTCCTATTTTTTTCACACCGAATATTAAGATGTGTACTCAAGGGTTGGGATTTAATAAAATTAATAATTTTTACTGTTTCATCACATTCTTACATGAAACTCTTTTTTTAAAGTTTATTTATTTACTTATTTGAGAGAGAGAGAGAGAGAGAGAGGGAAAGAGAGAGAGAATGAACAAGCAGGGAAGGGGCAGAGAGAGAATCCCAAGCAGGCTCCATGCTGTCAGCACAGAGACTGATGCAGGGCTCGATCTTACCAACTGTGAGATCATGACCTGAGCCGAAATTCATTCAGACACTTTACCAATTTGAGTCATTGAGGCACCGCATGAAACCCTCTTTTTTAACTCCAAGTTCGTGGCCTTGAAGAGTACAAGGACTACTATCAGCTTGATTCATACTACGGCAACAGTAGTTTTACTCACCATTGTTTTGGTACTATTAGTATAAATGTAGTATCATTATGAAAACAATTTTATCTTGTGGACCATCAGGAATCCAAAAACCACATTTTGAGAACCACCATGCTTTAGAAACGTTTCCTTTAACTGACTTAATAGTATTTGTAATTAAAATAACTCCATTATAGCATGGGGCTAAACCATGACCCTTCCCAAGATAAAATATATAAGCCTACGATAACCACAATTTTATTTATATATGGGCTTAATACTAACACGAAAGCATTTCCATGGTAGGTCCTTCCTGATTTTCCACACTTCATTTGTTTTGCCAGGTTCAAACGTCTTAAATCAAAGACATGAAGCAGTGGTGAGTTACCTGCACTCCCCTATCTTTCTAATTCTTTCCTTCTAATTCTGATTCTCTAACAGCTCTGAGGCTATTAAGAGTGCTTTCAGCATAGTCAGCTTAGCACAAAACACAACTATGTTTTATTTTTCTCCCTTGACTCTAGGAGAGATCAGTCAACACATATTTTGCTCTTTTCACATTCTTTTCTTTCTATATCAATGCCACCATCTCCACCTATTTTATACCACGTTTACACCCAGCCTAATGAGCTCTCAACCTCCTATCTTTCCTTGTTTCAATTCAGTAATAAAAAATTCAAAAGTAATAATAGAAATTTTAATCATGTTATATCCTGCTCAAGAAGGTTCGGTGGCTCCATATTATTAATAATAGGGTTTATAGGTCAATTAACACAAGTGACCTAAGTAAAATGAATATCCAATCTGCACAATCAATTGGTAAAAAAAAAAGAAAACGGAAAAACTGTCCCCACCATTCTCATACCTATCTCTCTACTCATAACAGCAGGGAAAAGACTATAGAATCCAGGGGTATCTGTGCTCTACCTGCTTGAATACTTGCTGCAGGCCAGTAGGCTCTAGCCATGTGACCATTTCTTCTGGAAGTGCTTCCACCTGTAGCTCAAGGGCACTGCCTTTACTATGGATCTGGTCTTTAGTCTTAAGACTTTCATGTAAATAAAAATAGCTCTCCCTCAAAACAAGTGTAGGAACTCTGTTCTATAAGACAAAGCCCAAAGGCCATACAGTTTTTCAAAGTTCTCCACTAAAGTCCCAACCTATCATTTTAAACCATCTGCCACTATTCTTACCAATAATAATTCTCCATTTCAAACCATGACTCCCAAAACCTTGCTTCTCACAAACCGATGACCTCACATGTGCTGTCCCCCTCACCAGGAATGTGTTCTTCCTCCTCTACATCTGACCCATCAAGATCCAGCTTAAGCCCCAGCCTTTCATAACATGCCAACCTGCATGGATCACTATTTTGCTTCTGAGTTCAGGTATCACTTAACAGCCTCTATCATTCATCTGGTATTTGATGTGTTACATTAAATTGTAACACAAATAACCCAAACAGCAACTTGAAGAAGAGGATTAATAACTATGTAAGCCCTTTTATTTCTCCCCAGAAGCTCTCCAAACCCATCTTTTTGGGTTTTTAAGGAGGCCTCATTACAGAGGCACAACTGATTAAATTATTGACACTGGTAACTGAACTCAAACTCCAGTCCCTCTTTCCTTCCGAAGAGGTCTGAGGAGTGAGGCTGAGATTTCCAACGCTCTAGACACCTGGTTAGCTCCCCTGGCAACCAGGCCCCCATCAGTGGAGTTTCCCAAAAGCCACTTCTCTAACAAAGTCAGGTGTGTCTGAAGGGGGCTTGTCAGGAATAACAAGACACCTCTATCACTCTCATTACTCCAGAAATTCCAAGGCTTTTAGTCGCTCTGTGCCAGGAATGGGATGAAAACCAAATATATAATTCATATTCTCAGTTAAAATATGTAAAAGATATAATATTTTTTAAATGGGAGAATGCTCTGCATACTTACCTGGCTACAAAATAGAATCATAAGGGGCACCTGGGTGGCTCAGTTGGTTATTTTGGCTCAGGTCATGATCTCATGGTTCATGGGATTGAGGCATGCGTCGAGCTCCATGCTGAGCACAGAGCCTGCTTGGGATTCTCTTTCTTCCTCTCTCAGTCCCTCCCCTGCTTGTGTGCATGCACTCTCGCTCTCTCTCTCTCTCTCAAAATAAATAAATAAACTTAAAAAAAATAGAATCATAAGCATAAAGAGCTTTAGTGAGTGGTCTGATGTAGCAGAGATAGTTAAACATTAATCATCTGTGCTTCTCCTTCTGAAGTACAGAACAATCATTGGGAGACAGCCGTTCAGCCAGGAACTACAGAGCCCACAGTGGATGTGAACAGAAGGGCCAGCGTTTTTGGGGGGAAGGCATGCCTTCTCTATGCTGTCTCAGTCGGCCTCTGGATGCAGAGGACTCAAGGCTCTAGAAGACAACAGTAGCAATGTGACAGAAGATGCCAACACCCGTGAATCAGCCACACGGAGAAAAGCTGCCTGTTGTTCAGCAGCACCTATGTTGGACTATTACATGGGTGATAAAGGTCTAGTATATTAAGCCACTGAAATTTTGGTGTTTGTTATAGCAGCTAGCATTAGTTTACTAACACATGAAGAATCATCTAATTAGGTAGTAACAGGGCAGAGACCAGATTCATGTTTTCTGACACTGTTTACAGTGTACCAACTGTATTCTGATATGTATTTATAGTTCTAAATTATCTCAGTGGTGTGAAAGGAATTTATCTTGATTATTCTTAGATAAATACTATTAATCCCCAACCAAGCCTTATCTACACTTACCATTTACAATCATTTTCAAACAAGCAGAACATGGTTTTCTGGAAAAATAAAGATCACAGTTTTTCAGCCTTGACCCATGTTTTATAAGAGCAATTTTCCCAGCATGTAAATCTTCACTAGAACAATGGAGACCAACAATTTTCGTGTTTTTCACCACCACAAGGCCAGTTCTCTTCACCTACATTAAGATAAAAAATAATAATGTATTAGTTTTAACATCTGTTAAAAAAGAGACAACAGGCTCCAAATGGAGTCACTTGTGCTAACCCCATGTCATCAGACTGAGGCTTAATACCTAATTGCAGTTTCATCCTCTCCCAGTAATACAATAACCGGTCAGACTTGAATTTCCTGGTCAGCTAGTGAGAAAATCCACCTGGTAGACTCCCTCAGTCCCCCAAAGAAAGGTGACCTTGACTGAAACAATCCACTTTTTTTGCTAGTAGCTTCTTTTTCCCCACCCCTTCTGCTTGTAGAAGTCTTCCATTTTCACAGCTCTGCAGATTTCCTCTCTACTTACTAGATGGGATGCTGCCCAATTCATGAATCATTGAATAAAGCAAGTAGATCTTTAAATTTACGCAGTTGAATTTTTTTTTTTTTTTTAACAGATTTGGTGGGAGCATTTGGATCCAAAGGAAAACTTCCAATGGCTTCGGGGACAATAAGAAACACAAACGTGATACCCTCGAGCCCTTTGAGTTCTCTGTCCTTCTTGCCATTTCTAAGGGCCACACAGTAAGTTCCTCTTGGTTCTGAGCTCTGCTCTCTTGGCACTGAGCTCCTAATCAGATCAGCTTTCCAGTCCAAAATTCCCCATTTGACTGGAAATCCCAGCCCTTGATTAGCCCCCAGAGTCCACACTGGGAACTCCTGGTTCAATCTATAGCTTCCTGTTGTGTGGAATCCCAGGCTATGGTCCCCATTGGTTGAGATTTGGCCATGGTGTGTACTGGACTGGCTCTTGGCCAGGTTGGAGGAACACCTTTTGGTTCCTGCTGGTGCATTAAGGTGAAAATGTCTGTCTCATTTTGTGTCGATAAACTCTATTGCTGATTGGAATCCTGGAGACCAAAAGCTGCAAAGTTGGTAGACATGGTTCAGCACTTAAAAGCTATTAGCTGACCACCTAACTCTAAGATCCCTGTGGTAGGATAAGACAGTTGTTACGTTAACACTAGGTCGCCCACTAACCTCAGCAAATTTTTGTGCAACTAGGCACAGTGTAAAACACCACACAATCCCCAACCCAGCAGCATGTCCTCTTAGGCATTAATCTGCCTCTGAGAAACCCACTTAGCTTAAAAAAGAAAAAGAGAGAAAGGGATCCTTAAATTCCAAAGCATACCACCTTCTGGCACACTTGCTTATTTTAAGTCTAAAAACTATAATCCTGGAAGCTATAAACATTTACAAAATGACAAAATCTTACTAAGCTTATTTTGTGTCCTTAAGAAGTTGGCTTGGTAACCATCAGTTTGGGGGCCCCAAAATATGGCCAGACAGAAATGTGGGTTGTACCCCATTTACCACTAGCTATGGCTGCACAGGAAATATGGGTTCAACTCCATTTTTGGGTAGGGTCCTAGCAAACTGCTATAAGCCCTCGGGTAAATTACAACCTAGAACACAATGGACATTATGAGGAATGGTCAAATTAGTTAAGATCATTCAAAAAGTAAGAGTTCCTAAATCAAACCAACAGGATGGTAAGCACCTGTTTTAACCTGCATGCAGAAGCCTTCAAAAGGCTTCAAAAATCCAAAATACCTTCATTGAAAGATTTGTTGCAAAAGGCTCATGAAAAATTAAAAACACAAAAGGTACATAAAATAAGACTGTAAGACTGAGGTAACTCCTGCCGTTCCCCTCTATCCTCCGTTATTTGAGTACTCACTTCAGTAATCCTGAGTCATCTTTCCACTCGGAGAAGACTGCAGGACCATAAACAAAAGTCCACCAACTTGGTGGCTTACACATACCCTTGTCTCTACGCTTGAAGGAGAGGTGACACGACTCTGAGGGAGTGTCAGGTAAATTGCTACCTTATTCCCTTAAACAGCCAAGGGAAAGTGAAGTCAAAATTACTGGAAAACCTTGCCAAATTTTGGAAGATACCAAAGCTACACCCTACTTCACACTCCACTAGGAGCCTGCAGATGTATCCTAGGAAAAACTGGCAGAAGCTGCCTCGGTGTGAGAACTCTTACCAGAGTCTGTTCTCCTGGATCTCTGTCCACAGTAACCAGTATGAGAAAATAAGATCTTTTGCACCCTCTTTGGGGATGCTCCTGGAGTCCAAGGAGTTATTTAAAACTGCTAGGAATATTTACTGTTTGTCTCAGCTAAAAATTGACAAGGTATTTAAAAGGATGTTTTTAAGTAGCTAGTCCTGTGGTCGGAAGTTGGACAGATTAAAAGCTGGTATTCAATGCTTGACAGGAGTTTTTCTTAGGTATTCTCCTCTAAGCTAAAATACAAACTATGAATACAGACGAAAAGAAAAAAAACCTTCCCAAGCTTTTGTGGAAAGGTTTACTAAAACATTACAAACAACTCGAAATCCAGAACATAGAAATCTTTTGAATTCCACCTTCGTTGGAAATATTTTCCCTGATATAAAAAGCATATTGAAAATAATGTGGTTGGATGGGTGGACCAACCTGTGATATCATTTAAGTTACAATCCAATTCCTTGAGAAATTAAAAGCACCTGTTCTTATCTTACAGCTCTTTGCAAAACCAGAAATGCAGCTCTAAAATCAATTCAAAGTCCACCTACCCTTTTTACCAGTCCCCAAATCTCCTGCATTTATCTCAAAAGCTTGTAAGTAGTTTTGGAGGAACTTACGTTCTTTCCCTGTGTCTTTGACATGTACATGTTTTACCGGGTTTTCCCCAGGAACTCTGATCTAAACCATCCCCACTTCCTAAGACTGAAGAAAAAAAGCGGGGTGGAGGGAGGCTTTTTATCAATACAAACTGCCACAGAAGGTCCCTTGCCCAAAATCTAGTTGACAGCTTTCATAAAATTGCTTGTCAAGGTCAAATACAAATCTTCAATGTCATCTCCCCAAATATTACAGAAAAAGATTCAGCCATCTGAATAGGTAAATTTAACTTATTCAAACTGTTCTTTTATAAGCTAATGAGTTTTGCATTACCATACCTGTCTCATGGCTACAATCTTAAAATGAAAGCTATAAGGTCTCTGTTTGCATTGGTCTATATATTTAAGTACATCTATGTATATGTATTGTAGATGTGTGGTATTTTCTACCTCTGGATAGTATTGACAAAATTAATTTGTAAAAGAGCTCTATTTAACTGGCTTAAAGAAAATTAAACATTTATATCGATTATTCACAAAATTCTCCAAAATATAATCGAAACTAAACACAAATGCTTTTCAGGTTCATATGATCTGGGAAAACATTCAGTATTAAGGCTTATTTAAGCTTGTTGGTTTAATTAACATAGACATGTCTTTAGAGTTCTCAACACTGAATATAAAGCAGTCATACAACTTCATTCAGCCTCCTTATACTAGTCAAATAATTTCATGTCATCTCTGTTACAAAATCTGTCAGGTAGAAAAATAACTTGGAATGATGAAATTTTCCTAAGCAATCCAAAAATAATTGCTCAAAAGAAGTGAACTAAATAGATGTAAGTGAGATGAAAGTTTTTGGGTAAACTTTTTAAATAGTTTCCCCAAGTCTTTTCGGTAACCTGAAACCTTGAAGTTTTGCTAAGTTAAATTAAACGATGGATAGTCATTGAATATCTAGATTATTTCCAAATAACATAAAACACTGGAACATTCATTACTAGACATAGGTTTATCTACTTTTTAGTTTCCTTTTATAGAGGAACTACAGATTTGGGGGGGGTTGTTAGTAAACACGTTTTGTGTCACACTGAAAAATTTACTATGAGAAGGTCTACGTTTTTAGAAATTATGAAAAGTACTTATAAATTTGCCAAGCCACAGAATGTTAATGTAAAAGATAGTTCACAATTGTTTACTTCTTTATTTTTATTAGAAATTAAGGTCTTTAAGGGTTTAAAAATTCTAATATATTTAATTAAAACTACTAGAAATAATAATAAAAAAATCTCCATGTGCAAAGGAAAGTAGGATGTGTGTTTTCAGTAAAAGAAGGCATGAGGAATGGACATGCATTTTTTGTTGAGGGAAAGCAAGTAATTTTGTCCTATAGTGAGACTAGTTATTTCAGAATGGGAAAGAGGAAAGACGGAGAACAAAATCTGAAGGGATACCAAAAAGGTTATAGAATATTTGTAGAAAAGGAGTCTTTGGAAAGGAATATTGTGTGTGATCAAGCTGGCTAAGATTAGAACAAGTTTAATGAAGTTTTTTTTTTTTAATTTTTTAATTTAAAAATTTCTTTTAAGTAGGCTTCATGTCTAGCACGGAGCCCAAGGGCTTGAACTCACAACCCTGAGATCAAGATCTGAGCTGAGATTAAGAGTTGGACGCTCGGGGCGCCTGGGTGGCTCAGTCGGTTGAGCGGCCGACTTCGGCTCAGGTCATGATCTGCAGTCCATGAGTTCGAGCCCCCCGTCGGGCTCTGTGCTGACAGCTCAGAGCCTGGAGCCTGTTTTAGATTCTGTGTCTCCCTCTCTCTGACCCTCCCCCGTTCATGCTGTCTCTCTCTGTCTCAAAAATAAATAAACGTTAAAAAAAATTAAAAAAAAAAAAAGAGTTAGACACTCAACGCACTGAACCACCCAAGCACCCCAAGTTTTTTTTTTAAATGAATATATTTTAATATCAAAAGTAAACTGGTACAAAATTAAAATTTGGTTTTCTTTTTGTAAAAAGGATAAAGTTTTCTTGGACTATTGGTCTCTTGATGAGAGATGGTAAAAAGTTTTTCTTTACCTTTTATGTAATCTGCCCATAAAACAAAGATTTTGTGTCTTATCAAAATAATCTCGGGGCGCCGGGGGGGCTCAGTTGGTTAAGCGTCCGACTTCAGCTCAGGTCAAGATCTCACAGTCCGTGAGTTCGAGCCTCACGTCGGGCTCTGGGCTGACAGCTCAGAGCCTGGAGCCTGCTTCCGATTCTGTGTCTCCCTCTCTCTCTGCCCTTCCCCCATTCATGCTCTGTCTCTGTCTCAAAAATAAATAAACGTCAAAAAAAAAAATTTTTTTTTTTAATAAATAAATAAAAAATAATCTCCCATGTTTTGGTTGTCTCTACCAGGTCTTTGATTAATTAAAAAAAGTTGATTCTTTGCTATTAAAAGAGCTAATTTTTTTACAACTATTTAACTTCTGTATTTACCTTCGAAGTCTTTAATTATCACGGTGGTTAAAGTAGGTAAATAAGAGTTGTTTCACAGTGACTTATGATCCGATTTGACTAAGTGTTTTAAAACCTTTTGATATTTGTGACAAACTCCCCCCTAAAATAAAATAAAATAAAATAAAATAAAATAAAAATAAAAAAATAAAATTCTAAATGAAGTCTTTTTTGGCCTAGAATTAACTCTGGGATTTTCCAGAAAGTCCCTGGAAAATCACAAAAGAATTGTTCTTTCTCCTTATTTAAAAAAAAAAAGAGAAAGAGAGAGATGTTAAACTAACTAGGATAATTAGGCTTACATCATATGCTGAATTTCATGGGAAGCACTGTCAAATGAGAAGTAACACGAAGCCTTTTTAACGTATTTGTGCAGGTATATGTTACAAGTGTTCCCCAAACCGTATAAAATTCCTAGCATCTGATATGTCCTGGTATAATTTATCAGTCATAATTCCAGTTTTATCTTAAAATGTTGTAGGTCACGGAAATAACCAAATTTCTTTGCAACAACCCTGTAATGAGCTCTCATCAGATCATTAACAAGGAGGCATTTTTAAGTCTTCTGTCATTTACATTAGTTATTGTTTTACTCAGATGCTTTTGCAAAAGTGTTCCTGGAAAAGCTTCATCTTCAAGGAGACTCATGGAAAGCACTTTGACAAGCATAGGTTTCTGATAGCTTTAAGATCATAAAACTGAACTGGGTAGGGGCGCCTGGGTGGCTCAGTCAGCTAAGCATCTGACCTCAGCTCAGGTCATGATCTCATGATTTGTGGGTTTGAGCCCCACGTCGTGTTCTGTGCTGACAGCTCAGAGCCTGGAGCCTGCTTTGGATTCTGTGTCTCCCTCTCCCTTTGCCCCTCCCCTGTCTCTCTCTGTCTCTCAAAAATAAATAAACGTTAAAAATTTTTAAAAGATGTTAAAAATAAAATAAAAATGAACTGGGTAAAAATTTCTTGAACTAATGGAAAAACTGGAATCCAGCAGAACAAGTAGTTAATACATAGGACTGAATGAACTGACAAGGAGAATTATAATTTTTTACGACTTTTTGTTTAAAGCATTGCTAGTCCTGTTTTTCCAAATTTAAGGAAACCTTTCTTTTAAGTTATGTATGACTTAAAGCAATTTGATATAGTATACCATTGTATACAAAGATGAAACATTTTTCTCCTTATCTGACCCCTCCAGAATTTGGAAACTTAAGTATTCTTTCCATGGCAATTTAGTCAGTTATTTGCATAAATTCAATGAGAATCTGGTCTTCTGGTCTCCTTATAACACAATCGGAAAGATTAGACAGTATAGACTGAATATAGACTCAAATATGACCAGACAGCTTTAAGGAACTACTTGGAAAGACCAGCCTGGTACCTTGCTTAAAGAGTTCCCAGCTGTCTTAACAGGTAAGTAAGGAAGGTTACTTCTTGGCAGGCCTGGGAACTTCAGGATATTTTGGGTGACCTGAGGAAAGAGAAATTCACCCCAACTATAGATACTGTAGATAAAATCTGATGGCAAGTCCTTGGCTTAGTTTCGTGGCCTCAGAGGTTTTTAAGAGCTCAATCTGAGATTCCTTATGAGAAGTTTCTGCAAAGCCGTACGAAAAAAGAGCTTATATGGTCAATCACTATTTTTGCTGTACTTATGTAAATAAGGCCATGTTTAATGAAAACAAATTAATTTTACTGTAATTATCTTTTAAAATATGGGAGTAATAGTAGAGAGAAAAAGTACGTTTGCACCTTTGTCTGTATTAGATTCTAATCCTTTAGTCTTTGAGGTTTTGTTCTATACCTGTAAACTGGATTAGATCCCGATTCTAGTTACCTCAAATATCCGGCTATGACTCTCCAAAATAACATTCCCAATTTTCTCCCATGCTTCTGATTTGGAATTACTAAGAACAAAGACTGCCCTTGAATCTCCTTAGAAGAGATTATACTAGGTCCTCCTCACTCTCCAGATGGCAACCAAACATCAGGGACTTGACCCCTGGGTACATATGTCACAGCTGAAGAAGGCTGCACCTGACATATGGTCCTGTGCAAAGCTGAAGACATCAAAATCAAATTCACTAGGAAGAGAAGGAGCCAACATTGAGGTATACTGCCTTCTCCCAAGACATCAGATCCAAAACATTTCTTTTTATTCCTCCTCCCGTCTGATTCTCCTTTTACCTAATTCTTACAGATGAGGTCTTTATGATTCTTTTGTCCACGTTTTGCCTTGCTTGGGCCTTGAAAGATATCTCAGGCCATTACAAAGGGGTTAGTCCAACTTCCAAATGACTGTGGACTTGCCCTGATGCTGCCTGTACACTCTACATACCCTTAAATTGCATTGGCCTCCATGGCTCACCTTTCAGGTTCAAACCTTTCAGACTCAAATGGGAATTACCAGGAAGCACATGTGAGTCAAAATTAGCTCCCTTTGGCAGATCCACTTCCCTGGTTAGGAGTGAGTACAAATGAGGCTGTGATAAGGAATCTCCTTAACTCTTTAAAGAATTACAGAATTTGTTGCTAAAAAAAAAATAGCTACCAAAAAAATCCTTAGACCTTCTGACTAAAGTCATTCTTGGAAACAGGATTGCCCTTAATTATCTTTTGGCTGAACAAGGAGGTATCTGTGCTGTGAACAACACTACTTATGGCACTTAACACTTCTGAGGAAGTTGAAACTCAGCTGCATAAAACCAATGAACAAGCCACTTGGCTTAAGAAAGTGTATCCTTGCAGGGTGCCTGGGTGGGTCAATCTGTTTAAGCGTCTGACTCTTGATTTTGGCTCGGGTCATGATCTCATGGTTTGTGAGTTCAAGCCCTGCAATGGGCTCTGTGCTGACAGCATGGAACCTGCTTGGGATTCTCTCTCTTCTCTGTCTCTTTGCCTCTCCCCTGCTCTCTCTTTCTTTCTCTTTCAAGGTAAAAAAATAAACTTGAAAAAAAATTTTTTAATTAAAAAAGAAAAGAAAGTATCTCCCTCAACACTCCTTTAACTTATTTAATTTTGGTTGATTTGGGTGCTGGGGAACCACAGCTCCAAAAACACTCCAGATTTGGGGGATTACCCTGTCTATAATCATAGTAGTCTCTCTGGCACACTGTATTCTCTCAAATACAGCTTTCAATGTGTGCTCACAGCTGCTAACCACCAAACAAATCATCTCCTTCAGACCAGAATATCAGAAAAGAAATGAAGACAATAACTGACTTTAAAAATGTGAACCCAAAGTCATGATCTGTGAATACCACAAAGATTCAGCAAAAAACCCCACCAAAAACAAAAACAGAACCCATGGTGTGAATACCACACAAAGGATCAGCAAAACTGCAAGAATTTCAGAGCAATAGCTAGGGGTGGCGCTAATGCCTTAAGTTTTGATCACATCTCTCAGGTGGAGTCGAGCAAGAGACAACAGGCCCCAAATGGGAGTCACTTGTGCCAAGTCCACATCACCAGACTGTCACCTAATGCCTAACCCAATTGCATTTTCACCAGACTGGAATTTCCTGGTCAGTTAGTGAGGAAATCCACCTGGTAGACTCCTGTAGTCCCCCAAAAGAATGTGACCTTGGCTGAAACATTCCACTTTTTGCTAGCAACTTCCTTTTCTCGCCCCTTCTGCCTGTAGAAGTCTCCTATTTTTACAGCTTTGCAGAGCTCCTCTCTATTATATGACATGCTGCCCAATTCATGAATCATTGAATAAAACAACTAGACCTTTACATTTTCTCAGTTGAGTTTTGGTTTTTAACATATGTAATAATCATATCATATAGTATACTTGATTAATAAACTGAAAGTTTTGTTTAGTTCTTTATCTGGACACAGTTTGAACAAAAGCACATTTCTCATTAGGTCCAAAAACTTTTCTGAATGTTAGCTTTATACCAGAAATTTTCTAAATCTAGGCTTTCTTAACCAAACAATGAAGGATTTAACTATCATTAATTTGTCCTACTGAAAAATGAATACACTTTAACCTAGTAAAGGGCAAGAGCCAAGTCAATTTGCTTGCTTCTTATACCACCTAGTCCATAACTACTTAGTACTAAGCTTCTACATGGTAATAAGGAAAAATTCAGAAAACCCTATGATTCTATACATGGATAAGTGAAGCCCAGAGAAATTATGTGACTTTCTAAAAAATCCACAGGTGGTAAAAGGCAGAACCAAAGCAGAGGTCATCTTAACTGTTAAAAGTTAAGTCAGTTAAAATACTGACTAAATAAAGAGAATTCTCAACTTCTTTCTAAAAACTGGCTCTACCCATTTTTAGCACTATGGCAGTCTAGACTAATGTGGTTAGGTCCCACCTCCTACAAATATATAGATTATTTACAATAAAAAAAAAAGGTTTTAAGTGTACAGTCAAGTTCAAAAGGAAGAAAGACTCACCCTGAGGTGTTACAAAGGAAGAGAGAACTCAAAGCCAGAGCCAGAGCCGGAAGCCTGAGCTACCTCAGCAGTATCCTACCCATAGCTTAAAAGCTGACTCTGCTTTTAAGCCCTGGAGGCTGGGGATGGGCTGGGATTCTAAAGAGGTATGAAATTAAAGCTAAAGTGTCCTAATTTACACTGATACTAATCAAAAAAGCTGGTGTAACAATGATAATATCAGATAAAACAGACTAAGTTAAAAAACAGTTCAATGTAAGGCACAAAATAGTTTTATGCCATTTTCACAGGAAAGGTCTCTGAGGTATAGAATGTTAACCTGAATGTTGGCTTTGGGACAGATTGTTACAACATGAGGGGAATTTAGACTGAGAATAGGGTACTCATTATTCCCTACTTCCTTTCAAAGGGATTTTACTCTACAGTTATCCCCAACAGGACACATTTGAAATTACTTTAAACATCTTAGAACAAAGCTATATTAACAGTCAAGTTTCAGGTTCAGCTATGAGTATAAATGTCTGCAACTATGGAGAATGATATTCTGTGAAATGCCTAAAAAGGAAAGAATAGAGAAAGTTTTATAGAATTCCCTTTCTGGGCTAAACGACCATTTCCTAAACTGTAAGGACACTTAAAAGGAATACAAAACTCTTTCTTTTACAAAATATATTTCCAAAAATATATCTAAAACATGAAAGATCTATATTGGCTTTTAAAATAAGTTTTACATTTATCTTGAATTTATGAGCTCTTTCCCCTTCCCATCCCCAAATTTCTTAATAGTTTTATGTCCTCTAAATACAAAGTATATGTTAGTATCTGCTTCTGAATACTTCCAGTGAGTTTAACTTCGGAAAAGAACTGCTAAGCCCTTATCAAAAGATCTCAGGATGCTAGAGCTCATTTTATTATACTGAACCAACTGTGACAAATGGAAATGGTTGCCATTAGATGATTTTAGATTTAGATTTTCTTAGTTAAGCAGGCAGAAATAAAGCCAGACACCCTGACCAAAAAAGACTTAAAAAAAAAAAAAAAAAAGTATAGTAATAAGTTGGAAGTGTACTCATCAATTTATTATTACAATAATCTTTTAGGCTAAGTTTATCACTCTTTTTGTCTAGAGTCGAGTTTTCACCTCAGAAAATCTCTTTTATTTTTCATTTTGTTTCCAGCTAAGGCCAAAATATCAAGTTTGAGACAAAGGCTTTTCCAATCCAAACTTAAAACAAAGCAAATAAAAGCCTAAGCTGCATTTCATTTTGCACTTCCATTTCCTGTAACTCCCAGAGGACTAAATCTTTTCAGGGGATCACTGTTCCGGATCTGAACTGCTTCACTTCACTGACGTCTTGGCAAGTCATCTACGTAATTTTAGTCACAGAGTTTTTACATGAAACATAAGCGAAAGAGGAACACCTGGCTGGCTCAGTCGGTTAAGTGTCTGACTTCAACGCAGGTCATGATCTCAGGAGTTCAAACCCCCCATCCGGCGCAGAGCCCACTTCGGATCCTCTGTCTCCCTCTCTCTCCACCCCTCCCTCCCCTGTGAGCTCTCTCTCTCTCAACAAAACAAAACAAAACAAAAACAAACAAACAAAAAAACACTTAAAAAAAACATAAGCAAAAGAGGACAGTCTGTTTTGGTAAACAATCTAGTATATTAAATGGTGAGTCACTTTTTTTTTTTTTTACCTTTGTCTTTCTTATAATTAAAAGTATCTAAATATTCAAAGACAAATTATTTCTATATTCTTGTTGGACAGGAACAGTCAAGTCACTTTAGAGACTCACTCTCAAAACTAATCAGGAAATCTCCAGGAATGTATATTAGAGTCATCAAGGTAACTTTTCCCAAAATATACGTGTTTTGTCTCTTCTAGACACCCAATAAATTAAAATCTCTTTGGAAAACTCAGAAGATTAAAATAAGAAGGAAATACTATGGGGCGCCTGGGTGGCGCAGTCGGTTAAGCGTCCGACTTCAGCCAGGTCACGATCTCGCGGTCCGTGAGTTCGAGCCCCGCGTCGGGCTCTGGGCTGATGGCTCAGAGCCTGGAGCCTGTTTCCGATTCTGTGTCTCCCTCTCTCTCTGCCCCTCCCCCGTTCATGCTCTGTCTCTCTCTGTCCCAAAAATAAATAAACGTTGAAAAAAAAATTAAAAAAAAAAAAAAAAAAAAAAAAAAGAAGGAAATACTATGCAATATTAAAAAGAACAAAGTTCATCTTACCAGCTCTGGGCTTTCATTTTACCCTTCTTATGAGCTAGTATATCAGCCTGCTGCTTTTCATGGATGCTGGCAGAAGACATGAAAACTCCTGGGTCATTCACAGCACACAAGCAGAATGAGCACAGTGTCTGTGATGGTTCCCTTGCCCACAAGTCCCATAGGGGCCATGCAGATGGGCCCAGATGGATTTCTGGACAGGAAACCCAGATGGGTTGTGTGATAGGAAAAGAACACCAACCCTAGGATTCTGTTGTTTTATCACAGACAGCAAGCAAATCTCCTCTCTGTCCCAGAGGGAGACATTACCTCAACCCTCAAGGTTGCTTGCTGCAAACACAACTCTGAGCAATGGTCTAAGTCAATAGTAATTAGGGCCTTGCGTTGTGTAAGAGGCCTTGTGTTCTTTAAACCAGCAAGATGTGTTGGAGTACGAGAGAACCAGATAAGAATGTTTCTCAATACATTTATATAAACTAATATGGAAATGTATCAAGAGTTAAGTGTGAAGATTAAAATAAAAAAGAAAGATGTAGGAGCATATTATAGAATAACCTATAATTATTTGTGTTTGTTTGGTTTTGTTATTTACAGGAGAGACATGTATAGTCTTGTAAATGCACAGAAAACTTTTAGAAGGGTATATATAAGAACCTGCCTTGGAAGTGGGAATGGGAAACCTGAGTATAAGAGGGACTTCTATTCTACTTTACACCATTCTTTTTGCTTTGTTATTACAAACACATGTCTTTTTAACAAATCATAAAAATTCACCTGTTTTTTATCAGTAGATATTCTGGCCACCTCCTCATTATCTCCTAAGGGTCCATGCTTTCCCTCTTCCTTTTCCTAATTAAAAGCAGATTAAGGGAGAAAAAAGATTAGTACACAAAACACAGAATTAACTCAGTATTTCTTATTTGAAGGTTGTTTTTCTTGGCTTCGGATCATTCACTTTTTTTCCTGATGAAAGTCTGCACTGACTTCACACACTGTTCCGGTTCAAGTTCAGACTACTTAATCTAGTAAGTAAGGCCTTTACAATCAGGCCCCTACATACTTTTCTAAAATACAGAAGTATTGAAAGTTATGGTCAGAAAATAAAATTCTGTAGTTTAAGATTTCAGAGTTGGGACAGTTTTGAGGAATAGTCCAGAGTGTGGCCATGGCTAAGAAGGACTAAAGGGCAATAGAAGTAAATTAACTGGTTCATGGCCACCCAAGGATGCCAAAAAAACAAAACAAAAAAAACAAAAAAGAAGAAGAAATAAACTAATTGGAATTGGGAAGATAAGAAACTACACAGTAAAGGTATTAGATATGGATTGTGGTAGGCAGAATAATGGTCCCCCAAAGACGTGCCTGTCCCAATCTCTGGAGACTGTGACTCCATTACATGACCATGGCAAGACTGTAGCTGGAATTAAGGCTGCTAATCATCTGACCTTGAGATGCAGGATCATCTGGTGGGCCCAATGTAGTTACAAGCATCCTTACAAGTGAAAGAGAGAAGCAAAGAGAGTTAGTGCCAGTGTGACGCACCATGAGAAAGACTCAGCCTGCCAGTGCTGGCTTTAAAGACGGAGGAAGAGGTTCATGGTCCAAGACATGTGGGCAGCCTCTAGAAGCTGGAAAAGGCAAGGAAAGGGATTCTTCCCAGAGCCTCCAGAAGGAAAACAGCCCTGCTGACACTTTGATTTTAGCCTAGTGAGGCCCATTTCAGGATTCTGACTTCCACAACTGTAAGATAACTATGTGTGTTAAGCCACCAACTTTGTGGTAATTTGTTATAGAAGCAATAGGACACTAACATAAGGATGTCCACAAGTAAAACTTGAAGTAGAAAGTTTTGAGCCAGGGACCAAACTCCTTCATTTATTAATTCAACAAATATTTATTGAATCCTTGCTCTGTGCTAGCCACAGACCTAGCTGCTTAGGATGTAGCCCTTACAGAGCTTATGACACAGGAAAGTGACTATGAAGTGAGTAGATAATTAAGACAGAGTGATACAGCAGAATTCTGTGAGCCCCGAAATAGGTGGGATACGTAATAAATTAGAGAAAGTTTGAAAGTGCGAATGGCAAACTTGGTGAATGTTAACCTCTTAGTCTTAAAAAACAAAGGCTGGATGCTAGAAAAGGAATAACCTCTAAGAAGTTTATAAGAAGAGCCACATCCTGGGAATAAGGTTTCTATTCCAGCAGAACAGGAAGTGGAGAAAGTGATGATGTTGGTAGTGAAATGGTGGGGGTGTGGATGGTAGCAGTGGTGATGGTGATTACATGAACGATAATAATAACAATACCTAACAGTGAGTGTTTCCCAAGTGGCAAGCTCTAAATTATCTCTTTTAATCCTCACAACTTTACAGAGTTGCTCCTATATTGTTCCAATTTTACAGATGAGGAAATTGTGGCTGAGAGAGATTAAATAATTTGACCAAGGTCACACAGCTAATAAATGGGAGAGCCAGGATCTGAGCCCTAAATCCACCGTCTAAACCATGATGCTATCTGCTACTGTTCTGGAAAAGTACAGTGAGTACACAATGGGAAGAGTTGGAAGACAGGGATAATATATGATGTGTAGAGAAAAATGAAGCAATAATGCAGTTACTCTAATTCTTATACTAAAGTAATATTCAGGAAATTAGGTATGTTTAACTTAACTAAAATGAAAAGCCAAACCAATAGGAGAAATTATTATTTTAAAACAGCAGCCATTTTCAATAGTGCTGATTTCTAGTCTAAAAGTTTTAATTAAATGTGCTTTTCCCTTGACAGCTCAGAGCCTGGAGCCTGCTTCAGATTCTGTGTCTCCCTCTCTCTCTGCCCCTCCCCTGTTCATGCTCTGTCTCTCTCTGTCTCAAAAATAAATAAAAACATTTAAAAAAATGTGCTTTTCCCAAGAAGTCTCATAAACAAGTAGTTTCTCTCCCACTCATTTATCTAGTTTTGGGCTGGATTCTTAAAACTTCTTAGGTCTTAAGGCATAAAATGTAAAAATGTATACTTGGCTAAACAATCCTCAAGGAACATCCATACAGTGTAAATGTTTGGCAACACAGAAAATCTCAGATATAGTCGTATTTAGAAGTGGTTGTAAGTTAGGGCACCTGGGTGGCTCAGTTGGTTAAGCATCTGACTTCAGCTCAGGTCATGATCTCATAGTTCGTGGGTTCAAGCCCCATGTCGGGCTCTGTGCTGACAGCTCAGAGCCTGCCGCCTGTTTTGGATTCTGTGTCTCCCTCTCTCTCTGCCCCTCCCCCACATGTGCTCTGTCTCTCTCTCAAAAAATTAAATAAACATTAAAAAAATTTAAAGAAGGGGCACCTGGGTGGCTCAGTCACTTAAGCATCCGACTTCAGCTCAGGTCATGATCTCACGGTCCATCCATGAGTTCAAGCCCCACGCTGGGCTCTGTGCTGACAGCTCAGAGCCTGGAGCCTGCTTCAGATTCTGTGTCTCCCTCTCTCTCTGCCCCTCCCCTGTTTGCACTCTGTCTCTTTCTCAAAAATAAACAAATATTAAAAAAAAAAAACAACCAAATACCTTTAAAAAATTTAAAAGAAAAAAAAGAAGGGGTTGTAAGTTAAAATATACTGAAGCTGGTAAAAATAAATGACAATCTAAATGTCCAGTACTAAGGGAATACACACGGTACATCAATACAGTGGATTGTTATGCAACCATTAAAAAGATAATGGCAAACACATATGGCACATGGTATGTGCCAGTCACTATCTAAGAGCTTTATAAATACTAATTCAACCACTTTTCATAAAAGCCCCATATGGTATGTACCAGCTACATCCTACTTTACAGATGAGGAAGTTGAGAGAGGTAAAGTTACTTACTCAAGATTACACAACTAGTAAGAAATGGAGCTCAGATGTGAACCCAGCTAGGCTAACTACAAAACCACTAGCTATTCTTAAACTATTAGACTAAGTTGCTGTTTCAATGTTTATAATAGTATTACAGCATAAGCATTTTCCTATGTTAAGTGAAAAAGGCTGGCTCCAGATCCAGAATGAAATGAGAAATCAAAGCCATTAATAATATGTGGAGCCAGGCTGAGGGTTGAGGGAGTGATTAAGAAATAGGGAGTGGGGCACTTGGGTGGCTCAGTCTATTAAGCATCCGACTTCGGCTCAGGTCATGATGTCACGGTTGGTGAGTTTGAGCCCCACGTCGGGCTCTGTGCTGACAGCTCAGAGCCTGGAGCCTGCTTCAGGTTCTGTGTCTCCCTCTCTCTCTCTCTCTCTGCCTCCCCCCCCCCCATTTGTGCTCGGTCTCTCTCTCTCTCTCAAAAATAAATGAACATTTAAAAAATTAAAAAAAAAAAAAAAAGAAAAAGAAATAGGGAGTAACAATGCGTAACAGTTTTAATAATGTTAATATTTCACATAGGAATTGGAAGAGAAAACTACTCCAAGAGATACCATCTTATCAGGAAGAGTAAATACCGGTATACATACAGACTTTATACCCTCACAAAAATCAACTCAAAATGGATCATAGACCCAAATGTAAAACACAAAACTATAAAACTCCAATAAATAACATAGGAGAAAACCTAGATGACATTGGGTATGGCGATGACGTTTTGGATGCACAAAGGCATGCTCCATGAAAGAAATCAGTGATAAACTGGACTTTATTAAAAGGAAAAACTTCTCCTCTATGAAAGACATGTCAAGAGAATGAGAAGAGAAACCACAGACTGGGAGAAAATATTTGCAAAAGACACATCTGATATAAGACACTTATCCAAAATAACAAAGAACTCTTAAAACTTAACAATAAGAAAACAACCAGACTAAAATATGAGCCAAAGACCTTAACAGACACCTCACCAAAAAAAATATACAGACGACAAATAAGCATATGAAAAAATGCTCCACATCACATGTCATGAGAGAAATGCAAATTAAAACAAGATACCACTACCTGCTTCTTGGAATGCCCCAAATCCAGAACACAGACAACACCAAATACTGGAGAGGATGTGAAGCAACAGGAACCCTCATTCATTGCTGGTGAGAATGCAAAATGGTACAGCTACTTTGGAAGACAGTTTGGTAGTTTCTGACAAAACTAAATACACTCTTTATCATACAATCCAGCAATCATGCTCCTTGGTATTTACCCAAAGGAAGTGAAAACTTATGTCCACACAAAAATTTGCATACAGATATTTATAGCAGCTTCATTCATAATTGCAATAACTTGGAAGCAACCAAGATCTCCTTCAGCAGGTAAATGGATAAATAAAGTGTGTACATCCAGACAATGGATCTTACTCAGCGCTAAAAAGAAGGCAGTGATCAAACCATGAAAAGGACATGTGGGAACCTTAAATGCATATTGCTGAGTGAAAGAAATCAATCCAAAAAGGCTACATACTAATATATGATTCCAACTATATGATGTTCTGGGAAAAGCAAAATTATGGAGACACTTAAAAAAAAAAAATCAGTGGTTTGCCAGGGTTGGGGGTGGAGGAAAGATAAATAGGTGAAGCACAGAGAATTTTTAGGGAAATGAAAATATTCTGTATGATACCATAATGATGGTTACATGCATTAAACATTTGTCCAAACCCACAGAAGATACACCACCAAGACTGAACTATAAAGTAAAATGTAGACTTTGGGTGATCAGGGTGTGTCAATGTAGTAGGTTCATCAATTGTAGCAAATGAACCACTCTGAAGAGGATGTGGTTAATGGTGGATATCACGTGGGGTAGGGGGACAGGGAGTACACAGGAAATTTGTATACTTTCCCGGAAACTTTGCTGTGAACCTGTAAGTGCTTTAAAAAGATAAAGTTCTAATTGTCAATAAGTTAATTCCTTAATTCCCTGTTAAAATTCTTCAATGTGGTCCCTACTTATAAAATCTAAACTCCCTTGGAAGGCATACAATATTTTTTATTAGCTGATTCCTGTATACATTTCCAAGTTCATCTTTAGTCTCTTCCCTCCACCTAACTTCACCCTCCTCCGTGAGGACCACAAATTCTCTTACTCCTCCAGATGTTTCCATATGGAGTCCCTTGGCTTGGCAAATACCTACTCATTCTTCATGTCTCAGTGCAAATGCAGCCTTCCCAGTGCATCTTTCCCTCACTTCCCCATGTAGCACCTGGCCTGCAGTCTTCAGTCGTGGTAGCATCTCTGCTTATACTTGGTACTTGACTCTGCCATCCAATTGCATCTTAATTGTTTAAATGCTTAATTTTAGTCTCCGTTAGAAAATAAGAACCAAATCTTTTCTTTTTGTATCTCCAGTGGCAAGCACATAGCCATATCCACCATAATGAAGACATCAAAAAGAAAACGAAAAAGAGACGGTTATGAATGACCTTGTAAGAGTACTGTGGGAATTTAAGGATTTATAAAAAATCATTTTGTGGAATATGTGAAACAACCTTTCAGCACAATTACTGACAAGTTGGAAACTTCCATAAACAGACGCAGAATACAAGTACAATTTTGCAAGAGAAGAAAAGCACAAATCCTGTGCTTAAAAAAAGATGGAAGGAAAGTACCAAAATATTAAAAGCGATGTTGTCAGAATGGTAAGAAGCCATGGGGTAATTTTCCCCCTTTCCTCTTTTTCAAACAATGTCTTAAATGCTTAAGTAACCTAATACTACACTCCATATATGGCCTTGGTCCCCTAAAACATTGAGAACCTACCATCATGCCACTCAAAGCACAGAGGAAAATGATGAGACAGTAGCACCTTGCTGCCCAAGGGCTGGAGAAAGTAAAGCTGTAGAATGTATGTGCTTCAAATCCACTGGCTTCTAGGACTATCTTTTTATACATTCCTAATCTGTTTTGATCACCTCTTTGAGATCCAAAAAAGAGACTTATTTAGGAACAAGAAATCAATTAGCACTCACAGATCACCTATTACAAAAGTAGATGCTAAAGGGGTATAAATAAGACATGGAAAAATAAGGTAAAATAAGACATGATTTCAACCTTCAAGTAATTTAGTTTGGTGGGAGAGGAGGAAAACTACTCACATGAAACATCAACTGTATACAACTGAATGATAAATTATGTAATCTAATTGTCCAAACCAACATATAAATACCATTAATATCTGATAAACATGGCATAGTCTGAGATGGTTAACAATTCTATTTTTAGATTAGAAAGATGAGCTATTACAGCCATGAGTTACAAATACCACACTAAACCACAAAAGTACTTTGCAAATTTTAAGGTTTTTGAGTTTGTTTTTAAGTGTGACAGAAACTGAAACAATCAAATCTTAGACCACTGCTTTTCTAAGTGAGAAAAACTATGGAAACAAAATATACCTGAGATTTTTGTCTTTGGGCTGTATTTACTGTTGGGAAGAGCTCCATCCAGAGACTGAGCAGAGTGAAAAGGTTGACTTTAGAAAGCCTTGGTATTTGACCTACAAAAGAGAGGCAGACACTTTAAAATTTTACTAATGATGAAAATAGGAACTAATACTCAAGGCCGTTTGGGTGCTAATGCCTTAACTCAGCTGCATTAGTAGGAGGCAGAAAAAAAGGATACGCGGACAAGACAATCAAGGGCAAGGAGACTGGCTACAACCTCACTTTCAGCGACCTCCTCTGGCACTTTTCAAACTTGGGCCCTTTCTCCGGCCCTCACATGTCAAGGGTAAAAATGGCACAATTGATACAAGTAACTATGGGAACAATCCAAAGGAAGTTATGAGAAGTCCCTGCATCTGATGTCAACGTGGAGCAAGCTTTTCTTTAAATTGAGGTGTTGCAAAAAGGGCAGTTGAGGTGACCTTTGCTGGCAAGGCACTGAAATACAGGAAAGCGTCACGTGTGGTTCATTTGGAAATCAAGTCAAAAGCACGGAATTTTCAAGCTCAATACTCGAGATCCCAGCTCTAGGTCCTGAGAGGAAGAGGAAGAGGAAGAGGAAAAGGAGAAGGAAAAGGAGAAGGAAAAGGGGCCGGGGGTGGGGGGGTGGGGAGGGGTGGGCTGTGAGCGCGACTTCAAAAGCGGGTGCTGCCGGGCCAGGGGTTGGTTCCCCTGTGACAGAGGCAAGAAAGCGCCTAGGGCGGGAATGAGACGTCCCGGGGCAGAAGCTCAGGCGAAGAGGGGCAGGCAGGGAAAGCGGAGTTAGTCGGAGGCAGAGGCTCAGGGCAGAGCGAAGGCTGGGGTGGCAGCAGCAGGGTCCGGGACACTCACCAGTCATGCTGCCAGTCTGGGTGCTGACTGACCGCCCGGCCCCCGCGCTCTCCAGATTTTGCATCTGCCCTGCTTCTTTCATCCCAAGCCTAGCGGCCTCTGCTGCCCAGAATACCTCTCGCTGTCCGGCATGATCTTGGCCCCAGCGGCTCCACCTCTAGCCTCCTCCCAGCAACTGTACGGTAACCGCCAACTCGGCGCAGCCAGCTGACGTAAGAACTTGGCCGCCACTTCCGGGCGCCTTGTCTGTTGCGTTAGCGAGGCGTGGACGCGGTGACGAGAGGCTGCCCCTCTAGGGGCTGCCGGTTAGTTAAGAAGCGCTGCGCGATAAATCAGTTAAGGCCCGAATTTAGCTGTCTTCGCTGGTTTTGCTGAAGGCCAACTGAGGATGTTTTGGCCTGGAAGTCCCAGGATGTACACACTCTAATAGAGTGATGAAGCCTGCGCAGACTTGAGAGTTTTGGTGAGAGAGTGAAGGGGAATTGAAATGGAAAGCTGCCCCATCGGTCACCGTCGAGATCTTAGAGAAGGGAGGAGGTGTTGGGGGGTTCGGGGGCGCGGAGCTGGGCGGCCCAGGTGGTTGCTACCATCAGTGATTGGACAGTCCTTAGGAACTCAGTGCCAGGGACAGCCATAGGGACGTTCTGATTTTCATCAAACATAAATCTCAAGGGGTGCAACTGTGATTATGAAAAAGGTGTGTGGGGGAGGGAGGGGGAGTACTCTTGGGAAATATGAGAAGTACCTGATATTGTAGACTTGTGACCAATGCATTTTATTTGATTACTTCATAAGTGTCCCAGGCTGGAGTCAAATTGAAGCTCCACCCTTCCTCCCCAGTGACTCAGAGCCCAGTTTCCATAACCAACCCCTTATGTTATCATAACTTGAAATACTGACAAATAGCAAGACATAAAAACTGCTTTTTGAAAGCAAAAGCTGAACATTATTAAAATACACTATCTTGTGAAGGACTGAAGGGAATCTTCAGTGATGATGGGTATGGCTATGGTTCCTTAATTTTCACTACTGTATAGTATTTCATTGTAGCTATATACCACAATTTATTTATTTAGAATGGCTAAAATAAAAAGTGCTGACAAACCAAATATTGACAAGGATGCAGACAGCTGGCTATCTCATACATTGTTGGGAGGAATATAAAATGGCACAGACACTTTGGAACAGTTTGACAGTTTCTTATAAATATATGCTTGTCCTGTCACCCAGCAATCATACTCCTGGGTATTTATGCTAGAAAAATGAAAACTTAGGTTCACACAAAACTCTGTATATGAGTGTTCCATAGAAAGCTTTATTTGTAATAGTCAAAAACTGGAAAAAAGCCAAACAACCTTCAGTGAATGAATAGACAACAAACTAGAGAACATCCTTGCCGTGGAATACTACTCAATAAAAAGGAAGGATACATGCATCAACTTGAATGGATCTCCAGGACATTGTGTTGAGTGAAAAGAAAAAAAAAAAACAGTCTTAAAGTGTTATGTACTGTATGATTATATTTATGTACCATTCTCAAAGTGTGGTGATGGAGAACAGATCAGTGATTGCCAAGTGTTATGGTTGGGAGAAGGGTACCACTAAGAGGTAACACAAGGTTGGGCACTGACTGGCACCGAAAATAGCGTGTTAAAAACTAGTGAAATCCAAGTAGGGTATATACCTGAATTAATAGTATTGTACCAATGTCAGTTCCCTGGTTTTCCCAATGTGCTATGATAATATATTATCATTGCAGAAGCTTAGAGAAAGGCACATAGGAACTATTATTTCTGCAACTTGTTTGAGTTTTAAACTCTTTCAAAATAAAAAGATATAGCATCTGTATCATATATATGTATATATATGTGATTATATATTAAATATATTTATTAAATATCTTAATTAAATATATTTATAATATATTTAACATTTTAATATATTTAATATACATTAAATATATAGTGTATATATACATTATATATATATATACATATATATATATATATATATATATAATCCTTAATCTCCAGAAGTCAAATCTACCCTTTGAACAACCATTAGCTTTGTTGCTCATGTCCTTCTCTTTGGATTTCTGTTTTCATTCCATTTTTAGTCTCATAGTATTTCAGAGTAATACTCTGAGTAAATACTCTGATTATTTCCTTTACTTTCTTGCTAGTTCAGCCATATTTTATTTAGCATTTTTTAGTACTTTGTCACAAATTTTTGGGGGCTATCTTATCTACAATATTACTGGATATAATGGTTTTGCTGCAAAGGAGAATAAGGACTAAAAAGGAGTACAAGACAAATGCTACCTCAGTGCTAAGAAATGGGACAAGCTCAGTTCAGGTGAGCACAACAAAACCCAGCTTAATCAATAAAATGGTTTTAAAATCAATAAAGAATTCTTTATATCAAGTGGAAAGAGCATGGACTTTGATGTCAGACAGATAAACTATATTCACACTCTAACCACCCAAGTTATTTACTAGCTAATTTATGAGTTAGCCGAGACTAAGTTAGCTGTGGGTAACAAATAACCACCAAATCTCAGTGGCTTGCCACAACAAAGGTTTCTTTCTGGCTCACATATGCTGCAGCTCTGCTCCTGTGGATTGGCTCTGGGATCTAGGCTCAAGGAGCAGCCTTTGGATATTCTTTTTTCCTGGCAGAAGGAAAAGAGATGGCAGAACCACATGATGACTCTTAGAGCAAGTCTCACGTCAAGCCAGACTCCAGTGAGATGGGATGTGTAATCCTGTTTCAGGGACATGCTGAAAAGGCAGGTACAGCAAATACCCTGACAGTAATGCAATATTAGTGAATTAAACTTACTAATCATAGATCCTTTGCCTGTCACTTCATGTCTTGTCAGTAAAAAGAACTCCCATATCCCCCTTTCCCAGAATCTGCAGTTTTCAACCTTTTATCACATTTGTACCATTTTTTTGTTATTCTGTTACATTTGCACACCTCCCCCACCCCATTCTTTTTCTGAATCACTTGAGAGTAGGTCACAGACGCCTTGCCCAATCCCCTCTTGAAAACTTCAGTATGCATTTCTACAAAACAAGGACACTCTAACACATGCTAATTCAGCAGTCCAAAACAGGAAATCAGCACTGATCGAACACTACTGTGCAATCCACAGACCCTATTCAAAATTTGAAAAGTGTTTCAACGTGTCATTTCTATTCTGGTACAGCATCCCATTCAGATTCACTGAGTTTTGCCCTTCATTATTTTCCTTCAACCTGGGACATTTCCTCAGTCACTACTAAAGTCATTTTGCCTTCTGTAATTGATCAGTATTTTGTAAAGAGAAATTCCCCAAACTATGCTAACATCCTATACCAATCAAACCTCTACATACCAACTTTAGCATTTATTGGTGAATCCCACATGAATTAATCACCATTTGAAAAAATTTTTTTAAATGTTTATTTATTTTTGAGACAGAAAGACAGAGAGCGAACGGGGGAGGGTCAGAGAGAGGGAGACACAGAATCTGAAGCAGGCTCCAGGCTCTGAGCTGTCAGCACAGAGCTCAATGCGGGGCTCGAACTCACAGACTGTGAGATCATGCCCTGAGCCCAAGTCAGATGCTTAACTGACTGAGCTACCCAGGTGCCCCAGTTAACTACCATTTTAATGGCTGTCCAATTGTGATTTCTTATTTCCATAATTCTTCCTACATATAGTAGTTGTCATTCTAAAATAAGGAAGAGCTTTTCCCTCTTCCTCATTCATTCATTCATTCATTCATATCTATATGGGCTTACAATTCCCATTTTGTTCAATGGGCTGTAATCTGCTATTTATTTTAGTGCTCAAATTGTCCCATATTTGATGAAATCCTCAAGTTGTGTCTTTTATCCTTTTGATACACCCTCATCGATCATTGAGCACTTCTTTACATTCTAGTACAACAAGATGCTCCAGACTCATCTTCTACATTCTCCGCACCAGACTTAGAGTCAACCATTTCCCCAAGGAGCCCTGGTTCCTTTTAGTGTTTAAAAACTAAGATCTAGGCAGTAAGTGTGCTCATTGCTACTACTATGTTATTACTACTAGACCCTCTGAGAAGATAGACCTAGAAAATATATTAGTATCTATATACATATATACATATACTCATGTGTCTCTTTCAGCAGCTATCTGTCTCTTTAAGAGTTCACAATGAGGGGCGCCTGGATGGCTCAGGTCCTGATCCCGTGGTTTGTGGGTTTGGGTCAAGCCCCACATGGGGCTCTGTGCTGACAGAGCCTGGAGCCTGCTTTGGATTCTGGGTCTCCCTCTCTCTCTGCCCACTAACATTCTGTCTCTCAAAAATAAGTAAGTGTTTTAAAAAAGCATTGACCCCTTCAATTCTGGTCTAGCACATCAGGGTTATTTCTAGCCTCTCCCTTTGCCGTATTTGTAAATCTCTTCTTGAATAGCAAGAAACCTCATTCCCATTATCCTCAATATAGTTTCTTCTCTTTCGCTTTCCTTCTCCCCCACCCCAATTCCTGTAATCTAATTTCCTTAGCACATTGGTTGCTTCCTTGGCTTCCCCACCCATGCTGCTGCTGCTGCTGCTGCTGCTGCTGCTGCTGCTGTCACAGCCCCTTTGGCCTCTAAGGGAAGGGAGGAGAGGGGAGGGGAGGTAATGGGAGGCTATAAAATAGTTTTGAGTGAATTATTCAGAGAGGGAAGAAAGAAGACATGAAGGGAGGGAGGGATGTACAGTGTTAATAGGTTTATCACAAATTTTCTTGAAGTCTAAATGGTCCCAAATAGCACAGTGCCTGGCAAAGCATAGGTGCTCAATATCATTAATTATTGTCCTTCCCTTCTTTGTCTTCCATTTGTTTATTCTCTATAGAAAACCTGAAACTTCTCCTTTTATTCTAGGTCCTATTGGTTGGGAATACTAGTCCCAGCAGTGTGTTTATTTGAACAGAAACTTCTCACAATGAAACAAGCAGAGGTGGCATGGAGCCCATCATAAAGACGTGGCATCGATACTGGACTTGTTCCTATGCTGGTGTGTGGCAGAGACCACATACCTGGTTAGTAGAGAAAGTGTACCTCCCACTCAGTCTTGCTCTCTTACACGGAAGGCACATCATGACCAGTGACTCTGTCTTCTGCAAGCCTGGAGATGAGGTGGCCACAAGACTGATAGGGACTGCTGGTGGCCAGTGCACCCTTGTGGACAGTATTGGCCCTAATTTGGTCATTTTAAGCAAGGATGTAACCATAAACACCACCCTGCGTCCAGAAATTAAGGTTTCCTAAACAATTCTCAGAAGGCAGTTCCTGGCAGCACTTAAACCCCAAGAAAGCAAAGAGAAGCCTGAAACAAAATCCAGATGCCTTTCACAGAACATTCGCTTTGTTATGGAGGGCAGTGCTGCCAAAGAGAAATGACCTCTCAGGCTTACCATACATTGTCCCAAACGGTGTCCTCAGAAAAGTAAACGTAGTGCCACATAGATTAATGTGCTACAAAGTAAGAATGTCCAGGAACCTTGGGAATGTCTGTGCTCCCATGAGATGGAAAGGATCAGCAAGCCCACTTCCCGTATTGTCTGTCCTGAGGCACTCTGCCAGAAGGCCATCCAACAGGTGCCTGGGCATCACAGTCCATATCTCAGCAACTTTTGGGTCCTCATTTGTGTGGCACCCTCTGGAATGGTTTGGACCTTCCTTCTTCCTTCCTTCCTTCCTTCCTTCCTTCCTTCCTTCCTTCCTTCCTTCCCTCCCTCCCTCCCTCCCTCCCTCCCTCCTTCCTTCCTTCCTTCCTTCCTTCCTTCCTTCCTTCCTTCCTTCCTTCCATTTTTGAGAGACAGAGAACTGTGAGTTCATGACCTGAGCGGAAGTCAGATGCTCAACCGACTGAACCACCCAGGTGCCCCTGGTTTGAGTATTTCTAAATCAGCATCCTTGAAGAAGTCCTGTAATTAGACATGTTAGAAATCAACAGAAGAGACTAGAGGGACATAAAGGGAGGGAATAGAGAGGGAGTTGATGGAATATCTACTATGCATCAGACACCTTATGTAACAAATAATGATAACAGAAGAGTATCTTACTGAGTATTTACTGTGTTCTGTTCTAGCTACTTTGCACATATTATTTACACCTTCCAACAAACTTGTGAAGTGGGTATCATTATTATTACCCCTACTTAGAGGAACGAAGACATTGAGTAACTTGCCCAAACACTATGGCTTGAAAGATGTGGGAGCAAGATACAAGTGTACATTACTTTGTTTAATATAATTCTATGATATAGATGTTTATCATCTCCATTTTACAGATGAGGAAACTAAGGCCCCTGGAGCACCAACATCAGTATCACTCAGGAGCTTGTTAGAAATGCAGTCTTGGGCCCCAGTTTAGATCTATGGAGCCAGAAGCTGGACAGAACCACTGGACAGGACCAGAGGGCTCCAGCAGGTCTTAAACTTGCACATGGGTAAAAGTCACTTGGAGACTATGTTAAAACCCTGATTCCAGGGGCCAGCCACTAAAGACTGAGTCTCTGGTATTTAGCAGTAGTATTTTGGCGCTCTATAGAATTGCTTCTACCAAGTACTAAGATGATGTGTTTGGTATCCCATCATCTATCAACATTAGCTGATGTTAAAAATTAAGCAAAATGTTCATACTAGTTAAGGAATAGGTATCAATGTTTTATTTAGTTCAGGGGTTGGCATGCTTTCTGTAAAGGCCCAGAGAGCAAATATTTTAGGCTTTAGGGACCATTCAGTCTCTCATATATCATGAAAGTAGCCATAAGCAATATGTAAATGAATGAGCGTGTAGATGTTTTCTAATACAATTCAATGAACACTTCCTTCATCTGGCTTATAACAGAGAATGTCCAGTGATATCAATGAGACCTAGTTCAGCATGCATTTGAGCATTGGAGCTTTAAATACTTGGAGAGGAAAGGACTCTAAGTAAAACAGCTGATACTATAGGGGAGGAAAACAATTTTACTCTACGCTTCTAGATTCTTGGCTGAGAACTCTCCCATCTCCATAATAAAGACAGATTAACAAGATAAAACAAAAAATTTCAATTACATATGTAAGGGAGCCCCTCAAAGATATGAGGCTCAAAGCTGGCCAGGCAGTTGAGATTTACATACTGTTCTGAGCTAAGGAAAAGGATAGAGGTTTGGGGCTTCAAAGAGGAGGAAGACAATTCTCAGGAAGATGAGAAGAGTAAATTAAATGTTTGGTAAGCAAATGTTTTTCCTGCCACACAGATAAGTCTCTCAGATGAAAAAGCTTTCTCTGATAATGGCTCTCTTCCTGGTATGGGCACCCTTTCTAATATTTTTTAGGCAGTTAAGAAGGAGATAAAAAGCTTTTCCTGAGACTACCAGGCTTTGATTATCTTCAGCTCAAAATAATTCACATGCCAAAGTAGCATATTTTGGGGTGGCTTATTCTGAACCTCCTCAATACAATATTCCCGGTTAACTTTATTCAGCTGAATCATAACACCTTTTCCACTGGGCTAGAAAATCCTAATCCTTTATCAGGTTCTTCAAGGTAACCTCTCACCTGCAGGGCTATAAATTGCCACTGCTTCTATCTAGTATGTTACAAATTAAAAAAAAAAAAAAAAAACTTGACAAGTAATCCTCATTTTATCATTTTCCAGGTGTGCAGTAATTTTTCTCATTGGCAGTAGAAGAAAAAGCCCTGTGAAGTTCAGTACTGTTTGCTGTAAAGATTATCGTTGAAGACACAGTTTTCTAGCTTATAGGATGTTACCTTGGAGTACCCACAGGGTAAATTCTCCTGTCTGCACTAAGTCATGTAACCTCCCCAATCAGACACCGGGAATGAGTTTCGTGTCCTCGCTCTCTCTGGTATAATCTTATTTTATCTACACTCATTTGTACTTACTTCCTACTTTCCCCATTAACTTAATTTTTATCTTATTTTTGGCATTTTTGTAAATTACCTTATGTTCTTTTTGGAATACAAATTTATTTAAATAAAGAGGATGTTCAAATTTGAGGATTCCTTAGTTTCATGTGCCTTGAGAAGGAAGAGGAAATGAAGCTGATATTTGCATACTCAGAAAAATACATATGATATCCTTTATAGCAACTTAAATGTAATACACTCATATTTACATCATCACTTATATGACAAAGGTTGTATGTTCTTAGTTCACATATCACACATGCCTCACCTAAAGGGATCTAAATTATCTAGACAGTTACTCTGCAGTGTTTCTTTTTTGTTTTGTTTTTCAAACTTATTTTATTAAAAATTGTTAACATTTATTTATTATTGAGAGACAGAGAGAGACAGAGCATGAGCATGGGAGGGGGAGACACAGAATCTGAAGTAGGCTCCAGGCTCCGAGCTGTCAGCACAGAGCCCGATGTGGGCTCGAACTCACCAACCGCGAGATAATGACCTGAGCCGAAGTTGGATGCTTAACTGACTGAGCCAACCAGGCGCCCCACAAAATACTTACTTTATTAGGTTGAAATAAGCTGAAAACTTTATTTTCCTCACAAAAAAGCAATATTTTCTGTATTATTCCTAGATAAACCACAAAACTTATTTTTGCAGTAAGACCAGTTTTCCCGGTTATGTATATAAATCAACATGAGGCAATAGATATAGTCATGAAAAAAGAAAAAGAAAATAGGGAAAACCAGACAAATCAATTATTAGTGTCTGTAGACTCGGGTCCTGTCTTCTGTGCAAATAGTGCTTACCGTACATCTGCTAAAAAGCTGATGGCCCGGTTAGGCCACGGGCACAAGAGGATGCAAGCAGCAGCAGCAGCAAGTGTGGGGCAACAACGGCCCATTCTTCCCTTTTTCCCTTTTTTTTGTTTGTTTTTTTAATTTATTTAGAGAGAGAGCAGGAGAGGGGCAGCACAAGAGGGACAGAGACAATCTCAAGCAGGCTCTGCACTGTCAGCACGGAGCCCAACACAGGACTTGATTCCACAATCGTGAGATATGACCTGAGATGAAATCAAGAGTCAGATGCTTAACTGACTCAGCCACCCAGGCGCCCTGGCTCATTCTTCTATTTAATGGTAAAAGTAACTTATTTATTTACATCCCCTCGATAAACACTAAATCTACACAGAAATCCTCTGTAGGTGAGTGCTCGGTTTCTCACTTTCTATTAACCGCCATTACAGATTTTTAACAATACACTCGAAACACACTGTACTTAAGTCAGACGCTTTGTTGCATTTCATAAATTATTTTCCTCCTCCTTTATCCTCTGTGTCCTCAACATCTTTTTCTTCCAAGAACTGATAACTCAAATGCTGGTCATTAGATCACTGTCCCAAATGGCTTCAACCCCTCCCACAGGAGTGCCTCCCACAGGAATCACATACAAATGAAACTCTGCATTTTTAATACTATCTTCTTGGAGAACACAGAGCCTGCATAAGTTCAGACCATGGCCATTTAAGAGATGAGTGGTCAGTGACTAGCAGGTGAGTGGGAGGCCTGTAGGCAAATTTCCCTTCAATGATTAAGTGGCCTGGATGCATCTTACAGCTTTACCTGCTAATAACTGATAAGGGGCATCCTAAAGCATTCTCTGAGATATTTTCAGTGCTTTCCAAATTAGCTTTAGGAAGCTCTGACACATTTATATATATATGTCTATCATGAAATCCAGGTCATGTTTTGCACTGAGTTATAATTCCCAAACCTGAAAGATTTGACCTCTGTTCATTCCGTGTTTGGGGTATGTTTTGTGATGCTTACATCCATTCTCCTCCGTCTTCATCCTGGGAAGACTCCATAGGACTTTAAGCGAACACAAACATTAGGAAAAATACATAAATATCAGGCAGATATAGAGCATCCTAAATTGTAGACAGAAGCTCTTTATCTTTCTCTCTGCACTTGAGCCTCTGACGGTGAAGGTCCGCAGAGAGTAAGTCACCCTCTACATGTTGGCCTGGTGCTTCTCTGACACGTTGAGGTGAAGATCCCACGTCTTCAGGTAAGGGCTTTGAGATGCTGACCTGGGAGTCTATCTTGAGTTACCGGATAATCTCTTCTTCCATGAGAACACTGAGTGTTTAGAATAACCTCAAAGGTTAGGAAATTCTACATTAAGTTGGCAAGTCCTGCAGAACTTTCCAGAAAGTTTCACTTGAATTTCATGTTTAGTGGCCAAATTTGTGGCTTCCTCAAGTCAAAAATCATAATAAAATTCACTATTTTCCATCACTTCATTTGTGAATGTGACACTGTAGTCAAGCTGCTGGCTGCCGTGAAGATGCCAGGCATTTGTTGCTGGATTTTTTCCCTCAAGGGCTCTTGTTAAGATAGGACATTTTTAAGAATGACAAATGAAACCAATGAAATAGGAATCTGTTAATATACTACAGATGCTTGACCTGCCATCAAACTATTCCATCTAGCATGTGCCATTCTTTATACCGTCTATATATAAAACAAAGGCTTGCAAGAGCTCCATTTAAATTTCAAAAGCATCATATCTGCCCACCTATTGAGGAAGGCCCATTTCCTTCTGTTATTGTAACTTTCTTCACTTCTCTGAAAAAAGGCAGACACTATATTGTCAAATCCTAAAAGCAGTTGCAGTGACCCTTCGAAAAAAGAACAGTCTTCCCCAGCTGTTCTCAATGCAACAGACGCCCCACAGTAAGCCCTGACTTTCCAAGAAGAGTGGAATGTGTTGGTACCCTGGGAATATTCTCTAAAAGCCTGGTGCACAAGACTTTAATTTTACCAACTCACTGGACACAACGCGTACCTGACCACATCACTACTCCATAATCAGGCCTCACCTTGTGTGTATGGAGGACACCACACCTTTTGGACAGAGGGAAAGACTGATTCTAACAAGCGAAAGGTAGTAGGATATGAACTGAGGACAATAAGGCTAGTTCACGCTGACTAAAGATTACCACATGCCTGACAGTGTGCAAACGAAGCACACTACATTCTATTATTATATATTATATATACACTGTAATAATTATATAATTAAACATTCTATTATAATACTGCAATGCACCAAGTTTTTAAGAAACCAGTCTCTAACTTAACAGGAACCCATGGGGGAGGGGAAGGAAAAAAAAAAAAAAAGAGGTTAGAGTGGGAGAGAGCCAAAGCATAAGAGACTGTTGAAAACTGAGAACAAACTGAGGGTTGATGGGGGGTGGGAGGGAGGAGAGGGTGGGTGATGGGTATCGAGGAGGGCACCTTTTGGGATGAGCACTGGGTGTTGTATGGAAACCAATTTGTCAATAAATTTCATATATAAAAAAATAAAATAAAATAAAATCAGTCTCTGTCCTCGCCCCAAATGTAAAGTAGCCTCCAGACACACAAAGGAACTGTTGTCAAGCCCCAGGCAATGTGCTAGGCACTTTACATATATTTAAATACTACTTCATTATCCTCTATGGTCTCAGTTATCACACAAAGTTACATTTCTTCAGAATGAGAATCTCCCTTATTGTGAATTCATTGGTCACTTGACTGTTTTACTTCATTCAATCCCTTTTGCAGAAAGGGAAAATAAATAAAGCCTTACAAAATTGTCTGTGTCTGTACATACACCCAGGAACAGGTTATATATACATTAAACTTCTTCAGTTCAACACATTTTTATTACCATGTTCCAGGAGGTTCTGAATCATATGCTTATTTCCTCAGTTTTGTGGTTTTAAAAAACCATCAGTGTGGGTTGCAAATACTCAGCAAATAGCTGGTACATGCTCTCCCACTGCGGCAAAACAGGCTGGCTTGTGGGCACCCTGTGTGTATTGTTCAGCAACCGTTTCCTCTATAACTTACCATTTTCTGGCTCTTGCCCCGACATTCTGTTGAAAGACTTTCCAGGTTCCTTCCTTTTGCCATGACTGTGGCCTTTCCATTGCCCTTATTCTAGGGTTACCAGATTTAACAAATAAAAATACAGTGTCCAGTTAAATTTGAATTTCAGATAACGAATGATATTTTTAGTGTAAGTATATCATACTTATTAAACTTATACCAAAAAAAAAAAATCATTGTTCATCCAAAATGCAAATTGAAGCGGGAGTCCTGCATCAAATCTAACAACCCTACTTCCTTCTCTGTCATCTGTGGTGTGTGACCCTCTGGCCTCTGAGCCTCCTTGAAACTCTCTTCTTTTGGGTTGTATCACATTTGTTGCTTTCCCTTGTTCTGCTCCTTCTGCCTGGTTCAGTGACTCTTGTAGTCTGCGTTGGGATCACAAGCATGTATCCGTAGGCCTCTCCTTTTATCTCTATAAGCTTTCTCTTTGGTGAGGTCTTTGATTCCTATCACTTAGATCAGTGGATCTCAGAGTGTGATGCCAGACTAGGGACAGCACTGGCACCTGGAAACTGGACGGAAATGCATATTCTCAGCCTCCAACCCATATCTACAGAATCAGGTCTGGGGTGGGGCCCAGCCATCTGTATTTTAAGAAGGCTTTCAGTTGTTTGTTTGTTTTTTTAATTTTTTAACTTTTTATTTTATTTTTTGAGAGACAGAGACAGAGCGCGGGCAGGGGAGGGGCAGAGAGAGAGGGAGACACAGAATCCAAAGCAGGCTTCAGGTTCTGAGCTATCAGCACAGAGCCCAATGCAGGGCTCGAACCCATGAACACAAAATCATGACCTGAGCTGAAGTTGAACGCTCAACTGACTGAGCCAGTCAGGTGCCTCCAGTTGTTTCTGATGCAAGCTAAGTTTTGAGAACCACTGATATAAGTGATCACTTGTAGCCTCTGGACTCCCAAATCTTTACTATTAGCCTCGATTCCACACCTAAACTTCCACCTAGCATTTCAAATTGTAGTGTTCTGTGGAATGTTAATAAATGAAAGAGAAGAAAAAAAAATAAGTTGTATGGTCAAATGGGGTTTATGTGGTGTTTCAGCATATCTTAAAGTTGTTTGACTATGGGGATCTATTACCAGGAGGTTGTGGAAAACACAACAGAGGGATGGCTTCATTGGAAACAGAGTAATCAAAATGGAATTCATTGTCGCCCCCGCTGAATCACCTCTACAACTCATTTCTTTCAAATAGCACCAACATTCTCCTAGTTAAGTAGGCTTAAAATATTGGATTTATGACTCATCTGCTATCATACCCAATCAGCCTCTGACTGTTAAGACTCAGTCATGGTAGTACTGAAAGATAATAGACCTGGGTGACTTTTGAGGGTCGAGGAAGCTGCTGTTGCTGCTTAGCAGAGTCAAGGCTCAGAAGGCACCTCTTCACTGAGACATGGAGACCAGCCCATCCTCCCCAAAGGCAATTCTGGCTGTCTCAGTAACTAGCAGCAAGCTGTCTGGGGCAGCGGGTACACAGCTCCAGGGCTCCCCACAGAGCCACAGTGACATGAGGTCAAGCACTTAGGGATAGAACCCAAGAACCCAAGAGGGCCATGAAGAGCTGAGCAGGCCCGTCCTGGAGGAACTGAGCAAGAAGACAAGGTATTGAAGTAAAAGAAAATCAGAACATGCTTTGAAGAGCTGAAGACACGGTAGATGATCCGGTTACTGAAATGAGCAGTTGTGGAGAGTCTGAGGCCCATCGTGGCCTGCAAGTAGAAGGATCTCAGCATGGGGTGGCTGGGCCACACCCACACAGAGAGGTTCAGGGGACTGAAGGGCTGAGGAACCAGGGAATCACGACTGGACCACTGCCATGAGTTTTGGCCATAACATAAATGACTTTCATATGAATCCATCTCCCAAACCCACCTTTTGTATCTTTATTTACTATCTTTGTGTCTCTTCTTTTATCCAGGGGTAAATATAGGGAAAGGGAGGCAAAGGGCAGGCAAGGGGAGTGGGGTAGGCCAGAGCGGAAGAGATTGCTGTAAGGGAGATCTTACTGAAAGTGCACAGCCTTGTCGGCACGTTGGAATCATTAGAATCACCTGGAGAGCTTTAAGAGCTACATCTGGGTCCAACCCCCAGAGAGCTTGGTGCCACTTTCTTGTCTCTGGATTAACGCTCCTCAAATTTTAAAGTGCGTTGGAATCACCTGTGGATCTTGTTAAACTGCAGATTCTGATTTAGCAGGTTTGGAGTAGGGCCTGAAAATCTGTATTTTAGCAAGATCTCAAGTGATGCTAATACCACCGGTCTGTGGATCACATCTTCTGCAGCAAAATCCACAGCAGAGGTTCTCAGAGGGTGGTCCCCAGACCACCAGAATCAGTATCACCTGGGAACTTGAGAGAAATGCAAATTCTCAGGCCCCCACCCCAGACCCACTGAATCAGAAACTCTGGGGGTGGAGCCCAGCCACCTGTGCTTGAAGACCCCCCTCTGGTGATTCTGATGCAGGCTGAAGTTTGAGAACCACTCTCATAGAGAATTTGCACAGGGAATAAAAAGCCAGAGGGAAGGGAGCTGATATTTGCTCTAAGGACAAAGTAATGAATTATCATTCAGGTAAGACAGAAACAAAGATCAGGTTTTGTTCTATTTACATTACAGTTAGGAACAAGCATAACCATTACGATAAAATTAAGACATCATAACTTTGAAAACTGCACGTATGTATTCACTTAAAAAAAAAGCTTTTTAAGGGGCGCCTGGATGGCTCAGTCGATTGGGTGTCCAACTTCAGCTCAGGTCATGATCTCACGGTCTGTGAGTTTGAGCCCCACGTCGGGCTCTGTGTCGGGCTCTGTGTCGGGCTCTGTGCCAACAGCTCAGAGCCTAGAGCCTGTTTCGGATTCTGTGTCTCCCTCTCTGACCCTCCCCCGTTCATGCTCTGTCTCAAATAAATAAAGGTTAAAAAAAAATAAAACAACACAGTTTTTTAAAATCCCCATATCATCACAAGTAGTAGAAATTATCTGAGACATTTTCGAGACTAGCACACTCACTACAAAGATGAGAGGGAAGGAGATATCAAACTGTGGCCTTTTCTGCTGAGGGCTGCTTGGCCCCCCCAGGGTGTAGCTGGTACAGATGCAGGAAGACAAGGCAGGAAGGCTTGGCCCTGGTGATTAGGAATGGGGAAGGGGATGCCAGCTGCTCTGCAGCCACAACATTGCTGGGGCCTTTGGCCAAAGGAAGTGCTGAACCCGGTAATGTTACTGCTCCGGTGTCACACTTACCCCACAAGTGCGCTTTGCCTGGGTTACAGTAAATAACTGGCCCCAACCGGGCTCCCAGGCTCAGCTCCGCCAGTCGGTTTGGCAGGCTCCACCTCCTGGGTACGTCAGTGCCCTTACCTCACCCCCTCGTCTTCCTCAGGGGCCCTTCCTTGACTCCCTTCAGCTCTGCTCCTCACTTGTGCCCTTCCGCTGCTGTTTTGTGTCTTCTGTGTTGTGTGGTAGCTCAGATCAGATGTCCCAGTCATCTATCCACCCAACCTGCGTCTTTGCCCCTCCACTGGGGTGAGGTTCTCTGACTCCTCCCTTGCCTCCCCCAAGTTGAGTTCAACACACGTTGTCCACCTCCAAGAGATGCCGAGGGGAATAAAACATGGTTTGTCCTTAGGGAACCGGTGTTACAAACTCTGGGAACCAGTCACCGGCAAGGTAACATGCTAAGTGCCAGGAAAGACAGTCACCAAGCATTGCAAAATTGCCTGTGTACACTCAGCTCTCCTGGTCTGACTGCCACTTTTTAGCCCTTAGTTGCACAGGCATCCATTCTTCTTCTTCTTTTTTTTGTAATGCTTATTTATTTTTAAGAGAGAGAGGGAGCGAGCCCGAGGAGCGGCAGAGAGAGAGAGAGGGGTATAGAGGACCTCAAGCAGGCTCTGCACTGTCAGCACAGAGCCTGATGTGGGGCTTGAACTCATGAGCCATGAGATCACAACCTAAGCCGAAGTCGGATACTTAACCGACTGAGCCACCCAGTACCCCATGTCCATTATTCTGTAAAAAGTATGGGTTGTTTTCCTGAGGAGGCAACAAGTAGTGTCTGCCTCTGTCACTTCCTTATAGTTTACACAGAGCAAGGGACGTGCTGAGCACCAGGCCACAAAGTATGCCTGTGGAGTACATGCTTGCTTAATGACAAATGCTCCTGTGCTCCCAGGAGAAGACGGGGATTTTTGGAGGCTGCTCAGAGCTCATCCCCATGTATGTAATATTTAAGAGTTCAGAATCTTTAGAAGGTTGGCTCACAATGAAAAATCGCCTCAAGTCTATGTTTAAGGAAAGTCTTTATTTATTTATTTAAAGAGAGACAGCATGCACAGGGGAGGGGCAGAGAGAGAGAGAGGGAGACAGAGAACCCCAAACAGGCTCCACGCTGTCAGGACCCTCATGTGGGGCTTGATCCCATGACCCTAGGATCATGACCTGGGCTGAAATCAAGAGATGGATGCCTAACTGACTAAGCCACTCAAGTGCCCCTAAGAAAAGTCTTTTTAAAGCTCCACTTATAATACTTGACCTGCACAACCATCCACACTTGTATCCGAAAAGCTTCCGCATACTGGCAAATGTTACTATTATACGTGTACAAACTGTCAGGAGGGACCGTGTTCAAACATCTAACATGCTGCTCCCATGTCCCCTTGAAGACTTGTACAAGGGACTCTAGGTTCCCAGGAGGTGCTGTGCAATAGCTTCTTTGAACATTTCTTCAGAAGTGGAAATGTCTCATACAGAAAAGGAAGGAATGGGGCACCTGGGTGGTTCACGGTTTGTGGGTTCAGGCCCTGCATCAGGCTCTGGGCCAACAGTATGGAGCCTGCTTGGGATTCTCTCTCTCTCTCTCAAAATAAATGAATACACTTTAAAGAATTTTTTAAAAAAGGGAGGAATGTCTCTGTGGGTAACACTAATGTGATACTCTGCAGCCCCATCTGATGTAAGGGATTTTGTTACCCTGTGAGCTAAACCTGGGTTAGTCTTGATGACACATGTACACATTTCAAACAAAAAATGCCATTAAAAGGGTGATTGATTTGGACGCCATCATTACATGGATTTCTCTTTCTAGTGTGTTCTGTCATATGCTAAATCCAGGCTGTCATATACACTTAGCATCTTAGTAAATATTTCCTGAATGAATGAATGAAACACAAACCCTTCCCCAAGGCTGATGCCTCACCTAACAAAAGCACTGTGGCTTGCAGACAGCAGAGAGGGTTCGAGAGAAACTGGCAGGGACACCAGCACGTGTAGGGTGCCGGGAGTGGCCCTGGGGAAGAGCCTCAAGGGAGGGTCCAGGAGTGAAAACCACACTCTGCAATGATCCCTGACCCAGCCACCCTGGGTCTTTCTAGGACTCCCTCTCTTGTTACAGTCAATTGTCAATACACAAGGACACTCTTTGCTGGGATAGAGAACAATTTTAGATCTTAGAACAACTTTTCATATTTTTTTACCACAACCCACAGTAAAAACACATTTTATTTTCTGAACCAGGAATGACACCAGCCACTATATGATTGAAACAAGTTTCACAAGATGATAATTACCCTTACTACAAGTGATGGCCTGATTCCTCTATTCTCTTCTTGCCCCACTACTTCCAAAAAAAAAAAAAAAAAAAAAAAAAAAGGAAAAAAAAAGAAAAGAAAAGAAAGTGACACAGTCCAGTGATTTCACAGTCTAGTGATGGGTGAGACCAGCATTTCAAAAACAAGCAAACAGTGGTCTGCAGGAGAGATGGGCCTCAGACATTCCATCCCAGGGTCCACGCGACAAAAGAAGGGGGATCCTCCTCGCTGCCATGCCTGGGAACACACTTGGGTCACAGGAAAGTGTGATGTAAATCCCTCATCTCTCTAATCTGACCAAAAAAGCTCAAAGGAGAGGCCTTTGCTTCCGTATCTGTAACATTTTACACTTAAAATATCAGTAAGGTTCTTAACCATGATCTTCCATAGGGAAGAGGCCTGGTCTGACTGCCCCAAAGAGACACTCACATGCGTGGAAAGACTGTGTGGCAGGAGCTCCGGCACGTCCCTACTTAGTGCTCCCAAGCAGAGGCAGTGGCATAAGGCTGGCACCTCCACTGTGAGAGCCCTGCTGTCTCAACAGTGTGGCTCAGGCCACCAGATTTCATAAGAGTTCCTGAGGAGGGGGGATGGGGAGTTGGCTCTGTGGTAAGTCCAGGAAATGCTGGGTGAAACAACAATCTGGGGCTTCTGGTGTGATATGTGCTGTGGTGACTCTCAAGGAGGGGGCAGCTATGTGGTGCTTTCCCACCATATTTGACCACAGGGTCCTTTTTGCAAATAATCGCCAAAAACTGCAGAATACAGTTTAGGGCCTGCTGCCCCCAGTGGCCACTATGTGCTTCTGCCGCTAGCTCAGAGAAACAGTGTAGAAGAGACACTTCTCTGCCATACCAGTTGAGGGCAGGGCCAGGGTGTTAGCATCCTTTATGGGGACTTGAAGGCACCCCTGTGTTTAGTTAATTACATGGAAACGTGACAGAACTTTGTCAGCACGTTGAGCAGAGTCTCTCTGGTTTTCCCCTTTACCGTTTGTAGTTTACAACTCAGCACTCTGCACCCTGCCCACCTCCAGGGGGCGCCATTCATATAGACTGTGGTGTGAACGAGGCCCCCTGGAGCTGGGTGAGGCGGCAACCGCAGCCCTCTGAAGACAGTTCTGTGTTTTAAACTAAAACACAAAACAGTTACAGAGCTGTTGGTCAGAATGCCCAAGACATTTTCCTTCACCCTTGACGGCATCCGTGGACCCTTGTGTTTTTTCACTAAGAGCAGTTTCTCAGGGTGGGAGTGGGTAAGAATCTTAAAGATTGGAGTTCGGACTCAGACCCACCAGTTCCTGTCTGGGAAATGTAAGATTCAGTTCCATCACCAGTAAAACAGGAATGATGACAACTCTTATCCCACCAAGCTGAGGCAAATCAGATCTTCATAAATGTCATTAGTAGTCACTCTTTCAAGAAGCCAAGTCCTGCTGTAGCTCCCTGCTCTCAGGCTTCCGTGCCCAGGTTTGTTACCTCATGGCAATGGCGCCCGGCAAGCCCCATGGGCAGTGTTGGGGACAAGTGGGTTGCAACACAGTGCATATGAACAGCAGTTCTGAAAGACAGTGTTGTTCCTAAACTCTATGATTTGTTCTGAGCCAGGAGTGAGGCGGCTGCACATTGGCTTTTACCCAGAATTCCTTTCACTTACTTCTAAACAATTTTGCTACCTTATATAGACATTAAGTAATTTCTTGAATAAAAACTCTTATTATCCTGGGTTCCTTGTATAGGCACCATTACGTGTATATCCAAAACATAAAAACAAAATACACCCCTGATCTCAGAGGTGACAATTTTCATGGCAGCATCTCTCTTATTACCCAGAAAATGAGCAATCCTATTTCCAAAGTCTAGGAGAATGAAGAATTAGAAAACCTCCCAGAGCACATTTTGTGATGTGGGATTTCGTGAGTCTGAAATGAACATCCTTGAGGGGGGAAAATGGAAGGCGGTTCAATTGCATACCTTGGTTTTAAAAACGAACATCATGCTGACGTGTTGTTGACATGATGTTGACATGGTGACCAATTTGCAGAATGTTGACCACTCTTCCCAACTCTTCCTGAGGGCATCAGTACCGCCCCCCACCCGCCGTCCCCTTCAGTCCTGATTTCCCTACAGACCTGTCTTCCCTGAAGTCTCAGCATTGTGGGACAAGGCGACTTGCTTGGCGGTACTGGTTGACGACGTCTGTACATTGGCGCTGGTCTCTGTGTAGCCAGCAGCGTCTCCTCCCATGTCCCCCTCGGTGTCCCTGCTTCGGCAGAAACTTCTCTGTCTGGACTGTGTAGCCAGCAGCAGTTTCCAGGCCGCTGCTCTGTACTTCTTTGAAATGAGGTTGTAGAGGATCGGGTTGATGGATGCACTCAGATAGAAAAGTTGCAAAGCAACAATGTTAAAGTACTGAGAGAAGTTCATCATCCGGGAATCTTCCGTATTTATGTAAATGATCCTGCCAACGTGGAAAGGCAACCAGCACACTATAAATGCCAGAACCACCACCACTGCAAAACAAGACACGGGCACCGGAATTAGCTAAAGCATCCGAAAACAAACGAGGGTCCCCAAGATGCCATCTCAAGTAATAAGTAACAGCAAAACAAATTAGATACAACTGGTACCTAGCCGAATCCCTACCCCGGAAAAACTACCAGGCTGCAGACAGCATCGATATTTGCTTTAAAACTGCATATATGTGTTATCAAGGCTGGACATAAACCAGAAGGAGAAATTTCTACTAACAAGCTGTTCTGGCAGGCTTCCGTCCACAAACCTACTTCAGAGTCATGTTCTCTGTACTCCTTTGGAAAGAATTCTGCAACAGGTCTGCACAATCTTTGGTTTTTTGATATGGGTATGGTTCACTTTAGCCTTCAGGATAACTGAACGTTAAGCTAAAAAAAAAAAAAAAATTAGCTTAATGTGATCTGCCTCGTCTTCTCAAGGGTACTGTGAATAATTCACATCTGCGGCATCTAACAGAGGCCGGCAGTTGGTTTACCCATCCTGGTCAGCGCAGCTCACTGATCCAGCGGCTTTGGAAAATCATTTCGGCTTAGCTGACCCAGGCATCCCACCCTCGGGGGCATCCCGGGGTTACCCAGAGCTCTTGGAGAACTGGAGACGGTTTTCTCTGGAGACGGGAATGACACAAGGAATTGTAACTACAAGAGGAGCTGGGAGACCAGGGGAAGGGGACGCAGCCCGGACCGTGGGTTGGTGTGTTTGGAACAGACGTGGCGCCACTTACGCAGGACGCGGACCGTCTGCCGGTGGCCCTTCTCGCGCCCGGAAGCGGCCGGGCCTCGTAGCGGCCCCCGGCTCCTCCACAGCTCCCGGCCGATGAGCCCGTAGAGGACGCTGAGGCACAGAAAGGGCAGGAAGAAGTAGGCGGTGGTGACCCAAAGCATGACGCGAAGCGCGCCTAGCTGAGCCGGGCTGGGCCGGCACTCGCGGCTGAACAGAGCCGCGGCCGCCGCGGCCTCGAGCCCCGACGGGGGGGACAGCGGTGGCGCTCGCGAGGACCCGGGGTGCGACGGTGGCGGCGAGGTGCGGGGCGAGGGCGTGAGCGGGGCGCTGCCGTTTAGGTCCGGGACCGCGTCGAGGCCGGGGTCCTGCTCGACGCCCACCAGGAAGAAGAAGGGCCCGGCGGAGAGCAGCGCCACCGCCCAGAGCGCGGCGATGAGGGCGCGGACGCGGCGCCGGGTGACGAGGACGCGGGCACGGAGCGGGCGGCAGATGGCGAGGTAGCGCTCGACGCTGAGCGCCGTCATGTGCAGCAGCGTGGCGTAGGTGCAGCCCTCGCCCAGGTAGAGCGAGAGGCGGCAGAGCAGCTGCCCGAACACCCAGGGCCGCGAGCGCCAGAGGCGGTACAGGTCGAAGGGGAGCCCGAGCAGGATGAGCAGGTCGGATACGGCCATGCTGCCCAGGTACAGGTTGGTGGTGGTCCGCATGTCCCGGTAGCGCCCGATCAGCAGCACCGTCACCACGTTGCCGCTCACCCCGACGGCGAACAGGCCCAGGCACACGGCGGTCACAGGCACCAGCGCCTCCAGGGGGAAGCGCGAGCAGAGGCGCTCGTCGCACGGCAGCAGCGCGCCGTCCGCGCCGTCCGCGCCGGCGCTGCTGTTCCAGGGGCTGCCCATGGACGCGCCGCGCCGGCAGGGCGCACGGACGCGCTCGGCGCCCTTCTGCGCCGCCGCACCTCCGGCTGCCCTGGGGGCTCGCCGCAGGGCCCCGCTAGCGAGGCGCTTACTCGGGCAGCCCGCACGCAGCGGCTCACCCGCCCCTGCCCGCGCTGCCCGAGCTCTGCGGCCTCGCGCGCGGGGCCGCGACTTTGCAGGGTCCGCTTTGAGGCCCTCCCTAGCGGGCGGCGCGCAGTCTCCGCCCCCGGCGACCGCCCGCCCCACTCCCGCCCCCCGCCCGCGCCCTCTCTGCCCGACCCGTGCCAGGGAGCTTCCCTCCCCACCGACTGGAACACGGGAGGCGGCCACGGCGCACGAGTCCTGTCCCATCCGGGGAAGCGGTTGCGGAACCCCGGTGAGGTGGGTTACTGACCCCAGCGGAACGCGGGCGCTTTGGTCACTCGAGTACAGAGGGGGACCTTCTTAGGGCCCTCGGCTGGTGGCTGTGTTCAGGCGGTTAGGAAAGGCTGCCTCAATACTAAGTAACAGGAGAGGAGTTTAGAACAGAATCTAGAGTCCCTCCTGGGTTCTAGTTGTGCGTCTACAACCGAATGATCTTGGGCCAGTCCCAGCCTCGCTCAGCCCAGGTCTCCTATTCTGTAAGTGTTCGAGTAGGGATGGAGGGAGTTGACCAGATCACTTCACCCATCCCTTAAAACCCTGAAATCGGTGGGCGTGACCATGTCTACTGGTTTCAAAGAACAAGGGTTAAGTATTACATGTATATTTGAATGCTTAAATGCGTTGTGTTGTTCCTATGTACAAAATATTTTACAAACCAAAAAGCAGAGTATTTGCCAACACTAGGAAGAATTAAAATTCTGGGGAAGAGACTACAGCTGATGCACGAGTCGGTGCGTGGTGGTATTAATGACAATAGCTGATGCGCATTGAGTGTTTAGGATGTGTTTGGCCCCTTGCTTTCTATTTAACCCTCATGTCTGTGGGAGCTCATTTTATCCCTGAGCAAAGTGGGACTCACTGAGATCACACAGGTAGCAAGAGGCAGGATGGGGATTTGGACTGTGGTCAGCCTGATTCCAGAGCCTGCGGGCCTGATGTGCCACCAAATCAGCTCTACCCCTGTCCAGCTCCACCCCCTAGGGTCTTTGGAACCCTTTAGTCCCCAAAGCATCATAGATTGCTCTGGACCTTTTCTGCTGAGTTCTGCATCTCTGTGTGGATGGATACATGGCTAGCAGTTTTCCCACCCATCCTTCTGTGGTTTAAAATTTTCAATTTCTTCTCCCAAGGTTTACTTCTCCTTTCTGGAACTTGGAACTTCACTTCAACTGGAACTTGGCTTTGCCCTAGGGACACGTTTCCCCTGCTGGCTTAGAGGAGGGGAACCTGTCACCTTGTGCATCACTGCTGTTCCCAGCCGCCCTGACACCTGTCTCTATATCTAACTTTCTCTGACTCTGCCTTTTCCAGCCCCCTCCCCCATCGCTCACCCTCATTCTTGAAGATTTTGGTGCCTGACCCTCACTCTCAAGCACTCCTCCTGATAAAAATCACACCACACACAGGAGTCTTGCAATGCGTCTGTCACTCCCGACTATGGATGAGCTGGTCTTCTAGTGCATTCCAGGCAGTGGCTCCTGTGGACATCTCTCACACCCGAGCATCACCAGGACCTCCTCCATCTCAGTGTCAGTCATCCGCTTTCTGAACTCCACCCCTGGCTTTCTAGCTTTCTAGCTTTCTCCCTTTCTCCGATACCTCAACTCTTGCAATCCTCCAGCCACACGGGGACCTCCAGTAGGTTGCCCCTCCTACCCTTTCCTTGTCCCCCACTTGCCTCAAGTCCTCACTTCCCTCCTTGACCCAATTTAGACTCCACGAGCAATCCTAATCACTCCCAGGCTTACACCCTCAACTCCTGTGCTCTCTTCCCTGTTGTCGTGCACGTCTCCGTGACAAGAACACAACCACAGTCCTGGTTAAACCGAATCCTCTGCCTACTCCATGCCCACCCCCAAAGAGCCGTTGAGTTGTTTCACTTGAAATTCACCACCCCTGACGGGGCTCTTCGTGTTTCCTTGGCCATCCTCATTTCTCTTGACACAGCAGGGACATGGCGGGGCACATGAAAGCGTGACTTTGTGGGCTGCACACATTCCTATCATGCTGTGACTGTTGCTGTAGCCATTTTCTCTTGGTCCTTGTTGCTCAAGAGAGACAGGCTCACCATGGTGATGATTATCAAGGGCGGTGGTGGAGAGGGAGCAAGTCCCTGTGAAGGGTGACTAGGAAGAAGGTATAGGACTTGGGGAAAACCCTCCTGGAGATTCCAGTACCCCTTTCTCAGCCCCAGTCAACAGTCCCTGGTCAAGAATGACCATTCTGGCTCCCATGATGCAGCAGCTCCCTCTGGGCCCAGTTAGACTCCCCTTGCCATGCTCTGTCTGCCATGCTGTGGTTGGTGGCATCTTCTGCATCCATCAGCCACAGGAGCACACCTAGCTGTCTCAATGATGCCACATCCGGACTTAGAGAGCTAAGCAGCCCCTACTTGAAGTGTCGTACTACCCTCAAAGCTAAGGAGGTGGTGACACATAAGCCACGTGTCTCTGTCTCTGGCCCACATAATAGCAAAAACCTCAACATGTTAAGGGGAAACTATAAACATTGTTTATGATGCAACTGCTTTGAATTGCAACATCTGGGAAGACCTACAAGCACTACTTCTGAGTACTCTTCTCCTGCCTTCCCTTCTTCCAGTTTTTTCAAAACACCAGCTGCCCTTCACGGTTCAGTTGGGCCCAGTCAGAATGCCCCACAGTGGCCATGTCCTGCAATAAGGAATACTCACCTAAAGTAACAAGGCAACATTTCTGGGCACCCTCATCCCTATATTCATCTTCTAGGGGGACGGAGTTGTTATCGCTGGCTGTTTTTACCTCTTGGGGGGCTGAATAGGCATAACTTTCTGTCTTAGGAATTAGGAATATGAACGTTCTTACTCTGATTCCAGGGAATGGAATAGAGATAGAAGGAAGTCTATCTTTGGGGAAGATATTCTGTGCAGGGGGCAGTGTGAGGGCTTTCCTCAGGGAACCTTGCTGAGAGATGGAGGGTGTGCAAACTAGGGTCAGAGCTCACCACTCGGGGGGTAGAAACCACCACCTAGAGGGTGAACCGGGGCAAGTTACTTAATATCTCTGAGCCTCCGACTCCTCATCTGTAAATAGGGGTGCCAGTACTGGGACCACTTCACTGAGTTGTTCCAGCAAGAAAATATAAAGCCTTAGCCCAGTGTCTGGCATGTCGCAATCTCTCTATAACCATTAGTTATTATTAATCACAGTAATAACGAAAGAGGATTCCCTTGGATCCAGATGAGCCCCTATCTTCTTCTTTCTTTGGTCAAATCGCATGCTTTCTGACGCCACACCTGTGCCCCTGCTCTTAGTTCTCCTTCCATCGCTTTCTGTTGAAAGCCTAATCCATTTGCCTTTCCAGGGCAAAATGTTGCTATTTCTAGGTCAGGTTTCCCAAGCCCTTCAGTGGGATGTGTGTGTTGTCTCTGATGCCCTCAGAACTCTTGTTAGCTCCCTGAGACCCCGACACATCGGGTTGAGGCATAGTGAGCAAGCAGACTGTTGCCTCACGGGAGACCTGTCCCTCTGCTACAGCCTCTTGCGCCAGCGCAGGTGGCTGGGGGTGGGCCCACTATAAAGGGGCAGGTGGGGTGCGTGGTCAGTGCAGGACACGTTATGCTGCCTGAATTAACAGCCTCCAAAGACCAGTGCCCTGACATCTCACACATTTGTTTCTTGCTCTCCAAGAGCCTGTCTCGAGTGTTGGGGGACAGTCTAGAGGTGTTACCTCTATTTGGTGGCTCACTGTTCTAGGCTGCTTCAGTCATATGGCCTCTCCATATGATGCTCCCATCGTCTCAAAGGCAGGGGAAGAGAGAAAATGAAATGCTTCTGCCTGAAAGTGACTGTGCCAGCTGTAAGCTGCAGTGTCCGGGCTCCAAATCCACCCTCCTGGGGTCCCGTAAACTAGCCATCTCCTTGGCCCACCTGCTCCCTGTTAGGCTTGTCAGCAGAGGGGCCGGAGGGCAGGGGAAGAAGACACTTCCTCCTTCCTGTTCCAGTTTCTTTCAGTGTCATCGCACAATGGCTCTGTGTCCTGCCAGCAGCACTGGCTTCAGTCTCCAGCTCCTTTGGACACAAGCAGAAGCCCCGCCAGCAGCAGTCAGGCAGCCGCTCCTCCTCAGAGGTCTGGCTCCCACTTCCTCTAACCTTGTAGGTTCTGATACCCTCAACATCTTCCCTTTGCCTCCAGCCTAAAGAGTGGCAGCTTTTCCCAGCAGTTATTACCTCTGTGTCACCTGTTTGCTTTTACAGTCCTCTAACACTTGTTACATGGATGCCCAATGTTAAATGATCCTTATTAAATACCTAGTGCAGCATCTGTTCTCCTGACTGAACCCTGATGAATACAGAGGTGAATGTCTTTTCTGCTTCTGTTTCATTGGCCAGAAGTCACCTGGCCTCTTCCAACCTCAGCGGTATGGGGGTGGGGGTGGGGGCGTGCCCTGAAGGAGGAGAACCAATATTTGGCCAAGGATTTTGTTTTGGCATTCAAACTATGTGGTCCAGTAACTATTACCATATAACAAAATTTCTGGCCACTCAGTGGCTTTAGACAACCATTTTATCGTGCTAATTCTGTGGGTCACGAATTCAGGGATGGCTTGTCTTTGTTCCACGATGTCTGAGACCTCAGCTGCAAAGATCCAAAAGCTGGGAGTGGCTTGACAGCTAGGGGCTGGCATCTCCTGAAGTCTCATTCAGTCACCTGTCTGGTGCTTGGACGCAGGAGACTTGAAGAGTGGGACCCCTGACTGGAGTGCTTGCATTATTCTGCACTTTGCTTTTTAATTGTATTTTTCTCTCCTTTAAGAGTGTCAGGGAGAGAATGATCCATGAGTAGATAAAGGGATACTCTTGAGGGTATGTACATTATCTTAAAAAGTGTACATGAAAACAGAATATTTGAAAAGCTCTTAAAAATATGAGGCATTCTCATCACCTATACTGATGGTAGATGGTTAGGTTACAGAATGACTGGTTTTAGGTTTTGGAGAATCATTTCTTCTGTAATCTGTCTGATTAAGCCACCACACACAGGAGATCTTCCTACAGAGAATGTTTATGGTGAGGACCATCATGTGACCCATGGAGTTCGAACATGATGTGTAAAATTCCTTTTCCAAACCACAGGAAAAAAAAAAGACATGCAACACTGTTAATCAGTATCAGTCTTCTCAAGGCTGGATTCATACTTAGTTGCCTTTGTGAAGTGATGTCCCTATATTCAAAATCACTCTTCCCCAGCCTAACATTTTACACTTGTGGTACCTGCAAAGATGAGAAAAAAAAGGGAGGCAAACCAAGACAGACTCTCAACTGGAGAACAAACTGATGGCTACCAGAGTTAGACAGATGATACGGATTAAGGAGTGCACATGTAAGCACCAAGTGATGTATGGAAGTGTTGAATCCCTGTGTTGTCTACCTGAAACTATTACACTGCATGTTAACTAATTGAAATTTATTTAAAAAAAAATATTGGAGACAGAGTGCGAGTGGGGGAGGGGCAAAGAGAGAGGGAGACACAGAATCCAAAGCAGGCTCCAGGCTCTGAGCTGTCAGCACAGAGCCCGATGTGGGGCTCGAACCCATGAACCATGAGATCATGACCTGAGCCAAAGTCAGATCTCAATCGACTGAGCCACCCAGGCAACCCTGAAATTTAAATAAAAGCTTAAAAAAAAGGTTCATCCCCATTTGAGATTTGTGGATGGAAATTTTAACAGGGGATAAGTAAGAGGGTACACAGAATTTTCAGGCACGTGCAAGAATTCTCAGGCATGAGTTGAGCTTTCTGGCATGGTATTGTAGGTGGGCATGTTGAACTCCCTGGTGGAGGAAGACCTGGGGGCACATAACAGTGCCAGTATGAGGAAGGTGCTAGGCCCCTGGAGGTGGGAGAAAGAAGGTACTAGGAAATAGACAAAGAATGCAGGAAAGGCATGGAAAGGTCAGAGATTTCCTTTCCAATGAGAACTTTACCTCAGAGCCATCTTTACTTACATATGTAAAGGAAGCAAGATATCTAGAGATTTGCACAAAATCAAGTCACTAGGATAAAGCTTCTAATTGTATTCTTTAATCTACTGGATGTTACCTTCTTGAATATGGGGGTTTTCTCATGCTGAAGAGTTGAATACTGCTAAAAACAAAACAAAACAAAACAAAAAACCTGTTGTAAGACCATTGCAAGAAGGGAGATCTTAACATTTCTTTCTCTGAAAGCAGCGGCAAGTAATGAGTGTTTATGAATACAATAAACATATCTCAAAAAAGAATGATACAACTTTTATTTTCCATGGATTTTAAAGACACTTTTGCTACATAGTTATGTATTTTTATGAGATTATATTTTTTCATTTGTATGAAGTTCAACCTTATACAATTTTAAGGTGATATGTTTGGTAGTGTATCTATAATCTTTAAAAAGTTTAGAGTTTTTGGAATGTACAGTATATGAGGTAAAATCAAGATTACATTAAAAATTGTTTTCTCCTCTGCACTGATTTTGCAGCGAGGCTCAAATGGCAAGTACACTATTAAATGACATTTACTATCAAAAATAGGAGTTCATTTGAGTTACTATGAAAAACATAAGCCACTGTAACTGCCACAGTGGCATATTTTACCATTTTAGACATTCAACTATATAGAAATCTCTGGGCTATTACACTCAAACTCATTTGTACTGCCAAATGTGGCACTTTTAAGAAGTTTCTAGAAAATAATCGCAATCACTGTTGTTTTGGGGGAAAGTTAGCCTATACATGAGATTAAATTTAAATAAAATGTAAACATACAGTATATTATAGTGACAGATCATTCTTAACACTTGGAAAGGCCAAGTTTATCCATTTCTTTTTTGAACAAAGGTTAATGTTTTTTCTACAGCACAGATCATTTGACATAAAACAATTACAATACATGCCCATTTCTAATATAAGAGAAATTCTTCAGAGATCTTCAAAGCACAAAACATAGGTCCTGTTTTCAAAGACTGACAGAAGTGCTTAGTAATCACTAAAATGCTACCCTCAGCAACTAAAAATTAGTGATTCACTATCCTAAAATTCAAATAATAAATTAAAAAGGCTAGTTACAAGTGTTTTACAGATAACAGATGTGATAAAACAAGAATTTTAGATAGTTTCATTACAAACTATTATTACTGGCAGTCATTGACATCTATGCAAGATGTACAACGTGATACTTGACAAAATTCAATCTGATCATCCAATAACTCACAAATGCAAGCTCACAAAACATTAATGAATTATGCAATTGCAAAGTGCTCTAATGCAACATTAACCACATGCAATCAACAATTTGGAACAGTATCCAGACAGACATTACATTAAACATTAGTTTTTCAAGAAAGAAAGCAGCTTGAAGTTTACTGGTGCAAATTAATTTTGTCTTCAGATTTGGTGCCCCAAACAAAAAGGTTAGGTTTGATTATGAATTCTGATGGTGATGGCAGTAGTTATGGGAGAAGCAGCAAAACTTATGGGAGTTCTTCAAAATTAGCCTGTACCAGATACATGGAGTGAGTGAGTGAGTGTGTGTGTGTGTGTGTGTGTGTGTATTTTTACACTTGGTATGTATAGTTTATATATATGCCGTATATGTATGTGCGTATGTCCTTATACACACACATATAGTTTAAAGGCTCACAAAAACCAAATTAAGTAGGTTTGAAATTTCAGAGTTGAGTATGATTACTTTTTAAAAAGTATCTATAAGCCCTCTGTTCTCTTCCATGTTCTCAAGACTTGAAGAGGTGCTTTTTAAGTAAACATTAAAATATTTTTAGGCCAAGTAAACTGTCTGTGCTTTCTTTAAGTGACTTATCTGTGAATTCATGAATATATACTTGTAATGAAGAACTCCACATTTATCAAACAAGAAGTTTCTTTTTTTCATGCATATTCTTTCATCCAGTTTTTGTCTGCTAAGCCCCTCCAGTTATTCATCATAATCCCACTTACCAAATAATTAAGACAAATGAGGAGGTAGAAATATAGCACTAGATTGCTTTCACAGCATCAGACTTTAACATTTTTTTTTTTTAGCATGTTAGTGTAAATTTTCATCATTTTGAATTTTTCACTAGGTAATATCTTTAAAACAAACAGATCAGGTTGTCACTGTTACACTCATGCTGACTGGTCAATATACCAATTATATATTGTTGCCTCTTAGAAAATATGTTTTACAAGAAGGCATGTAAAAAAAAAAAAAGAAAAAAGAAAAAAAAAGGAAAGAAAAAAGTCCCAACCAAAAAACCAAAAATTGCTATTTCTGTGGCTTGCATTCTAATAAGGTGCCAGCCTCTACCTAATGATATAAGCATTGAAAATGGCAAAAAATGATGTATTATAGTCTCAATGCCAGTGCTAAATGCCACTGTTTTTGTAAAAGCAATACAGAAATAATTTTAGTACATGACAAAATAAGATGTAATACAGTATTAAAAAATAAAGTTATATTTTCACTTGATTACAAAGTACTGAATGATAAAGGCAATCAAAATGGAAAAGAAAGCAAACAGCACGAGGATGACTGCGGCACATTGCTCATCACTCAGCGCCCGCCGGGTCCTCGTGCTCTCCACAGTGTCTCTGTCGGTGCTGGCTGGTGGGTCAGTCCTCTGAGAGGTGAAGAGCACTGTTGTGCTGTAGGGACCTACTAGGTCCTGATGCCCCACAGGGTCTTGGCACTGGCGAATGGCACACACACGGAAACGATATTCACAGTTCAGCTGAAGGCTTGAATACCGGAATGAAGAGTCGGGACCTTTGTAAATCTGTTAATAAGATGGTAAAGAAGGATTATGTGTGAAGGCTAGGCAGAAAACCTATTTTACAACTGGCTAGTTTTAGAAGTATTTCTGACATGAAAGCTAGTGAAATGCCACTCCTTTAAACTTTTTAATGACATTTAAAAAATACCTAACTTTACATTAAAGAGCTTATCCACCGTTTAAGGGCAAGAGAAACTGGAAAAGTGAGGATGTGACATCCATCCTCACAGAACTTACAGACCAGTTAAGGAGAGATTTGCCTCCAAAGTAGCTACAGAACAAGCTAATTCAGCCCACAGGCATTTCCCTAGTTTCTTCAACTGTAAGAAGTCAAACTTTTGTGAAACCATTCCATGAAAGGAGAAACCATGCTCCTTCATTAGATCTTTGCAAAAGTGGTTTCTGTCAATTTCAAACATTTGCTGAAACGATGAATGAATGAATAAGGGGAACTTTCTATAGGTGTCTATGGCAAATTATTTCATAAACTTTAAGAAATCACTTACAAACACAGAATTGGATGTTAAAACTCAACTCCTCTGACCATCCCTTAGAAAGGAAAGAACAAGAATAGAATGCCATGGATTTTCAAGAGTGTGCTAATGATTCAGAGTGTTATCTACTGGAATTGATCACCCCTGGGTCCAAGCACTGTTTTGCTACTTCACACTCTGTGATCTTAGACCAGTTACCTTAGTACAGTAAGCATATTATTATCTTGTATGGTAATTATAAGAATGAAACAAGTATTTGTGAAAGCACTTAGCACAGTGCCCAGCACATAGCACATGTTCAATATATGGAAACTATCGGGGGTCCCTGGGTGGCTCAGTTGGTTAAGCATCTGACCAGCTCAGCTCAGGTCAGAATAGGATCTCACAGCTCGTGAGGTGGAGCCCTGTGTCAGGCATTCTTTCTGCCCCTCCCCTGCTTGCATTCTGTCTCTCTCAAAAATAAATACGCATTAAAAAAAAAAAAAACTATATGGAAGCTATCATTTCTACTAATGAGTTCCTTCCCTCATCCTATCAATGAGAAAACCAAGGCTCATTAGTGACTGCCCAACTGAGTTTTTCCAGCTAGTTGGTGGGCTGTAAGTTGGATCAACCCAAACCTGAGGTAGCATTCTTTCAAGCAATTTTAGCTGCCTCATTTGTATCTATGTTGTAAATCTAATTTTTACGTATTGATTTGCTTCCAAAGGAGCAAGGTAAGAGCTTTGCCTCATTTTGTGTCTTTGGAATCCAGCACGTAATAGGTAAAGGACGCTAGATTAGTGAATTATTGACCATGTATACGTCAAAATGTATCAGTGGATGCTGTGACTATATAAAGGAGCTTTTACTGAAGGAAGTAAGACTTAGATGATGAAGCAAAGAAAATGATAAATATACATTAGTTCTGAGGATGCAGATGAGCAATACAAGGGGTGTAAATGTAGTAATGTTCATGTCTGGACTGTGGTAAAAGGAGTAACGTCAGTAAATCAGAAGACAGTATTAGAAAGCAGTGTCAAAAAGTACACATACGATGAGCCCAAAATAGTAAAAATAAAAAATAGTATTTGTCATATGTATATAATGGGTGGCATTTATTTGTCTTTAAAATTTTCTTTACTTTCCATTTGTCTCCAAATGGGCATGGTAATATAGTTACAGGAAAAAATTCAACAAATGGTATGAGGGTGATAGGTGAAGAGATTTGACAGACAGGAGGAGTATGTTCAGAACACTAGTTGGAAACTGTGGCATTTATCTATCTGTCTATCTATCTATGTGATATTTAAACAGTGTTTGAGGACTCTTAATCATAAAGCTGAATGAGGGATTGAAGGAGCTGGGCAGGATAGGGGCTCTTGTATGAAAACACAGGGATATGAGGTGTTAGTATAGTTTTTATGGATCACTTTTAGAAATGATTTTTATTTGAATAAGTTGGCAGGCAAAAAAAAAAAAAATTCTTTCAAGGGTTCAAAAAAGCTTGGGGACCAAAACTATGTTAGTATTTTTGACAATGATGAAGTGAAGAGTTTGGAGAGGAGAGATTGGGAGGAAAGATAATGAGGTCAAGTTTTCAATTTTGTGTTTCAGATGTTAGAAGGATATCTAAACAAAGAGCCATCTTATAGGTGACTGCAGATACAGGACTGAAGAAAACAGATAAGCTTGCTAAAGCTAATTTATAAAAATGTTCATATATCTAAGTGAAGCTATTCAAAACAAGACTGAAGCTTGAGATAAGGAGGGTCAGTTAGGTCTGAGACTGAGAAATAAAAATTATGATGAAAAACACCATTTCCAGTCCCCCAGTTCCTACTGACAAGGGAAGATTGTTGTGATCTTAGTAAACAGAAAAGGGCAAGTAAAACTCAAAAATTCGTAATTTTTGGCCTGTAGCTATTACTCACAGATGACTTATAATTACATATAGTTAAAATAAAACAAAAAAAGAGTTCTTTATATTTGCTATCAATAAACTATCCATTTTATAGGATAAGTATGGCAAATATTAATGCAGATTGACAGTTAAAATGGCAGGTAAGAGATTATGGTTTTCACTTTGCATTTTAATCGAGAAATGCATACTAAATTTAAGCTTATGATGTTTGTGCATGTTTAGCTGGCTAAGAACTTATGCCAATTGCAACAGAATTTTACAGGAAAATTTTTAAAGAATGTTTAGATTTTCATAAATTGGTATTTGTCCTTATTTTAGCTTTGTGAATATGTCACAGCATGAAGAAAATAACAATTGTAGAACAGGGGCCAATAAAAATGAAACCAGTTTCTCTCCGTATCTACATTCTAAAAGCCTATTTGGTTGGCTAGATGAATTCACCAAGTACTCATACAAAAATATAAAAGAGTCCTTTGTTATTTTTTTAATTTTTTAATGTTTATTTTTGAGACAGGAGAGACAGAGCATAGCAGGGGAGGGGCAGAGAGAGAGGGAGACACAGAATCTGAAGCAGGCTCCATGCTCTGAGCTGTTAGTACAGACCCTGACGTGCGGCTCGAACTCACAAGCTGTGAGATCATGACCTGGGCCAAAGTCGGACGCTCAACCAACTAAGCCACCCAGGTACCCCAGTCCTTTGTTATCTTTTAAGGATGAGTGAACATTTTTACTATCAAAGATAACCACTTCTGAAGTTATCATTATAAAGGAACAATCTGTTTAACTATTTCAACTTTTTGTGGATGTTACACATCCACAATCTGATTTTATCCTGAGTAATATGCACAGTATATATTATTTATAGCAGTTAGTATTAGACAATGATTTTAACAATACATTGTTTTCAGGCCGAGTACAGACTTGTTTAAACCTTTCCTTATGGTTATTACGCATTTGATTACATTTAAAAGTAATTATTCCTTATGACACATAGTAAGGCATATGTTGCCATGTAATTTGTTACATATTGTCATGTCACCCTCTGTAATCTGTGAATATACTATTGCAGATACTTATTTCGTAGTGATCAATACATAAAGAGAACAGTAAAAACCCCTTAAAACTAATGAATGTAGACAGCCACATAGCTCTTGTCTGTATCCTTCCCCTCTCTTATTGCTGAGGGAGTTATAAGTGAACTTGGAGATTCCAGAGCAGTTAAGTTTATTGTGCATAAGTACCACTTAGAACTTAAACAAACAAACAAACAACAACAATCACGGTCCCAGCTCTTATGACATTCAGGTTCATGAGGTCTGTATGCCACTCTGAGGAGCAGTTTTTGGGAATGTAAGTTCAGAAGTTAAAGAATAAAAGAAGTTGTACAGAATCCAACAGGCCACTGTCACAGCATCCATTCTCCCAACACTACCAACATTTTTGATGGGGTATCAAACTCTCCCTTATCCAATCCATGTATTGGGAGAAGCTGGCCTCATTAACTCCAGAGCAGGCCTCTGGTTGGCTTAAACCCTGAAACAGTCATTCATTCAGGAATGGCTTTGCAATCTAAGTGCTTTCTTTTCCCTGAATGTGAATGAGGGACAGTAAGTTCCTTATGGCTACGGGCAGCCACTGAAGACTATGAGAAAAACCATGCCCCTGACAACTTCATTGAGCTTCTGAATCACAGAATCCTGAAGCCTGCTTACCTTCAGGCATCTCCCTCAGAGGATTTACACTTGATTGCACCAGTCTGAGTTGGTTTTCCTGGTACTTGCAACATAATGAGCTGTGACACAAAAGTGTCTTAGGTACAGACTCCCAGGTTGGTTGATATGTTGTGAAAGTGACTGTATTTTCCCCCAGTATTTTTTACTTCATCTTTTATACTACTCGAAATGTCATTTTGGTAAAAGAGCACTTACTTACTTTTAAAAATGTATACACCTCTGAGGGGATTACAGAACCCGTAGATACTTGCCTTTGGTATGAATCTTCCCAAGCAAATAGTTTTTCTCCTAATGCCACTAAGGTAAGCTACCCTGTGTATATGGGAGTTATGATGTGTGTCAGACATGGAGGCATGAGTCAGAGGGAGAGTGTATTGTAGAGAACGGGGCAGTTTTAGGTGAGGTCCTACAGAAAGGGGCACCGAGTAGCAAGAAGGCAGCAAAGGGTTTTCTTAAAGCTGATCAAAGAAGGATGAAGAAAGGGAAGACTACAACAAAATCAATGTGTTTCTATTCTTCCCTTCTTTGTCCCAAACTTTTAAGTTTAGCCCAGCGTCATAAGTACTTGCTGCCAGGCGAATTTGCTTCTAGACCCCCAATCCCAGCAATATTATAGGTTAAACAGATTTTTTATAGGCTCGTTTAGAAACTCAACCCGCAACTTATAAATAATAATCCCTTCTTAAAAACATCAGCTGTTCCTACTGCTGTGGAATAAGACCCACCAGGACCTGGCCTCTTTAGCCACATGCTCCATTCTTGAGTCTTACTCAAGTCACACTTAAGTTCATGGTTCCTTCTAAGCTCACCAGTGCCGCCATGCCTCCTCTTACTTAAATGGCACTCCTTTTAGAAAATATTCCAGAAGTCCAGGTGGAATAAATCATTCCTTTTTGTAAAATAGGTTTTATCTTTATCATGACCTTTTATTTGTTTGGCTATGTAAAATGTCATGACTATAAAATTTTTGCTTGTTATATTCTAAACAACTTTCTTAAAATCAAAACAGTAACCTATTAATACCATAACCACCCCCATAATTCTTTAAACATAGTATTTAATTCATACATATTGATTATCAAATAAATTTTATGTAAAATATTAAATTCCATGAATGAACCTGAATTCTTAAAAAACCCTTCAAACTTTTGGAGTATAACTTGCCAATCAACATTTAAGAGATTCAGATAAGCATATATATGATGATGTTCTAAGGAAATCAGTATTTTAAGTTTTATAGCATGCTTACAATCTAAAGTAAGTGAAAGTGATGACAGGATTGATTTAGCTTTTAAGTTAAATTAGAATTAGTATTGCTGTTTCATTTAGTGGTATGTTTATTAAAATTCATATACTACTCAAATCTGGGGTCCCTATTTCCTTTAAAAATATAATGCAATTACATTTTTGTAATATTAATTTTGCTTCCTCCTTGGAAGGAAACCTGCTTATCTGTAAATTATATTCAAATCTGATTATAATGTCAATTGCAGATGGCTTAATAAAGAAAAACAATCATATGCCAAATTTAATCTGACTCTTTGTGGAGCCTTTTGTAATTTCACTTAAGAAACTGCACTTCTAAGGGCACGTGGGTAGCTCAGTCAATTAAGCGCTGGACTTCGGCCCAGGTCGTGATTTTACGGCTTGTTGAGTTTGAGCCCCATGTTGGGCTCTGTGCTGATAGCTCAGAGCCTGGAGCCTGCTTCAGATTCTGTGTCTCTCTTTCTCTCTCTGCCCCTCCCCTGCTCACACTCTCTTTCTCTCTCAAAAATAAACATTAAAAAATAAAAATAAAAAAATAAAAAAAAGAAATTGCACTTCTATACTTACAACTTGAAAGAAAAAATTAGATCTATATTGAAAAAATATTATGGGGTGCCTGGGTGGCTCAGTTGGTTAAGTGCCTGACTCTTGATTTCAGTTCAGGTCATGATCTCAGGGTTTGTGAGTTTGAGCCCCACGTTGGGTTCTGCATTGACAGCATGGAGCCTACTTGGAATTCTCTCTCTGCCCCTCCGCTGCTCGTGCTCTATCTCAAAATAAATAAAATAAACTTTAAAGAAAAAAAGATAAATATTCTATTACTAATAGCTATAACAGTATGAGACTGAAATAAAACTGATGAATGCCTAATTTTCTAGTGGGAAAAGAAAATACAAGACACTCAAAAGAAAACAACCTCACTTTTAAGAGCACTAAAAATAAAGAAGGTTGACACAGAAAAGGGAGAATCAGATGCAGTGTTTATAGAAATTAGGCTTTTGAGTTGCATAAAAACAACTTCTTTATAAAAGTTACAGTGGAAAAAAAAAAAAGTTACAGTGAACACTGGCAGCTTCCTACTTCATCTCATCGCTATTCATCATCTACCAGGAAGACATCTTTGAAATTTCTCAGCTATGTAGGTGACACTTCTGCTAGGCTTCCATAATGACTGAATATTGTCACATTTACAACACTGCATTATAATAATAATAACAGTAGTAGTAATATGATGATGATGATGATGATGATGATGATGATGATGATGACGGAAGCCTCCCTAATGTCCTCTGCTTCTACCTGTGTCCCATTCTAGCCAAAATGACCTCGTGACTGATAATGTGACCACTCTGGTCAAAATCCTCCACTGGTTTCTCACTTTACATGGAGTGAAAGTCACAGTATGGCCTATAACGCCCTACGTGATCTTTATACCACTCACAGACCCCCTTTACCATTAACTACTTGACTTCATCTATTATTTTTCCCATTGCTCACACAACCCCATATTGGCCTCCTTGTTCATTAAATTTAACAAGCATGTTTTTGCACACCTACTGCTTCCTCTTCTTGGAACACTGTTCTCCCCATATTCACCTCCTTTGGGTCTCTGTTCCATTGTCACCTGATTGCCCTGTATGAAATAGTACTAGCTGTCTCTACCCGCAATGACAGCCTATTCCTGTTACCCAGTTTTATTTTTTCTGTACTTATCACTCTCTAAGATATACTGATATAGATTATATCTAATATAAGATACATTTGTTTTTAGTATCTCTTTTTCTACTGAATGTAAGCTCCACAGAGGCAAGAACTTTTTGTACAGCGTTATATATCCTGAGTGCCTGGCATACAGTTAAATACATTCTTGCCAAATCAATGAATAATCTGTTAAATATATAGTTCACACTTAAAATATTTTGAATCCTGAGATACTGTGTAGTTATAATCTTTGGAACACGGTAAGTACTAAATAAATGTTTTTAAATTAGAAGATAAAGACAGTCAAATCTTGCATTGCCAAGTGCATTAAAATGAGAAATAAAAATAAGTATCCACAGAATTACATTTTAGCACATACCTGTTTAAATTCTGAATCTTTTCCCAACATAACTTGAAGACTGTAAATAACTGGATCACCTTTCATTGGCTGTAAACACTCCCATGTAAGTTCACAAATGTGATCATTTACTTTCTCTATTTTGGGAGCTGTAGAGAACAAATACAAATAAAATCTACTCTACTTGATTTTTAATTTGGCACATCACACAGACACTTGTTTTAATCAAAATCAACAAACATTTAAAACCCAGTTATATACTTGAAATAAATATCAATGAATTTTTGAAATTTGCAGAGAAATGGTTAATGTTCCACTCTTATTATCTCCAGGCCATATAATCTACGGGTGCCACAATGGCCAGACTGACTAAAGGATCTGTCAAGGGAAGCACTGTTTTCATTTAGCTAAAAGGCCAATAGAGAGGTTATGGCAATTCTAAAACAATGTCAATGATGCTTCTAAGGGCATAACCAGAACATGACATTTTGTAATTTAAGAAATCTCCTAAGAGGGTAAGTTGAAAAATACTCCTAGCTGCTTGACATAAGACTGTTTCACTCCATGTTGGGATACAGAGGGTTAAAATCAGCAATCTTCTTAAGGTTAGTACACACTAAACTGGATGAGAGAACAGAAAAATGACTCAGTAAAACTCCATCAACATTATTAGAAAGTTTGTCAAGAACAGTCCTGCTAACTATGGATCTGCTTAATAAATGACATATTTCAAGTACATGATCCAGGAAACTGTACTAGAAATCTGTGTGATTTGTCCTCTGTGTGAGGAATGTTAGCGATTTTGGCTAAATACACAAAGTGTAATCCTTGCCAGGGTCATTTTATTTTTTAAAGGTTTATTTTGAGAGAGAGAGAGACAGAGAATATGAATGAGCAAGCAGGGGAGGGGCAGACAGACGGAGAGAGAAAACCACGCAGGCTCCATGCTGTCAGTGCAGAGCCGGAGACTGGGCTTGATCCCACAAATGGTGAGATCGTGACCTGAGCTGAAATCGAGTTGGATGCTCAACTGACGGAGCCACCCAGACGCCACAGTCAGGGTCGTTTTAAAATAAGAACCCTTCTAGGGGTGCCTGGGTGGCTTAGTCAGTTGAGTGTCTGACTCTTGATTTCAGCTCAGGTCATGATCCCAGGGTCATAGGATCAACCACCCTGTTGAACTCTGCACTGAGTGTGGAACCTGCTTAAGATCCTCTCCCCTGCTCGCTCTCTCTCTCTCAAAAAAAAAAAAAAAAAGAAAAAAAACCCATCTAAAAATTAATTTTAAAGATATTTGTACATACAACTGAAAGTGTGTAAATTAAGATTTAAAAGTTCAAGTTAACTAGGGGCACCTGGGTGGCTCAGTCAGTTGAGTGTCCGACTTCAGCTCAGGTCGTGATCTTGCAGTTTATGGGTTCAAGCTCTGTATCGAGCTCTGTGCCAACAGCTTGGAGCCTGCTTCAGATTCTGTGTTTCCCTCTCACTCTTTACCCTTCTCCTGCTTGTGCTGTCTCTCTCTCAAAAATGAATAAGCATTAAAAAAATAATTCAATTTAACTAAGAATGTATTTATGTTGTGCTTAACAGACAACCTGGCTCTCTCCCCGAAATATGAATGAATGAAACAGTAACAACTCAAAACGATTTGAGTTTGTGATTTTTTTTTCTTTAAAAAATTTTTGTTTTAATATTTTTATTTGAGAGAGAGAGAGAGAGAGAGAAAGAGACAGTGCACAAGTGGTAGAGGGGCAGAGAGAGAAGGAGACACAGAATCTGAAGTGGGCTCTAGGCTGCAAGTTGTTGGCACAGAGCCTGATGCGGGGCTTGAACTCACGAGTTGTGAGATCTCGACCAGAGCTGAAGTCGGACACTTAACCAACTCGACTGAGCCACCCAGGTGCCCCTGTGACTTTTTTCCTTAGTAACAACAGCAGAAACATTAAATGACCCTATTAGAAAACCAGTATATCTATTCAGTTTAGTATTTTTATGCTAGATTATTAAAAATAGTGACAAAACCCAGTGCTCATCTGAGTATCAATGTGCTAGATAAAAGAGCTTCTATTTTGAGTAAAACTCTCAGTAGATAGGCTTGTCTATATAATTTCTTTTTTATAATTTATGTTGGACACATATTGGACAATAAATTGTAATAATAACACATAAAATTGTTTATGAACATCCATTTAAAATTTATTACTAAAAAAAAATAATGATGTATAACTTACCTTTCAAGGCAGCTGGGACAGATTTTGGAGTAGTAAAAATATATTCTTGAGAGAGAGGACCTTCCCCTGCTTCATTACAAGCTTGAATACAGAATTTATAGGATGTTGACTCATTAAGTCTTTGTACTTTGTATGTATGACATGGACCTCTATATAAGGATACAAACCTAAAATGGAAATGACTCTTATTAAAAATAAACCTTGACCACACTACAAAAAATTTTTAAAAACTACTAAAAAAGTAGAGCTGGGACATTATTCAGAAGTATAAATTGCTCCTAGACATTAATGTCACTCCAAATAAATATTTTTTTCATCAAATGATGAAAATCATAGGATTGGTAAATTTCCTAATTTTGACATGGTTTCCTGAAAATTTATTGTTAAGTTTTGTATCCAATCATTGTTAACTTTTCAGGCTTCTGGTACAGTTTCGTTTCTGATTGCCATTTTTTAAAGATACATTTTTAAAGATACTCAGAACACGACAATTTTCATTACAGTCTTAGGCATATAATTTATTATAAAAAAGAAAATCTTCAATTTCCAGGTATAATTTTAGATGACTGGTGATGTTTTCTAGAGATTTACATAGCAGTATGAAAGAATATAAAATTAGCCATAAATTATCCACCTGAACTGTTTGATGGGAAAGTTTAACATCATATATGTCACCTATAAGTTCAATGTTCCCCAATATTTTTGATTGGCTGTTTGAAAATTTTTGGAAATTGGGGAATGAATAATGGAATGCTCACACAGCTCTAAAGAGTCTGAAAACTGCAGTCAAGGTTAAAAATGAAGAAATAGTTAATGACCTGAAGTAACAGTATTTCTAAGAAGCAGTAATTAGATAAGCCTGGCCTTTTTAGTCTCCCAATTTTTTTTTTAAAGGATAGGGGAAAAAAAAGAGTTGCAACCACTGTTGGAAAAGTGAAACAATGATAAAACCTGTAGTCAGGAAACAGCTGAAATAGCATTCTGATATTATCCCACAGCAAATGTAAGTAGTTGTGAGAAATCAAAGGTAAAGAGTATAACTAAAGATATTAAATTGATTTAATTTATTAAATTTATATAGTAAACTTACAACACCATAAAAGGTTTCTTAAATGTATTTTCCACAGCCAGCAGCCATATTCACACCCTACAACTCTCCAGATGCTAAATATTAACTAAGCTTAACATTCTGTAATAGAATACAGCCTAATAATAATGGAAATCTTTATTCTACTCCATTTCCAACAAACATTAATTAGATCCATTTCCAGGAAACCTTCTTGCATTACCCTAATGCAATGTAAATGCTAGAAAGGGGATGAAACTAATTTAAAGAATTCACCCAATGATAATAACATACATTAAAGATAAATGGCTACACAGAAAATCTGTGGCAAAGAACCTCCTTCTAGAGATAGGGCTTTACAAATGTACATAAAATTCTGCCAAGAACAAAGGCTGACTAACATTCATAGAGGCACAGAAAATGATCAGTACTGTTTGCTCTGTGTAATGCTCTTACTGGATATATAGTATGTTTAATTCTGTATGTTATTTTAAATGTAGAAGTCTTTCTGAGAGTACTTATGTACAATTACCATGAATATTCCATTACTGAATGTCTGATTAAGATACAAACACGTACAATACAAAAAACAAAGTGGGAAAACCTTGGGAAAAACTACTTCTAGTACTCTGAATCCATCAGGTATGCAAATTGTTTCTTATAAACTGAGTGAAAAGCAAAATTTGAATGCTTAAAATATTACAGTAACACCTTTGGAGGATATATGGCATTATTTACATGGGATATAATGTCAGTAAACAGCCTCAGATTTGCATTTGAATAATTTATACTACAAATATTTTGAGTAACATTAGAATTCAAATGCATGATTTAGTAGGACAGTATATGGCATGGATATAATGAAAATATAAAGGATGGCAGCATACACAAGAACCTGAGTAGCTAGGGGACAGGCTAATAATCTGAGTCTAACCAAGATCTGACACTGAGGAAATGAACTGTACTGACTCAGTGTGAAGGTTCTGTGACGGGTGCGGAAGAAAGTGAGACAACCTGTGCCCGCAAAGATCTCAGAGGCCTTACACCAATTAATCATGTACTGTTAAAACTGCCTCTGCTGGAAATAAGTGTTGAAGAGCTGGTTTTGTAGCAAAGATTATGTTTCTTTTACATGAAAGAGTAAATGGGTTAGAGAGCCAAAGAATAGCCAATTTAATTTTTCTCTCAGCATCCCGCTCACAAGCTACAAACGGGAAATCTTCATTATATCTTCTGGTGTTTTGAAAATAGCACACTTAAAATTATCTCTTATGAAAATTCTAACCTTGTTTTTGAAAATTTATTTTGTTTACCTCTACTTTTTATTGAAGTTTATACACTTAAGACCTAAGAAACTATATGAAGAACCAATTACAAACACCTACCTTCCATTCTTGTCCTCCATCTGAAGGTGGTACTGAATAGAATCTGTTGACAGTGATTTTGGGGTTCCTTCTCCCCACTTCAGCTTAAGGTTCTGGTGGCTGAAGGCAACACATTCCAGACGAGGTGGGTCAGGAGGGAGGGGCTTAGTTTTTAATTTTATCATGTGGCTGAAAGGACCAGCTCCAAGGCTATTCAAGGCTTGAATCCGTATTCTAAGTGCCACATTAAGGAAAAAAAAATTCGGTTATGATTATTCTATTTAGAGTTTCTCTCTGGTCTAGGCAAATTAACATCGTTTTTAGAGTGTACCTGTATGTTGTATCTGGTTGCAAATTGTCTATAATATAGCTTGTAACCTTTCCCACTGCCAAGGGCTGTTTATCTCCAAAGTCGATGCTGTAGGCAAGGATTTCTGAACCATGGTCACAAGGCTTTTCCCAGCTTATTGCAAGGCATGTAGAAGGTGAATAATGAGAATTTTCTATATCATCATCACTTATTTCTTGAAGACAAGTCACAACAGCAGGAACTGATGGTGGAGTCACACAGGCTACTACTTCACTGAAAGGGCCTGCACCCACAACACTCAGAGCCTACAAATTAACAGAGCCCGTAAGTTAAAAAAACATGACCATCAAAATGCTCACAGAACACAGAAATCTGGCTAGAGTAACAAAGCCCAGACCACCTTTACCTGGACTCTGCAATAATAGGTGGTTGCTGGTGAAAGTCCTTTTAATTCATAACTGAGACCAGGCCCACAGTAACACATCTGCATACTTCCTTCAACGCCTCCCCACTCCAATCGATATTCAGTGACATCTGTTCCGTTACTCAAAGGGATCTTTAAATTAAAAAGAGGAAAAGGTCTTAAGTCTTGACACTGATTAGTTTTTAGGCACAAATGTTCTTTACCTGCACATATCAAACTGAATTGCTTTTGAATTTCTTTGAAATGTTCAAGTGGGAATAAAACTGTTTAATATTACATTTTTATTCATTAAGGTCACCTGAATTTAAGACTGATCAAAAAATATAACTTTGTTTTCAATTATAAGTAGAAATATGACTAAATCACTTTAGAAAGAGAATTTTAAGGTAAATATACTTCAATATAATTCTATTAAGTAATATAAATGTTAAATCATGTAAGGACATTTTCTTTGTTAAATTTCAAAGGAAACTGAAAATTTAATTATCATTACTGATTATTACTGTACATAATAAAACACAGTGGAAATAATAAATACAAGAGAAATAGTATTATACTAATCCCTATGAATGTTTGTTCTGAACATTAAGCTCACCAGTGGCTAAGTATCTTGGTAATGAGACAAAGCCTTTGAAAAAATACAAAGCACATCATGAACAAGAAACCATATACTTGTAATGCAAATATACCTTACTTAAATGCTTCAAAGCAAAAATTTCACTTTATAACACATGAACTTAGGTAGGCCTTACTGTTTGCATGATTTAGGAGGTTAAATGAATAGTATCTCGGGGCCCCTGGGTGGCTCAGTCAGCTCAGATCATGATCTCATGGTTTGTGGGTTCTAGCCCCGCATTGGGCTCTGCACTGACAATGAGGAGCCTGCTTGGGATTCTCTCTCCCTCTCAAAATAAATGAATAAACTTAAAAAAAAATGAATAGTATCTCTATTCTTTTATATGAACTATTCTAATTACTTAAGAGAGTAAGTCAATGGGAATTACAGTACCTCCCAATTCACTTGTGCACAAGTTGCAGATCTGCATGTAACTTGAGGGGGCTTGCACTGATCTGGTGGTCCAGGGGCTGTAGTAATATCACATTTTTCTGAAAATGGTCCAAACTAGAAAAACAAACATAACCAGCATTTTCATTTTTCACCCACAGATTGCACAGCTCTCCATAAATATTCACATACATAAATAAGTGCATAATCCTTCTCCTTCAAGACTGACTGGTCATAATAGAACTCTAAAAGCATTCATAGAAAGGAAAAAGATTTAATGATTATGGAAGTTACTATGTCAGGTATTTTTAAGTTTCATTTATTGTACTTTTTTCTCTTGTTCCTTTTCCTTTTTCCTTCATGACTGATTTTGTAAGAAGGGCAGGGCATTAGGGAATTAGGTACATGGAATAAGTCAGGAGAAATTATATGAGGAGTGAAGGAAAGGATACCAATTAAAGGCATGAAAAATGGTAGGCATAAATTATATCTTAAAATTTAGAATAGCTTTAAAAAGGGTATAAAATGTATACTCTCTGGAAGTGCAGAAAGCAAATTATTTACAATGATTGTCACAAATTATCAGAATCCTGAAAATACAGATTAAGTAAGTATTAAAGATGCTATCCCAGTGTACTGCAGCCTTGTGGGGCTGACAAGATGATAACTTCAGACAGAACACTATGACTTATGTAAGAACTGCCAAAAAGGACTGACATAGGAAATTTTAAGATAAGTTTACAGATACAGATACTGAACTTAGTTGGAGAATGGGACATAAAATAGTAAAGTTCACTAACATATGAAGTAATGGGAGGGGAGAGACTTGGCAGTTTAATTTTGTGAAATTATAGAGTAAGGAAACATAATGTTATTCAACTAAGACAAGAAATTACTGCTTTGTCCTGAGAGAATCTGTTTTAATGCAGAGATGAGAAATGTCCTGGTTGAGTGGAAAGGGCTTTGGCTCTGGAGTCTGACAGCCCTGAATCTGTGGCTTATCTCTGTCACTTCTTATTTGGGTGACTGTGGACAAGATGTTTAGTTTTTCTGAGCCCCAGCCTCCTCAGCTGTACAATGGAGATATCACCTGTTTTGTCCATTTTATGGAACTGTACAGATACACAGAGAATACTTTTTAAAAAGTCACATAAAGCCAGAAATGCTTAAAATATAAGTTATCTTTTCCTTAGGCAAAAAATGAATCACAATTAGTAGCCAAATAAAATAAATGCTGTATATAACCAGCCTCAAAAAACTTAATTATCCAAAGTATTTCATCTAATAGTTTTGTTCTTACTCTTTAACTTATTAAGTAAACCCTATTAGCATCACCTGAAAGGCAAACTTCAACCCAGCTAAAGTTCCGAGTGTCACAAATTATAAATGGGGTTTGAAAATACTGAGATTCTATAATAACTATCATATATACAGACCTCTCTCTTATTTATCAATATAGGCTTATTAAAAACTGTAAAATTTGGAGTCACATGTTGAAAACAAAATGGCTAACTAATGGGTGCAATTATGTATGTTCTGTGAACTACCACTGTGATTATAATTCAATCAGCAGTCTTCCTACCCCCATTTTGTTAGCTGCATGCAGTCTGAAGCTATAAGTCTTTCCAGGAAGAAGGTTGCTCACTGTACATTCTACTTCAGAACCTTGGTAAACTTCTCTGGGTTCATCTTTTTCTACAGGAGACATCTCCACACCATAGCAGAAAATGGGTGATCCACCATCAACCAGAGGGGGTCCTAAAGGTGGAAAGATTTATGCAATTTAACAAAAGGAATATATTTAGTACTAACTCAATTATAATTTATTACCAAAATGAAAATTACCCCATCGTAACTGTATTTCTTTTGCTTTGGGTCTACCCTGTAATCTGGGAGGGAGGCATGGGCCAGGAGGCACAGCTGGAGTCTGCACAAGTAAAGATTCAGATACCTGCCAAAACAAAAGCAATAACAAAACAAAAATGCCCCAACCGGAATGCTTTTGTTAAAGAAAAATAACACAAACACAAAGACTGCATCAATAATTTGAAATTCTACTTGACTATCAATTGAAAAGGAATAAAGTTCTAAATAAAATAAGAACCCAATTAAATCATTAAAACTCTGATTTTATATTAACAAATAAAGACACATATTATGTGACAACTATATACAAAGAAAGTTACCAGAAAAAAAGAACAAAAAACTCTTCATCTTTCCATAATTGAAAAACAACAAAAAAATAACCTTCAACAAAACCTACTGGACTAATAAAGATTATTTTTGATCTCATCCAAATGAATCCACAAATCTCTTCTAAGGATGTTTTCATATTCTGTAAATACTGTTTGCCATGTTTTCAGAAGGTTTAGACTATTTTGGTTACTTTAACTGTATATTGTATTTTTAACCTAAATATTAATATACATATATGCATATAAAATCTTTCTTTTTTCTTTTCCACCTAAAAATAATTCAAAAATCAGGTTAACTTTTCCAAGTGCTTGGTATCTTTCCAGGTATTTGGTATTATCTTGGTTTCGATGTTATTTAAAAAATGCGTATCGTTTAGTTTTATTTTAAAAGACTTCTTTTACAAACACTGACATGCACTCAGTACCATATCCTTAACTGCACTGTATTAAGGTTTACACTTAATATTCTTTACAAACATAAATATTTGGTCATCACCTTATTTAGAAAGGTATCCTATGTGAGAATGCTATATCACTGTATTAGAAAATTAGGGTTGTTTTTGGGGTGGGATCTGTTCTTTCTAATCCTGGAAGATGTTCTTATTAGATACAGTGAAGCAATTGGATCCCAAGCCTGTTGGGTAGGACTTGCATGCAGTTTCCTAATACTTCCATTTTCAACAAAATGCTTATAAATTCATTTTTAAAAAAGGTAACTTCATTGCATTAAATTCCATTTGAAAAATAATGACAGTTATTAATGCTCCACGAGCCCATTCTTAGTTAAATTCATTAAAAAAATACCACTCTTATTAAAAAAATTACCTCTCTAGAACATTACAAATATCTCATATATAATCAATGGCACACTTTAAGTCCATTTAGGTTAGTGATAAATTCTCTAGTAATAAAAATAATTGCCAACTTTCCTGAAATAAGTAATTACTAGAATCTGTGTTTAAACAGTAAATGATTATGGTTTGTCCTGATACACATAATTTATAGAGCAATCAGTCTACAATTTTTTTATTTTTATTTCCGTTAGGTATGGCTATTGAACATCATCCTAAAATTTACCTTTATAAATTTTTCTGCAGTATTTTTGTATATCTGTTGTTGCAAAGCTAAACAACAACCAGACAATAGATATTCACTGAATACTGATTATAAGCCATGTACTATTTTAGAATATTTTGATCACTATAAGTTACAGAATATTCTGATCACTATAAATTAATCACCTAAATTACATAAATTACTTTGGATACATTTCAATATTTGAGGTGGCATCTGGTGATTCCATCTTATTTGATCCAAACTTGAAAAAAAAAATCTAGATGTAAGTATTACCGCACTCTGTCCTCCATCACTGATGCAGTAAACTCGTAAACGATAGACACAGCCTGGATTTAGTCGATCACAAAGATGTTCCCTAGTAGCTCCACTGTATATCATATCCCATTTGTTTCCTGGAAGGTGAAGAATTATGTTCAATCAGCTACGAGGTAATGTTTAACATTTGGGTATCATGGACACGGCAGGTATCCTAGTTTCACTAAATAAGTGTTTATGTAATTTGTCAGAAACAATTTAAGCTTGTTTTGAGTTTCCTGGAAATGACCTAATTTTCTTTATGTGTGCAGCTTCCTAGACGAATCTGCATGGCTTTATTGAAATGAAATATCTCTGTAACTCTGTTACAGAGTTTGGCTTACATTGACAATTTGCTTTTAATTAAGCATTTTAAATGTGTTTACTGGTCCAGTAATAACATTATAACACACAAAGAGTAGAAAGAACCAATACCACAGGAAGTTTAGTCTTAATTAAAAGACATTCTTATTATTTTGCAGGAAGCAGTTCAATTCACAGAAATATGGATTGTTACATGTGTTATTCAAAAATTAAGTTCATGAGGCACAGAAAATATTACTAAAACTAGTATAATGTAAGTTAAATTTTAGAAGTTAATTTTTCTCTGACATGTCTGGTTATAAATCTAACTGAAAGTTTAGAAAACTTTAGATATACTGGAACTGAGCAAGGCAAACTCATGAGAAAGAAATAAACTAAAAAAATAAAAGTAATAATATAGGTATACAGCATTCTTACATTTGATTCACTCTATTTCTAGAGATTAGAACTTAAAGTGGATCATAACAGGCAAAATTCTAACTGCTATAAACAAAGGGAAAAAATTAAGAGTGAAAGAAAACAGATCATATAAAATGTACAGTCATGAAGAGTAGGGGCATACTGGTATAAATCTATTAATTTTTAATAGTTATTCTTACCATTAGAACCTTCTGCCATCTCCACTACATACTTATTAATGGTTGCACCTCCATTGTCTTTTGGTGGGTCTATCCAAAGAAGTAAAAGTGGTATTAGGCAAAATACATAGTTAAAAATGACAGAAAATCCTAGTAAGTGGAATACCAAACCTAAGATTGCTTAAAAAATAAAAAGAATCACCCGCAGTGCTTTTTTTATTAATACCAGCATCTCATTAATCTATCGATTTTGCAACAAATAGTATATAAGGTGTTCAATAATTATTATTTTTTCAGGTTTTACTTATTTAAGGTTAGGTTTTCTCCATACCTAACATGGGGCTTGAATTGACGACCCCAAGATGAAAAGTCACACGCTCTTCTGCCCGCCAGGCACCCTAACAAATGTTTGTTTTAAATGAGTGAAAGTGATTTTCATTTCTCAGGAGAGCCAGGATGACTCAGGTGACTTTAGCTACAATTTCAGTAATCATTCACTTCACACAGTGCTGTCTCTACTCACAGTCCTACCACAGATTCCAAGTTCTTCTGTATCAAATATGAACTTTGTATTTGTGTGAGTGTAAAGTTTTCTACAAAAGAGATCCTCAAACAATGAATGATTCTCACATTTCCAATTAAACTTGCTTCAGCTAACAACTGTACTCAACTATCTTAAAAATTATCCTAATATTCAAATCATTACAATCAAATATAAAAGTAATGATGTACAAATACGCATATCTTACCCCAAGTTATTTTAAAACTGTGTGAATGTATCTTTCCTTTAACTGATGGCTTCACAGGTACACCTGGTTTATCAGGGCATGTAGTAAATTCTACTACTTCACTTGGGTTACTTTTACCTTCTGAGTTGTAAGCAATAACCTGTGATGAAAACACAAAGACATAAAATAATTGATATTTGATACCTAATGATATTGGCTTAATGAACAAAGTGATGACAGATAAGCTCAATCAAGTGATAAAGTAAAAGTTTTCAGACTGTGATGGCTTGTTTATATGAGAATGTCTACAACAGGGACTCAGCATATATGAAGAATATTCAGGTATAATCAATCCCCTTTGAGAGCCAGTTCTGGGGATACAGGTGTAAGTCTGTAACAGTTTGATATTAAACTAGAGTCATTACAGGAACAAGCTATAATCTGATGATACTTGATGAGCTTGATTTACGTATTCTTTTACTATTCTTTGGGTTTTAAAAAGATGTCCACAAATTCTTCGAATTTCCTTTATTCAAAAGATAAAGGCTAATTCCTCTTCCCTTTGAATTGCACTTAATGACTTGCCTCTAATACAATCTAGCAGAAATCACAGTGTGTAGCTTTGCTACAGAGAAGCCCATCTGGTGAGGAACTGAAGCCTCTGACCAACAGTCAGAGAGGAAATGAAGGCTATCAACACTTGAGTGAACTTGGGAGCAAATCCTCCAACCCCAGACAAACCTTCAAGTGACTGCAGCCCTAGCTGGCATGTTGACTGCAACCTCACATAAACCCTCTATCAGAACCACCCAGCTAAGCTGGTCTTGAATTCCTGACCCCCAGGAACTGTGAGAAAATAAATGCCTGTTTTTTCAAGTTACTAAATTGTACAGCAATATAATTCATAAGTATTTTTATATTTGACTTTAGAACTGTTAAGGTCTTTATAATTGGTAAATTATTAAAATTCTTAGAATTCTACTATCATGTAACACACACACAAAACCAAATTACATTCATACATACATATAGTTCCTAGCTCTGTCCATTGAGAGGATGCCCAGGAGTAGCAAAACCGTATAGCATTAAGTATACTTAGTACTCAGATATTGGCTTCTAAATACCACGGTCCACTAAAGGGACCCAGGTGCTTTGAGAAATGACCAATTCTGACATTGAAGGATTGGAGACTGGAATATCATGTGCCAGAAAGGAAAGGCTCAAAAGAATGATGGGGGGGGGGGGGCACATTTCAAAAGAATCTGAAAGGCAGCTCAAAGGAGCTCCCAAATTTGAAACAATGTGAGCCTCATAAATGATAATCATAGTAACAAAATATAACTCACTCAATTAACAGGAATTCATGAGTTCATACTGACATATATGATAAGAGAAAGCTTTTCTTTACAGTATGATGCCAACTGATAGATGTAGAAGGAATGATAAAATTAAAATCACCACTTGGCAACCATTAATCATAGTAATAAACTGATTCAGGCAAA